>NC_046204.1:6362524-6665501 GCF_011004875.1 Balearica regulorum gibbericeps | reverse complement strand
TGGCACTTCTGAAACTGGCATTCAGCACAGATGCTTAGTGGCAAAACGATTTTCTTTTGCTAGGGCTGATGCTGGATTCCCATCAACGGGTATATCGCTTCATTTTCTCCTGAAACTTCTGGGTAATTTTCATCCCTAAATCTGAGATCCAGCCCCATCACAAGCTGCATGCTCTGCGCACCGAGATATCCTTCCCGCAGCTGCGGATTTCAGAAGCCAAAGACTGTTTTAAACAAGTGTCCTAACAGATGGAAGTTTATTGATATCCTACCTGTGCGTCCATGAGGAGGTGCCTCATTAGCATCATGGCATTTTTCAGAGATTCCTTCTCGCTGGGCAAAAAGGCATCTTCGTCTTCATCCAGCGTTTTTGACTTGTTGACGATAAAATGGGAGATCTGGTCGTTCAAGGAATGCAGCGACTCCACGGCTGCAGAGACAGAGAAGGAAAGCAAAACGGGAATGAAGCTGGAGGGAGCTGAGACCATTTTGGCAGTTTGAGATGAGCTATGGAGTGCAATCTGGTTTTGAAAAGTGTAGCTGGAAATTGGTCCCCATGACCACCCTTGGCCTCTCTGCTGAGAGGACCAGAAAAGGCATGATACAGACTGGTGACTACCATAAAGTCAACTACTGATGGACAGCTGCAGCAATAGCAACAGGCTGATGCAGTCTAAATTAACACTATAGTGTTAATTTTTGGTTACTTCCAGATATCAACCAGATTCAAGCAGAATCTAAACACTGCAATCGCACCGCTCCCCCCAATTTTCCCTATACAATAAGGTTTTGCATCACCAAAGTTGTATTTTTAATAGTAAATGCATGCCACAACAGACAGGAGGGTTATGAAAGTACTGAGCTATGGCTATAAGGAACAATAATCATAAATAACCTATTTATAAATACCTATAACGCATCTAAGGTTTAAAGTTACATCCCAGCACTATATGGGTGTGGAAAAGATGCACTGAAACATTCTGAAACGGAAGAGTACTTGGTTACAAATATTACTTTTCAAAGATTTATCTGATATTAGCATTTATAAAATCCTGTTGAAAGTGAAGATCTTTTCTGTTAAGAAGCAAGCCATAAGCCTTATCTCCTAGGATATGGCAAATCTAAACAGCAGTAATGTATAGCTGTGAAGAAAGCAAATTGCCCAAGGTCAAATAACAGGTCATTGCTAGAGTAAAAATAAGAAAAAATGAGTCTCCTGACTCCCAGCTGAGAGACCTGCTCCCTGTGAAGTGCTGGGACCTAGAACTCAGACAACATGAAGGACAGAAGCAGGAAAAAATGGCCTTTTATTAGCTGGGGTAGAAAAGAGCAAGACCAACAATTAAAATATTGCTCGTTTTCTTTCTTCACAATTATTGGTATTTGAAACACTATTAATCTTTTAAATTCTCCCTCACAGGGTCAAACCCCAGGTATTATAAGTGGGATTCTGTTCCCAGTCATGTACATCAGAAATCTCCACCTCCATGGCTCACAGAAGTCCCCCGGCAATTTCACACACTTTATGCTGCTGCAATTTATACAGGCTGTAACGACACAAGCTAATGGCAAAATTTATTTCTGCCTAATGAAAAGCTTTGCATTTCTGCAGATTTGAAAAGTCTGCGATGCAATTTGCTTTTAAACCGTCGCAAGTTTGGAGTTTTCATTTTTACCATAGACTCACTAAATAAATGAGGCTCAAATAATTCTTCGATGTATTTCTTTCTGCCGGTGGTTCATGCAGCGAAACCCTTTGATAAGCTTGCGGCTCAAAGTAACACATCACTGTCACACGCTGAACTGTGCTTCAGCCGTACACGTTGCAAATCCTGATTTGCTCAGGCTGTTTATGAATAAGGCGATGTGTTATTTAAGACTCTCCGACAAGCTGATTTTAAGAACAGGAGGTGTTGTTTTAACCGCCTGCTGGGTTAGACCACAACATGAGGCAATTGAAATATACTCAACCTAGTTCTGTCCAAAGAAGATCTCACTACAAAATCTCAAGTAGCAAAGATTAGCCAGAAACAAGGAACAAATCTTCCCCAGACAAAAGGTCCATAACAAATAGCAGGTCTCCAAAATGCAGGAGTGAAAGAACAGATTCCTCCTTACCGAGACTGTTTATTTTTTATTTTTAAAAAAAAATGAAAAAAAAAAAAAATCTGTGCCTTACAAAGCCTCGGGGAGAGTCTGAGGGGTCCGGGAGGATTCCCCAGTTCAGGCTATTCACGTACCTCACTGCTTATAGAAGAAGTGTTTGAGGCTCACCATGATGGATGGTGATTTCCAACCATGACATAAATCATATTCAAGATAAGGGCTTAGGAATAACTAACTGAACCAGTTCCAGTATTTACAAGCATGCAACAGCACAGGCTCGGGCATCGGTGGGTCACACACATGCACTGCGCTCGCTGGAAAAGCACCAAATCAGCATAACGACAAGTATTGTACTGGGGCGAGCTGTATATTAAGCTGCTCATGTGATAGACTAGCAGCTCCTCTCATGATTAAGTTTTCATACATGACCTTCAGCATATTCGGGAACTTTCTGCCACATCACAGTTTCTCTTCCCTCTGCACAACAGAGTTTATCATATTTATTCTGCAAAATCTGGGCCTTCTTCCATCGCACTCTGTCCTGGTCATTGCCAGAAAGAGATTTGAGGGCTTCGATGCATCTCTTGCTGCCCTCCCTCTGCACCACAGCAAATACAGACCGGGGGCATAAAAGCTGCATTTTCCTCCCACACTCTCCCCGCCACAATTTACAAATATATTTCTTTCTTGCTTTGCTACTCTGAGGTTAAATGGGACAAGATCAAGAGCTGTTACTGGCAATTCTGTACGGTCCGGGTTTGTTTAGTTCAGTATGTCAATACCTCATTTACAATGAACGGAAGAAGAAGATGAAGGAGCCTCAGGAAACACTGCCTGCGGCCAAAACATTTCAGTGCTTCTCTCCAGAGCAAAACTCACTGATAACACATAGACAAAAGTCACCTGCACCACGAATCCTCCCTCGCCTTTTAGCCAGCAGGACCCAGCCACGGGGGACGGAGCCTCCCCGGCAGCAGCACTCCCACCATCGCACCCCGCTTTGACTGCAGAGGCATGAACCGTCGGCAGAGAGGGAGGCAGAGGTGGATTCGGGGGTGTTCGCTTCTTGCTAACAAACTCATAAAACTGCGACGTGGGCATGCAAAATGTTCGGTGAGGCCCATGCGTTGCCCATTGATTTCTGGTCTCCTCCTCCCCATATTTTGACAATGTGCATGTCCTGCACCAATGCCAGGGACAACATTTTTAGTTTTCTACCCACAGTCCTCTGGAAAGTCTCTGTATCCACTTCCCATACTCACCCATCTAAAAGTTTAAGCACTTTCTCTTTTCCGAGGCCCATTACCATGGCTTTGTTCACACTATTATAAATTAGGTTCTGTCAGCATTTCTATTATAAATCTCTGCAAGGCAGGCAGAAGGATTCATTCTAGCAAAGAGTGTGGTGCTGATGTGATTTATTTTTTTTCCCTCTAACAAAAATGGAAGTGAGGAACTAAAAGCTACCCAGAGCTTTTGCCTCCTTAGAGAAGTTTATTTCTTGAAAGGAAGAAAATCAGGGCTTAGCATCCCTCCGTTCACAGGCACACAAGGATTTCTCCAGCACCGTATCACTTTCCAAACAGTTTTACCAAAAATTTGATGGCTTGCAAGCAAAAGCTTACACCTATCTTGACTACATAGTAATTTTGTTTAGGGGTGGGACTCACATATGTCACCTACTATTGTATATCACAACCCAGACCAGCATCACGCTTGTGAACCAAACATCTCCTTCTCGTGGGTCAATGCGCATGAAGCCAGAGGTATCTCAGAGCGATGCTCTGCTGTGGACGCTGGGTTTTGGGGAACAGCATGGCACATAGATGTGATGGAAACCATGTGTAGCTAAGGTTCTCCAAATCACCATGAAGCAATCATTTTATAATCATATGTCCTCACACCAACCAAGACTCAAAAGCCCAGGAAGCTGTAGGTTTTTCACACAGAATAGCAGCAGGAATATGGCTGCACATTGGCAGCAGGTTTGATTTTCTGATCGCTCCTAGGCTGCACTAGCATCTCTATCAGACATGTCAGTCCTGAAAGCCATCTTCCCAGTGCTAATGCATGAGTATTGATTCATCTCATCCTTTCTGACCAATGAAGAATTGAGGACAGATCGAGGGGTTTTTACTCAAAAATTTTGGCTTGAGCCATAAACCCACATCTGGTTTTAGTAATATGAATGTATAGCAGAGCTATCCTCCTCGAGCTAATGGCTTCCTTCCAGATTTACACTGACTGTGACCAGAAACTGGTACACGGAGCAGTTCTCCCAGGCTTTATGATTTTAAAGTAATTCAAACCAAACAAAATTATATTGTCCTAAGTTATTCTAACCTCCTTATCCGAAGCAATAGCTCTATATTCTCTGCTATTTCTTCTCTTACCCTTTGGGAAGTTTAGTGTTGTTTCAGCAATATGTGGCACGTTAAGCTCTGGGGGGCAAATGCTTCTCTCATTTGTAATTCTCTAGGTTTAGAGAGATGCCAGAGAAATCAGAAGAAATATTTTCCAGTAAGAATGAGCAAAAAGGAGATCAGTATTTGACTTGCACTGATTTTTATAAGCATCTGTCATAGCGCTATGTTTAAACTCTGCTTAACAGAACAAATCTTTTTTCATGCAGACAATGGAAACTGTATTTGAAAATAAAATCGTCTGAGTCTTCCTCATGAAAGTAAAACATGCATTTCCAAACCTCTGGCCTACACACACGGTAAAAACAAAGGAAGACTAAAAAACTGAACAATTTTCTGACACTGGTGTTCTGGATCTTCTGTGTCAGTCTGCATCACAACTCCAAAGAGCCCTTCTCATAAGCAGAAGATATTTGATATTTCTCATTTAAATCAAGAGGAACTTCCTGCCTTGTGCCCACTAAAATTCTAAGCGAGAAGGATAATGAGGCAAACCCTCCATCCCTCTCAATGTTAAGCCTTAAACGTTTCTGCTGAGCAACACTTCAACTAAACCCAGCAATTGCTTTGCAAACCCATAACACACTTTAAAAAAAAAAAATTAGTTATGGACCTCAGGTATAAACATAGTTAGGTTCAGCACAGATTAAAAGATACTTCTTGATCCCCTAAAAGAAAAAAAAAAAAGAGGAAAAAAAAGACAACAATTTTCCCTTGCTATAGCAGTCCTCTTAGCTTCAGGTTGATAACACATCAGTAATGCTGCAAGTGAGACAACCAGCTAAGTAAAAGTTACAGCTATCAAAGCCCCATCGGCTTCCCAGCTTTTCCCGTTCCAATTTCACCATTTCCTCACTGCAAGGAACAATTTCAAGAGGCGAAGAAACCATAGCAATCCTCCATTAGTGCTTTGACATCACCTATGAGAAGGGAGAAAATGATATATTTTGGAAGCGGTGTTTTTCACGCTGCTATCGGAGATGATGTGCCACATTGGGTTTTTTTTTTTTCAGGTGAGGACCATTTGCCACCCCCAGAAGCAAGAACAGGTCAACAAAGTTGTTTTTTTGCAAGGCGCTTTGGGGTGTGAATCACCGGAGACTGAAGGACGTGCAGGGCAGAAAGGAAATTGCTTTCTGTCAGAGACGAAGGAAAAAATATACTCGCGCCAAAGACTACTTCAAGGAAGAGGCTGAAGCAATAAAGCTGTTCCAGGAGACCCCATTTTATACACTCCAGCTACTGCCCAGATGAGTACAAAATAAAATAAACTGTAGATAACGCATCCTGAGATCTACTGGCAAAAGCCAGCAGAGTCTAAAATTAATTCTCACTAGCAGGAGTGACTAAATGAAAGAGGACGGACACTATCATAATTTTAACAAGGGATGTGGTATAAAGATTCCTGGGCTTATCGGCTGACTCTGCTGCTAAAAATTAGAGAAGATGTTTAAGTCGGACTTCTCTGTAAGCAGTCAGCACTTGCCACCGCGACTGGAGGTTTGCTCCCACAGAGAGAAAAGCCAAAAAGCCACACTGCGTGCACAGATCCTTTGAAAATCCGTCCCAGCCAAGCACGGAGCAGTCTTTAGAGCTCCAGGCTGCCAGGGAAACCTCGCCTGCTAATGAGTGTTTCTGCCTATCCAGCAAAAGGCAATGATGTGTGTGGGCAAATTGTGCAATTCATTATCACTTAATATTACCAAACAGCTTCTCAAATTACATCTACGGGTGTTGTTTTTGCAGAGAAGAGAAAAAAAAAACCCAAAACCCAACCACATTCAAAGCGCTTCAGGGCTTTCCTTTATGAGCTCTCCCCGTTTTATCTGCACTGCCGCACCAGAGTCAGCCACAGGTTTCGGTAACACACAGGACCCCCGAAGCACCCGGCTGACTTTCAGCAGAGGATTTCAGCATCTCCCACATTATAAGCCCCAGCTGATACCTCTTTTTGAAAAGCAGTTAAAGCCGATTTGCTCAGCTGATTGACTAAATTTCCTAATTTTTTTTATATAAGCAAATAACCTTCTGTGCAACTTCAGTCCCAAAAACAACTGCACTCGCAATGAGGATGCTCTCCAAATACACTCACTTTTCACCAAAACAGTACAAGGAAAATCCAGGTTGTTGCTGCTCTGAGGTTTCATTTCCTTGGCTGTTTGGCCACAACCCTCATGAGATGGTCTCAGCAACGAGCCAGGTGATACCAACAGCCACACCGGAGACCACCGAGCATGAGGCTTCCCCTTCTGATGCTTCGCAACCCGCAGATTCGGGGCATTGAAGGCACGGAGAGACTGACTGCACGCAGATCAGCAGCAGGTTTTCTCCTTCCTCTAAATCACAGCCACTTCTCAAATACTCTCTCATCACCCTGGCAATGACTGCTTCTCTCCTCGCAGGTTTTGGGAGAAATTAAGAGTGTTCTTGTGAAAGGTCCAAATCTTGACTTTGGGACCAGTATACAGCCAGCCCTGCGGGTATAAGCTGAGAAATTCAAGGCTGTTTGGCATTATGGCATGTAAACACACACAATGTGTAAAAAGATGATCTTTATAAAGCTAAAAAGCTAAATTATAAATAATTCCCATCCTTGTATATATTATGGACGTTGGCTGTTGGGTCTTTTACTGGGGGGGGGGGGAGGACATGCAACAGTTCATTTTTGCCTGATTAATGATTCTGATTAGGAAGCCTTTCCCACTGTAGCATTTGCTAATTGCATTTGGACGCATCAATTAATTTATTCACTTAGCAGCAGAAGAAATATCCCTTTGTAAAAGCCAAGCTCATGAAAATCGTTCCCCCCTCTCCCGTACCAGTATTGCACCAGTTTAAGACCTTTCACTTCCACTGAGATGAGAAGCTGATCTGCAAAGCCCACAGCCGTCGGGATCACAAGGCAGTAGCTCTGTCTGAGCAAACTCAGCCTGTTATTTCTTTACCCAAGCTGTCCTGCATCTTTACAACTGGAAAATACGCCTTGCAGCATCTGCCCCATCCATTCGCTTGTGCCAGTCGCTGTTTAATCGACACAACCTTACGCTCGTACCTGCCTGCAGAAACAGTGGGAAGATCTAGATCTGAAACACTCCGTAAATATTTTCTCCTGTTACTGGTAAGAAGAGACTTACAGCTTTTTCTTTCCTTTGTGGTCTTTAACTTGTTTCAAAGGAGGCATTCAATGAGCCCCCTCGCAGGAATAATTTACCACACCATTAACTGAAGAAAAAATATCTGGTGTCTGCATTAGGGGCTCAATCACCTTTCAGAGAAACACTGTGAAGAACTCATTACAGTAATTACTAACGAGCTGGCCTCTTTGGGCTGTAAATGTTTTGTGTGTAACTGGCAAAGAGCTGCATTCAGAGCTTCCCAGATGCAAAAGAAAGCCATCAGACCAATAAATGGCCCTATAGTTCCTGAGGAAAACATGCTCAGAAATGGAGCTGGTCATTTTTTCAGCTTATTAGTTTCTCCTTACAAATTTGACCTTTTTGGAAATGAAAAATGAGATCAAGAAATGGAGCTCTGTGGAGTCATGGCAGCTCTTTAATAACCAAAGTTTTTCATTGACACTTTTTTTTTTTTTTAATGGTGCAGAAGCTTCTTTCAAAGTTGAATTTTTAACTAATTCAACTAAAACATCGATTTTAAACTGTTCTTAAAAACACGCATATATTTTGAATCCAGCAACACAGAAACAAATTTCGTAATTTCTCATTACACTCCCCCTCCATTGAAAAACACATATGTTAGTAGACGGTAGAAAAAGGATGGATGGGAGTTTCAGAACCACGCTGCAAGGGCCGATAGCCATATTCTCCTTGGAGAAACCACCTGTTGCTCAATATCTCCAGAGATTCTGTATCCAAGACAGGCCTGCGCTGAGTAGGGAAAGAAGAACTGTTGTATTTTGCTGTGTCTGGGGTTTTTATCAGCCCTTTGGAAAGGACTTTTCTTCTTTGCCTCAGTTTCTTCATCTGTAAATTATAGCTAATGCCTCTCAGTAGCAAGCTGAAGTTCACTAGAATTTAGCCAAAAATTTAAAAATTAAAAGGTTCAGTGTTTTCTCTAGCTAAAATACTGCCAGGGGTCATTTTGAAAATAAACAATATGTTTCTTTTTGGATAATAGCCTTACTAGAGCTACAAGAATATCAGTGAGCTGAAGAAGCGATCCCATGCCTAAACACTTGCCTATTCCCCCCAGTTGTATTAGTTAGACTAATAAATAATATTAACGTTCACTCTAAAAGAAAAACCCAATGTGAAAATAAAGTTCTCTGCTATGTTTATCCTTACGCTGGGGAGACTGAGTCAGAGCACGGAATGAAGCACCCAGCGATGAGGTCCTGCTGCTTTTGGTAGTGCTTTGAGCCAAAAGAGCCCACGACTCCTCCAGCAAACTGGACTCCAAACTTTCATGGCTGGACTATTGTTGTTTACAGAAATATTTGAGACAGTTAATTCCCCAGAGAGCTACAAACTGCCAGGCCAGGAACAATGTCAAACTTAGAGAAATACAGAAGGCATGATGCCAAACCAGTAAATCTAATGTCTGCAACAGAAACTCCATTTAAATTTGCCAAGAACCGAAAAACCCTTTCCAAAGACGGTCAAGGCATGGTGGCACCCAGATTTACAGCTGCTGTTTTCTTGTTTCTCTTGGGTAATAATTTATTTGTTGCCTCTTTAGCTAATTGTGCAACTATTGTATTTCATAAACAATAGCTACTTTATTTAGACAAAAAGGAAGTGAACAACAGAAATCACGTATGCCAACACAAAGACAGCATGGGTCAGATAGCCAGCTGCTATGAGCTGACTTCAGAGGAGCGATGCCCATCTGTGCTTGCATACGGGCAGTGGTATGGTGTTGCTGGGCTTTGGATAGAGTACAGGAGGACTGGTTCCTACTTTGCCCAAAAGTGGCTTCAGGATCTTGGATGGGTCACCTAAAGCTTTAGTGCTTCAGCTTCCCATCTGTAAATACAAATTCCGTAGCCCATGGGAAATACCATAACCACAAGATGCCACCACTGGTGAGGGACTCGTTTGGCTTTTCCCTGCTATTCAACTACAGATTAGGAATTGTCCTAGTTTAATGAGCAGCTCCTGGTGCAAACAGGATACTCCATCTCCTCGGTGTCAAAGGTGGAAGAAAACACTTCATGAAGGGAATTTAACAAATCACAGGCTTTTCCGGGGTTTGAACGTACTGAAATTGTTAGAAGACAACTGAGCTTGTATTTGTTTCCCACCAAACATCTGGAAAAGCGTGCAGCAGAGTTACCTGTTGTTGTGAACGTTGAGAGACTAAAGAATATTGTCTTGCCAACATGCTGGGGTTGCAATAATCAGAGAGGGTCACCAGAAATCCTGAAACTAGCTTTAAGAACAAGATTTAAAAATGAAACAAACTGGTCTTGTTCACATCAGCTCCTGAGACTTTTCTATTGCCCTTACAATTGCACTTCTTTTAACCAGGTGGGTTAGAAACTTAAAAAAAAAAAAAAAAAAAAACCAAACCAAAACAAAACAAAAAAAACCCACAAACCAACAAACCACAACAGATTTGCCACATAAGAAAAATGTCAATGATTATGAGACTTGCAATAAAGTCAAGAAAACTGGCAACCTGCAAATCTCTCCTTGAATATCTCTATATTTGCTGTTTGTTGCAGAAAGAAGGGATGGAGGATACTGTTAAAGCAAGTATTTAAATTTCCTTGGGAGCTGCCTTCTTGAGCAGCTCTACTGCCTAAAACTGTAAGATGTGACACTAACAAAACGCTGGGCTTAGCAATTCTGTCTTTAAAAAAAAACACCTTATATTGGCAGAGCATTATAAAAAAGCTAAAATTCACACACTGGAAACATACAGGTTGATAAACCTCGGCTGAGTACAGTGGATCAGAGGGTCAAGTTTTATCAAGCACTCACACAAAACCAGCTGTCTCAGCGAGCCTGGGAGGGGGATTTGGTTCCTGCTGCAGATAAAGGTGACACCGAGGACCACACCAGATGCTACATCTGCACTGATACTGCCCACGGAGCCACACGCTGTCAGTTCCTGCCTGTTAATTGTTTTTCTACTGCATTTCCTTCTCATCCAAGACCCATAATCCATTATGTGCAGACGCAGTAGTACCTCATTTTGTGGACTGAGAAATCCAGACCTTTTTTAATTCATGTAAACTATTCAACTCGTGGGAGAATGTCATCTGTGGATGTACAATGCCATGGATATTTTGGCTTATTTGTAATTTATGTAATTTTGACATTACTGTGTCAATTACTGCCAAATTCTGACTTGTACCTGCTAAACCATTACATCCAACATCACCAACCCTATTTATGTGGAACAAAAATAAGCATCTAGGAATATATTCTTGCAATTGAAATTAAAATGAGACTATATTCAGCATTTAATAACCCTGCCACAATTATCTCTTTGGAGCAAAAGCTTCACATTCAAGACACTTCTTCAGTGTGTCATTTATTTTTATGGGCACAGAACCGAATAAACTCCTCCTAAAACAAAGCAGATTTTTCAGACCAGTATTTAAACTTGTTATTTCTGTTAACTATGCCTATAAAACACAGCAAGAGAATGTGCTTTGTAAAGAATATGATCCTGTGATCAACTATGCCTGTATCCGCAGCTCCAAACTTAACTTTCCCTATAAGTAAGAGCAAGAAGCTCAAGCAGCAGATTCAGAAAACCTTTCACGTTTCTATTTCTTCAGTATAACAGTGCACCAGCCTTTTCTCAAGCAGTCAGAAAAACTGGCAGGTTTAACTTTCCAGAAAATGGGTTTTAATTATCTTTAGGATAAATAGGAAATACAAGCTTTAGTGAAAGAAACTACTCTTGCTACACTCCATTGCCAGAAGCAGGATAACACGAGTCTTGCTTTAGGTTTGCGAGAGGCTCGTACTTCACAGTGAAAATAAATATACTTAGAGCTCCCATACTTCAGAGCAGACGAGGGATGATTCTGGAGCAGTTTCCCAGATCATGGACAAATTGCTATGCCTTTTCTCATCTTACCTAACAAGAAATTTTGGAATAGCTTCTGACACGGTCAGTGGTAAAAAGCCTTGGTAGGAAATGTGTCAAACTGTTCTTGGGTTTGTTGGTATTTTTCTTCCTACAGAAATGCTTCTTTCACTAAAAAAATCCCTAATTTTGAAAGGCATGTCAATTGTGAGGTTTCATTTAGAAAACACACAAGTCTCCATGATGTTTAAGCACATGCTCCTCCTGTGTTCAGGATGGTATTTTAACAGAATTTTGTGTGCACTTTCCATTTCTTTTCACTGATGTTGTTTTCATTCTACCTGAGCACGATCATTTGTCAAAATTATGACATTTCCAGCAGAAAAAGAACAAGCAGAGCATTCAATACTAATTACATAGTATTCAAATGTTTGTCTCAGTTGGAATCTTTTTTTTATTTATTAGGTTTTTTAGATGCTCCTGCTAAGGTGCTTTGACCTCTGCTGCAATCAATGGGATTTTCAGTAGGGAGGGACCACCTCATAACTTTTTTAATGTGTTAAAGCCTCATGGAAGAGTTTATGTGCATTTTTCTTGTTGGTGACCAGTGGGAAAATAATTTGTTTTTAAATTTCCCTAACTGCAGAAGACAATACCTTCTTTGTTTTGCCTTTCCGAGGTTTTGTGATTTAGCTTTGAACCTTGACTTCATGGCTGACCTCACATTTTATATCTAAATTACTCAACACTACATTTGTAAACATTCGCTGGTGGCATTTATTTCAGCAGGAAAGAACCCAAATATCCCTGTAGACAGGGATAACACATATTGCATTAACCTCCTTTCCTCACTTTCATCTGTAGCCTTTGCAGCAAGATTGTTTGGCAAGGCAATGAAATTAAACTTTAATAAAGGACAAGAGGAGTAATTGTCACCAGTATGAAACTGGGGAAGCAGCATTTTGCAAGCAAAGCTTGGAAGGAGTGGGATTTTCCATCAGTCATGTTCCTGTGCCAAGTCCAAGCGAGGAGCTCGGACTGCAGCCAGGCACTTGGAGAGATGAGATCATTGCAATACCCCAGCGGTGTGGGAAGCAGGTAAAACCAGAACAGCAGCAATAAAAATGCCTTCCTCTCCTCTGTAACACAGAATATTAGGTAAATAGAAAAGGTTTTGATTAAAACATTCAAAACCCCTGCAGTGACTCAGAGACTCATTTCATTCTCAAACACATCCACGGTTCTTTGGCTCCTGAGTCTTGGAGTAACTGTGGTATTTTGGCATCTAACTTGTTTTTGAGGATGGAGCTTCAATATTTCTGAAGGTGCAGGTCAAGGAGGGCAGCGATTCTGGGTGCACCCAGCCCTTGATGGGTGGGAGATGCCTCAAAACGAGAGGCCTGGAAGCACATTTACTTGCTGCCTGAGCTCCAAATGTAACCAGTGTAGACGCATCCTACCTAAATTGGATATCACCTGCAGAATCCACCTGAGAGCCTCACTGGATAGGCATGTGGGTAGCATTATCTGAACCTTATGCTATCATGACCACTCTGCCCTGATAGCCCATCTACCCTGCAAAACCCCTGGAGCTGATCGACACATCCCACAGTCTCACTTTTTGGATGCCGAGCAGCTCTAGCTCCAAATGTCCTTCCCTGTGTGAGAATCTCTTTCGGCTAGCAGTGAGAATGACTGAGGGTTTCTGAGAGCCTTTCATCTTCCTGAGGCTCCCCAACATGCTTAAACAACAACAGTAACATTAAAAGTTAATTCGCCCTGTTAATAGCCCAGCCCATCACTCTGTGTTCTCCCCTGGCAGCTGCCTAAGGGAACAACCATTCTCGTTGGCACAAGCATTTTGATGGATGAAAGGAAAGCATTTCATTTGGACACTTGATTGACAGAAAGTGTCCCTGTTAATTTCATTCAAAAAGACAGAGAGGAAAATGATAATACAGCTCCATAAACTAATTTTGGTGTCATATTTTGGGGGTTCTTAGAAGGTGCGTAGAGTGAGCTAAGACCACAGCACAAGAGCTTTATTTACTCTACTTCTTACAAAGATAGGGTGAGATCAGTGTCAAACTTGCTGGAGTTCAATAGCAATGTAAAATATTATACGTGTGGACTTGTGCAAATAAGAGAAAAAAACGTTCAGCTGCATAGAGGCCACCTCTTCTCTCACCAGAGCAACTTCAACATCCTTGGTGGACTTCATCCTTATCTATGCCAGTGTAACGCAAAACGGCATGTCTCCCCTCTGCGTTACTTTCTTCTGAATGTCTTGCAGTGATTTCAGGCTCACAGCAGACCAACCTGACCAGGGTTCACAGTCAGCAATGGCTGGGTGAAGCACTGGGCTCCAGCTACCAGAGGGGCTGCTCTGTCAGCTTGGAGAAGGACCACAAAAAGGAAATCTGGTCTTTTGAAACCCCCTCATTTTCTACAGCTTCAAACATTTCCCTTCCACCCATGAATCAGAAACCACAGACAACTGGGAGAGCCAGAGGAACTATGTTGCTTGCCCAGTGTCAAACAGTACACCCACAGCAGAGACTGGGACAAAACCCATCCCTTCAAATGGAGTCTCGTGAAGCCTATAAGGACTCAGTGCAGGTTTCCTGGACTCTCCCATACAAATATCAGACCAACAGGTGGTGATGGCTCAAAGAAACTCCCGTAGCAGAGGCCTCTGGTTTCATTCCCATGGATTTCTGCATCCCATTGAAAAGAAAATGACCCCAAACCCACTTTCTGCCTCCCTGTTGAGGCAGCATTCCCTCACCTGAATGGCTGTCTCTGCTCTTCTTTCCAGGTTTGCCATGGCAACAAGAAAACTGCGTATTACCGGCATAAAATGGATGGGTTATGCTTTTAAATTGTCCTTCTGTCTCAAGCCAGGTTACGAGATCTCCTAGCTACAAGACGTGCAAGACCGGCAATATGCTTGCTACCGTGAAAAGCTGCAGCACAGTAAATCCCAAACAGTAAATGCATAATCAGCCGTGGGCACGTGCAGAGGGCAGGCAGGAGTTTCGGGACTTCAGAAAAAAAAAGTGAGGTGGTTAGAAAATAGGGGATGTTGGCTTCCCATTTCATTTCGTCATGGGCGCTACGGGCTGAGCTGGGCAAGCTGCGAGCGAAGCACACCCTCCTCTGGACAAGCCAGAGAGGCTGAAACACAAAGTGTTTCCATCGAGGAGGCACTCGCCAAACTGCAAAAGGACATTACAGAGGCAAGCCAGGGTTTCTTAGCAACAGCATTGCATACGGGTCCATTAACACCAAATTCCTCCGCGAGAAAATCCTGAGCTCGGAAAATCTTCAGACGCTTATGGATAACGTGAGCTAAAGCATGTATTTTGTTCAGTCAGTTTTTCAGGGGAAATAAAAGATAGCCATTGAAAAGCAAAGACCAGTAATGACTTGCATTTTGCGGAGACCTCTTTGGATGTCTTAGAGGCGTTGGATGTGCAGCTGGCTCATAATTAGGTTATGGTGAGCTGCCATGGTGGGTCTCTACAAAAGCCTCAGCTGTAGAAATTTCTCTTGCAATTTCTGCAAGAGGATTGCGTTGCCCAAGAAGGCAACCGAAAAGCAGCTCATAAAACACAACACACAAAAAACCACAGAGAGAGAGAATCAGAGGGCAAAAAGTGATTCACTTATTATAGCAGTTTGATTTTCCCCTTGCAAAGTGCTTCGTGCTTGTGGGACTCCATGGACTCATTTCATTGGCGTTACTCCTGATTTACTGGTGGCACAGCAGACAGAACAACAGCAAGACCAGGAGGCTCCTCCTCTTCCTTTTTAACCACTGTTTGCAATATTTCTATTCTGATTGTAGCTGACAGCAACTGTGACTTTATTTCACCCCTAAGTAGCTCTTTATTTTCTCAGAGCCCATCTCTTGGAAACACACAATGGTTTGAACAGCTCCGCTTCAGTTTTGGAAAGCTACATCTTAAACGCAGCTGAGCACAGACTGAAAATGCCATGGTGAGAATCAAAGTGTGTATTTTAAACACATTTCAAAGATGATTTTAAGACACTGTCAGAGAGGTGGGAGACGGATGCTGTTTGAACCATCACAGTGTTTGAATGCGCGGAGCTGGCAATACTGCACTCACACGTGTAGCACAAACAAGTTAGCTGTACGCAGCATTTTAAACATTACATTTTCATGACCTATCCAGATTACATGTAATCTTCATGTTTATCATTAAAAGGGCCCTTTTACTGACGATCATGAAGTTATCATCAGAGGTTATGAAGTTAAAGTGAGGAAAAAAAAAGGCAAGATAAGTACATTTATAGGCTGTATCAGTACACTGAAAAGTTCCCTCGCTTGAAAAGGTCAGCTCATTTTAGATAGTCTATTTGCATAAATTTTCAGCAGTCAACCCTTGCTCTTCCTCTGATACAAATGGGAAACCTGTATCAGATGTAGTTCTCAGACCGAGTTACACACAGATACTGCTTTTATACTGAGACAAACAAAAACACCTTATAAATTTATGTCTACTCTGGTTTTGATTAATTTTACTGTATTAATATCTTCAGAAGTAAATAGCTTAAAATTACACTTTAGAATACTTCCACTGGTATTCTGACAAGAATAAAGGATAGATTGAAATCTATGAAATAATACACAGAAGAGAAGTAGCTGTGGTCAAGAAGTAATTTGCCTGCACAATCTACAGCACCATCTGTCTAAAACACATTTAGGTGCCAATTACGGTGCACGGGTCCACTGGATTCGCCTAATCAGTTCTTCGGCTGTGGATCAAATCCTTCCAACCCCTTTGTGATTTACATGAGGAGTCAAAAAATGATAAACTCTTTAATAACACCAACAGATAGCACACATTGAACTAGAGGAGAACAGATACAGGGGGTTTTAATGAAAAGAACATGAGGTTTATCATGCTTTCGCTATTAAACTCAGACAAGATTAAGCTAATGAAAGGCAAAAACAACCTCCCTCCACCAAGAATTGTTCCTCCGCCTTAGGAATGTTTGCAGCAAGGAGAATATCAGACACCTCCACGCAGTTTTTCCTCCCTGTATGACATGTGCCAGCGCTCCCACCACCACCAAAAAATAACGTTTAGGTATAAGACCTCCATTTTCCGTCTTTTTCCACAGCCGCCTCTTGTTGGACTTTGTAATGTCTTTTATGTATATGTTAAATGAAATAAAGGGGCAGCTACACACATAAGGCTTTTCTTGCCACATCTTAAGCTCTTAAATAGCTCCCGTCCTGAAAAGAGCCTTCATTAGCGTACGTTTCCATACCAAGATGAAAGTATGGGAGGCTAAAGTTTTCCCTGGAAAAGGAGAGGATCTCAAGCTGTTAATATGTCATTATGTTTCTGTTCATTAGCATCTCTGGAAGCTGACAAATATGTTTTTAATGACTTTTTTTTTTTCCTTAATGCTCTTTAAAGTGTTTTTCCCTTACTGCAGTGCTAATAAGGTGTAAAAGTCTTGTCCTGAAACTATACACCATACCGCAGCTCACACACTGCGGCAGTTTTAATGGGAAAATTTTCTCACAAATGCAAATTAAACAAAGTATTTACTGGTACGCAGAGTCAACTTGTTAACATATTAAAACTTTCCACAACCTATTTAGTCAAGATGCAATTTCCAACGTGGTTTAAATAAAAATGTATAGGAGATTTTTAGTAATAACATATGAACATTGCTTGGACCCAGGTAGAATTTTTCACTGTCACAACTCAGCTGGTAAAAGCTTATATATACATAGGTATGTGTGTATATATAATCTTTTTTTTCATAAGAACAACTGCACTGGATGCAGCACTATTCCCCATGTGGAGCAGCATTCAGATTGAAGCAATTCTACTTAATGTTTCTTCTGCATTTGGTTGCAAAAGAAGCAACTAAATAAAGAGTGCTTCGAAAGTATCCACCAAATACCATGGTTCCCTCTGTTGTTCTCTAGCAAATCAATGATCTTTGAATTGAAATAAATCTTTGTATAGTTTGGACAGTTTTATAATTTAGAGCCAGATTCCAACAGAAAAGACTTGCGTCAATGCAAAACAGTTTCTGGAAGAGAGATGTTAGCACAATGTCAGATCTAATCAGGAATGACACGCTGCCTTTATTTGATTCTGCTTATCGAATTTATTTATCTGCAATTGTTACTTTTTGCAAAACGCTGTAAGATGGGAACATTTGTCAGTAACATCAGTAAGGGAAAAGTACGATTGGCACACGACTTCCCCCACCTCCAGACCATTTCAGCAAGTGCTTATTTTAATTCTTCATAAGTACAGCATTTTAAAGCACATTTAAGTGTTTAGCTGAAGTGGGTTCTGGATAGTGATAAATGAATCATTAAAAGGACAAATTACCCAAACTGGGTCATAATCGACCATGCTATGCAAACTCCAAAAGTGAAGTGGGGAAGCAGCGAGTGACTCATCTGGCGATAACAGGAAAGAGACTGATTAGTGCAAATGAATACAAAGGGCAAATGTGAAGCTATTCAGAACGTAATTTGAAGAGTTCACAGCTCTCACTGACCTCATACAAGGTCTTAAAATGGTTTGAGGAAAACTAATAAAAGCAAAGATTAGTGATCCCCATTTTGCAAAGTCTGTGTGTGCTTAGCATGTAATGGACAGTGCAATTTGGACGCAGCACTTAAGCCGGGGAACGTACCAAAAAACACAGCGTGGTTCTTTTTTATTTGGGGGAGAAAGGTGTGGGCAGGTTGGAAGAGGGGTGTCTGTAGGAATGATGCTAATTATAATAAAACCAAACTTAGCACATGAGCTCCTGGGGGGCATGGCCTGTCCTGTACATCTTTAAGGTACCCAACACTTTGGAAACAAAAGGTAAATACAAAACAGAAGTGCAGATGCTCCTTATGTCGGTTATTTCCATAGACTAAATTATCACAAGAAAAAGAAGACACCATTCAAATGAGGTCATTCATGAAACAAAAATGACTAAAGCTTTTATATAACATGCAGTATAGACCATACTGCTTCTTCCCTTAGTGCACATGGGTTTGGCCATCCACAGATGTGTAATACTGAACAAGACAAACCAGTGCTCTGCTACTGCACTGAAGTCTCCCTGCCTGTTGGCAAACCCCACTTTTCGCTGTTGCTCAGCAAAGGAAGACTAGAAAAGCACGCGAGCATCCACTCCCTCCCCACTTGGTTCCCGGGCCAAGGTAATCCTTCTTCACTTTGAAAGGGAAACAAAGAGGAAAAACATCTTCCCGTCCACACAACTTAGTTCAGACCTGTGGTTTTGACATCTGCCTGATGGGCATGAGGGTTTTTTTGGCTTTGCGTGAAGCACAGATGTACCAAAACCTGCGTCTGACCGTCATTGATGGGAAGCAAGGTGGGGAAAAGCTTTACAACAGCCCTAAGCACACGCAGGAGGATGTTGTCACAATACCCTTAAGAAATAAAACAGAGAAGCAGCCTGAGAGACAAACCCTTTCATCCCTGCCCTCCCCTAATCACATGCAGAGATGACACAGAGTTTCAGACAGAGGAATTAATTACTCTGTTAACCCTGCTCCATTTAATGTGGCCATTGCTTTCTGTCGATAAGGAGCGAACAATGAGATTTCTCCTTTCTTGAGAAAGGTTCCAGCCAGTTTTCCTTTGGTTACTCCTACACATTGCTTTTCCTGCAACAGAAGTATCTGACTTTTTTTTCCTTTGATGCCGTAAAATAATAAACATGGGATGAAAAATGAGAAGGGCACTCTTTTAGCTGGAAATCTGAAAATGTGGCTTCCTTCTGCTTCCAACTACATCTTCTGAAGTTGCCTCAAACAAGGGGGGAAATAAAAAAAGCAGGAGGAGTCGTGAATTCATAAAAAACACTCCAATGGGCTTAGCCAAAATCAGGTTCCTTTCATACTCAGTATAACCAATTTCTGGTATTTTCAGTAACTTGGTTTCATTGTAGACATATCAATTCTCATATGGCTTGCTTAATTATGCAACTTTCAAGTGGTATTGAGATGGGAAAACAAAATAGGTGAAATTATTCTCTCAGTTAACTGGTGTAAACCCAGAGATTGAGTATTTCTCAGTCGGTATGTTATGATTTTCCAGAATGCATAGCATGGTTGCAAGGTGTGGAATATTATATTGTAACTTCAGGCAAATAGAAAACTCTAAGTCCTACACCTTTTGAGGTCAAACAAGCTCAAGTAGCTTAAAATTGCCTTATCATTAATGTATTTGTATGCCTAATAAATTAAAGAGAATTAAAGGCATTTTCATTTTAAATAAAGGGCTGCCAACCAGGAGGGAAAAAAGGAAACAAAAAAAACAAAAAAAACAAAAAAAAAAATCAGCTCTCAATTAACATTTGGGTAGGCCAAGGGATGACCTCTTCATCTGCCAAGTCCCAAATGTAGGATGCTGTGTGTGACAATGAGTGATGCACACGCACGCACACACAAATTATTATTCATGCAAGAATCTTTACGGGGGGAGGTGCCTTTTTATGATTTTACACTTTGATCATGAAGTTTCGACAAAAACAAATAAATGGGTGCAGGTGGAAGTGAGCACCAGTTCTGGCTGGAAACTGAAAGGCAGGACACAATTTTGCATCCTGAAAGAAGAGAAGTGGAGAAGACCTGTTTTGACTAGAGATCAGCAAGCCTTTGGTGGCAGCATGCCAGACTGTATCGCTGTTTTCCAAACACAAGGGCAAGGTTTTTACTGGAAATTCAACTGGGGAAGACGGTGCTGTGGAAGGGTTTATCAGATGGTCCCTGGCTCCAGCTGAATTTGAGACTGTCTATAGCACAGGTGTTGAGACCTGCCTACACACCTGATTCACTAGCAGAAGAATATCACCCTGTACATAACATTTGGAGGTCATTAATATATCCAGAGCAAATATTAAATTAGTGCATGCAAACGGTCCACACCGCTGTTCTCTTGACTCACAAACACAATCTTTGATGTCTGGGCATCAGTTCACCAATCTTCACCATCATTCCGGAGTCAACAGGACTGAATCATCCTACATTTAAGTATGTAAGCTGTCCCCAGCACAAAGGAAAGTAGCTCAAAGATAGGTATTTCTCCTTTAAATTATTTGTGTAGCACTCAATGCTTGTGTAGATATTTATGTCTGAACCTGCAGTAGACTGAAGCTGTTCTGGAGGTCAGAGCGTGTTGGGTTCCCTTTCTGCAGAGGATGCTCTGGCCTTTGGAGTGATAGATCGGAAACAGTCTCCTCCATCTCCCTGCCACTTGCAAAGAATTCATTTACTGGAAGGTAAGAAGTGCCAGCAGTCACAGGCAATGTCACTTCTTCCTTTCTACATTTTGGGGGTTTTGGGGTTGGGTATTTTTTTCCCTTCTCTTTCATTTATCCCCTTGTACGCACTTGACCCCTCAGAAGTAAAAGAAACAACACCTGTCAAATTCTGGAGAATACTTCAGGCACGGAGAAGATGCTGGAGCTCAGAGGGGATGGTGAAACAGCAGGAATTCACATAGAGATGAGCATCTCCTCAAAGAAGCAACCAGCTTCACAACAACTTATGGATGCAGTCAAAGAGAAAGCAAAGGGCAGGTCCTCTCTGTGTGTGTGTGTGTCCCCACCAAATTGCCCAGCAGCTCCTACAGGGAGTCTCCTCCACATTCAGGACAGGTTCAGCTGGGGATCCCCCCCAAAAAGCATCAGTGAATCATCTCATAATTCAGGTAAGTCAATGTGCACTGCTCCAGATAGCCCCTTCCTCATTTATTTTGTCCTAATGGCTGGTTGGGCGGCGTATGTTAAAGCTAAAAGTAAAGAGTAATCAGAGAAAAATTAAAGTTTAGGGAAATTTTGTGCTGTTAGTTTGCAACATTCTTGTGTTATTTTTTAAATTGTGAATCTGACCTTGCGTGTGGCTATAACATCCATTTCTATTCAGAAGACTGTTTTTCTTGACCATGTTGCTTGACCATAGGGATTCTTTTTAGTGCCCAAGCACATCGTTGAGCTAATATTTTCCTTGCAAAATTTAGCAAGTTTGCTGAGCTTCGCCCCAAGTCCTGCTTTCTCTTAATTTTTCTCACAAACATTTCTGCTAACAGCATTTCTCAGTCTCCTGCCATAAATTATACTTATTAAAGAGCAGCAAGAAAGAAACCTAATTTAAGTTCCTAAATACCTCCTCTCAAAGTGAGAGCAAGCAGACGCCCAGAAACTTGTTTCTTTTATTTTTGCAAACAACATACCAAAGGCCTGACACCTTTTTATAGCTTCGGCGTGACCTCCCTCGCTTCCCTCAAAGAGTGACTTCATTTCTAAGCTATGGTGGGGGCTCCGCTGCAGTGCGATACACAGAGCACGAGGGCTGGGCAGTGCATTAAAATGCAATATTCCACAGGCTGTGATTTATGGTCTGTCACTTAGAGCAAAGCATCGTGCATCTTAATTGTCTGCTCCTTTCCAGCTACTCGGTTTGGTTGGGAGATTAGAAATTTTTCATCCACCATGAATTTTCATGGAAAGATGGATCTTTGAAGGCACAGAAGTTAAAGATGCAAAAATAAAACAGTCCTGCATACCTAAGAGTCTCTCTGTGCAATGCATGAAAATGGATCATAGAAAGTAATTATGCATTTTTCTTTGCCTGATCTACCAGTTTCAGGGGTTTCCCGACGGGATCAGATCTACAAGTCCATAGAAAAAAACCCTGCCTTCACAGCCAGCCCTAGGGAGCTCACAGTCAGCAGAAGATCTCCAAAATCTTCATGTTCACAGAGATTATTCACTAATTATGAGAATCCATACAGACCCACTGAAAACTATAATAGCTTCAGCTTTTGATTTGGCTCATGTCTGACACGCAACATGCCACTTCCAGGATATAAGACCCTGTAACTTTTAAATCAGATAGAAATATTGTGTGCACTGGCAGTGTCCTCCTGGAGGAAACTTTAATCTTCTTCAGCTGCATAGATTTTCAGTTAAAAGCTATAGATTTGAAATTACAAACACTGTACAGATCAAATAAATATATGTCCAACATCAGCGGAAAGGAGTTAATTGTGCAGATGATGGTTCCATGAGTCAGTTACAGGGCTGTTATTTACAGATTTATACTCAAAATCCCATTTCTGGCCCATCCTGTGGATGTCTGTGATAAATGACATAGGTTGTGTTTTCCACGACCTTTTCAGCCCCCCTCCTTCTCAAGTCATTTTATTGTCTTCAGAATTTTTCTGTATCCACATAATCACAACCATATATCATTAATTCACCTGGTGTGAAAGCCGATCTCATACCACCGAGCCACGCGTCGCTGACACAGTCTGTTCTCAGGGCAGGAAAACAGACAAACGTTGGAAAAGAGGGTTTGCTGTAACAGGTCAGCCAGTCGCCAATACTTGAACGCCCACCTCATCACCGCAGACCATCCATTTGTTTTTTTGAGTCTTGCAGAACCACAGCTGAGATGAAGAAGGTGTTTCTAAATGCCTGTCCTGCTCCAGCATGCCTTTGGCACATTGATTTCTCCAGAGCTATATTTCTCTGCCTTCTCCAATGAGTCTATGCAACCCAAACATTTCTTTTGTATTGATTTAGTCTCTGTTAGATTATTTGATTTTTTGTTTGTTTGTTTAATCTTTACAAAATTGATATTTTTCAGGCTGACAGCCAAATAAAACCTTTGGGGACATATAAAATACATATTAAGAGTCTTATTGCCCAATAAACTAATGGCACAAATTAAACAGCCAAATCTGATGAGCATCTCATTACAGATGGCACGTTTTGGCATCACAGTGCTTTGCAAGAGAGACTTATGTTCATATATTCTTGTGGGGAATTTAAAATTCCAATAAGCAGAACCACAGAGGGGATTACATTACCTGGGACTTGAATTAAATTGCATTTTTAATTCTATTAAAACTCCAAGTTTGCACAATAAAATAATTGTATGTATTTGATTAGGATCTTAATTACATGTTTGCATATTACTACATCAGTTTAAAAACTTAAATAAGCTTTCTATCCCTTGGAAAATTTTGGGAAATAAGGTGGTATTTATAGTACTGAACAGAAGTTTAAATACACGAGACACTGAAGAGAATAGTGCAATCTTGACACGAAGAAAACACTTTCTCAGCATTTTGTCAGAGTCCTACTGAAAAATAGAATTAACTGGCACAAGCCAAAACTACACTTGACCTCTGAGGTTTTGCAGTGGTCAGTGTAATTAGCGCATTAAAATTTAAATGTTAATACCAGTTTGAGTAAGCTCACACTTCACTGTGTCTAGAAAACAGCATGGAGAGGCGACGCATGTGAAAGCATGCTGTAATGCCACAGTTTCTGACAATAAATAGCTTTTGACCTGGCAGACTGATCCATGCTGTTACTTAGAGGCTGTTATTAGCCTTAGAGGGTATCTTGGGGCTACTTAACTGTTAATCATTGACCCAGCAGAGTATCACTCTTCAGCGTGGAGCTAAGTCGATGCACATGCTACTTCGTATGCAAACCTAATTGGAAACAAGGGATAAATTAACTCATTTCTTCCATTACTTTGTGCCTACTTCAATGCTACAAGTTCAAAAGTGCATTAAAAAAGTTTTGGAGGGCTATGTCCTGAGATATCAAGGAGGAATAATTAATACAGAAAATAGAAGAAGTACCGCTCGAAGACATGGGATACTGCAAACCCAGCACATGGCATCCCTGAACAAAGCCAAGTCAGGGGGTTTTACTGGCTGAAGACTAAAATAGGTGGCTGTAGATGGTCTATTCTCTCTTACATCTTTCAAACACAAAACCTTGAGCAAATTTGAGAGCTTACGAAACCTCGGGAAGCAAGTTCATCACTATTCAAAGTCTTATCTCCCTCCAGGCTCTCAGCATTGGGAAAACCAGCAACGATGCAGGTAACACACAGCTCATTAACACTGTACGTCATATATTCAAAGGATGTCTTACCACAACAGTCCATATTCAGAAAATATTTAGCTTATGCATCATCAATTTAAGATGAAAAACTGAGTAGCAATTACCAAAACGCAAGGTGTGGAGCAGTCAGATAAGCATCCAAAATGGCAGATGAATGTACAAAGCTGTCTTTAATTCTAGTAGAATTCCAGAAAACATAGCCCGCTAGTTAAGTCTTACTTGTAGAAACGTTACGTTCACAACAGCTTTATCACCTCTGAGCACTGCTGCTCTTCATTGACCTTCTCAGGTGAGCCCTAAACTCCTTTTTTCCATTCTAGTTTTAGAGACAGAGAAATAAAATCTAAATAAATGAACTTAAGGTTTCCAAAGCTTAGCAAAGGTTCAGGGTCACTCCTTGGTCTATATAGGTACATCAGTCATCTAGCTTTAATAACTCCAATTCCATGGCAGAGAGTATATAAAGACAGAGAAACCCAACAGACATAAATCCTCATCAAGTTAACTGTCCTATTTTCTTTCTGCCAGACACAGTTTTGTCCAAAGTGTAAAAGGCTTTGTTTATAGCACAACTTCAGCAAAGAAAATAGCTTCCTCCACCCCACTGTCCCCACTGTATCTCCAGATTCATAATTTTTAATTATCCCTTTCTGTCAAACAAGTAATCAGAAATGTATGGCAACAGGTTCAAGAGCAGGTAATTCAGAGAGCCAGGATCAATTCTCTAGTACAAGTCAAAAAATGAGCTTAAAAACAACAAAACCCAACCAAAACCCAACACAGCTACATCTCAGATGTAGCAGCAGGTGTTCTGTTGTATTATATCTGAAAAAAGTTGATTTTGTGGCCTGACCATTCGAACTGGTGTGTAGAAATTTGACTGTAAGCCTTTGCTTTCCCAGTAACCCAAGAAGCATCAGAGCGCTGCCCCATGCTCTTCTGGTCAAGAAGCACATAGGATGAGTGCTGGTGCTTACACGGGGCACCCTGCGATGTCAGAGTCAGTTTATAACCAACACCACAGCGATTCAGAATAAACTGGCAGAAAAATCAACCATCTCCCCCATCTGCAGAGCAGCAAGAGAAGACCCAAGGACAAACAGGGCTCTAAGGACAGAACGACTTGGAGCCCTCACACCAATTTTAAGAGGATTAAGCAAAGCTCTCTCCTCCAGAGATTTCAACAGAAACTTCCCCAGGTTGGAGGGATACAGTATGAAATGCAATTTAATTTCTTCCTTGGCATTTATAAGTAATAAAAGCAGCACCGGGCAGTTTCCAAAACCAATTGCCAGGTTTCACAAGGATATTTCTGGGATACATAAAAGACAGGCACTCCCCTTTTATAATTTATTTGCAAGCAGGGCTCTGCTCCTCTAGCTCCCAGCCTGCAATTTTCATAACCAGTCTCAGGTGCTGGGGACAGGGGGGGAAACAGAACATAAAAAATACCCGAAACAACTGCAACAAGTATTTTAAAGCATTACAGCAAAAGCGGTCCATTGCAAGAAAACTTTTAATTCGAGTGTGTACAGGACTCCTCACACAGAGCACAACCAGAAACTATTCCCACCACCTGAACTAACAGCAATAGATCCATCTGTAATATATTTTTTTTTCCAGTGCATTTTTAATGCGGCTGTCACTACAAAATCTGGTCACCACCATTACTGAAAATATGCTCCCAAGATGAGTTTCATTAACCCTCCCACCTCTCACAGAGCTAATGGAAACAGCAGGACGGACCTAATCTCTTAACACGCAGATGTCTGATGGCTTTAACTGACTAATTACAGTTACAGTGAGCAATAGTTGAGAAGCTCCATGGTTGGCAGATGCATTTATTCAGCTATTACTATTAGATTTTAAATCTGTTTCATTCTGCAGATGACTGATGCTTGAAAGAATTAAGCACCCAATTAATAATATCCAATAATAGGAGGAATACTGAAGTTCCTCCTTTAACAAGGATGGTTGCGTCTACAATTATAATACAAGTAGTCCAGGATAAAGAAAATAGAAAACTTCTTAGACTACCAAGGTGAAACTCTGCCACTTGTTTCCCTGGTTCCTGACTGTACATTTGTAGTTGTTTGTGAGAACATGGCCCTGTTTTGCTGTGTAAAATACAGAATATGTTTTCTCTTCCAGAGTGCTTCTATTACAAGGAAACAAAAGCCAAGAGTGCGGGAGCTGAACTGCAAAAAGGAATCTGGATGCGAGAGAGAACAAGCGATTTACTCAACAGCACACAGGGAGTCCTTGGCAGGATGAGTTATGGAAAGTCAGGGAGAGGAAAACATCCGCCTCTGGTTTGGGGTGGAAGTCTGTCCCTGCAGGCAGCTCTCCCAAATCCCAGCCCAGGTCTTCACCTGCGGGACAGTCCCTCTTTTTACTGTATTCAGAGAGAGATCTGACCGTGCCGCTTATTTAACTTTGGATGTGCTTATTCCAGCTTTGCTGCTGGGTGAGATTTTCCAAGGCACTGTGAAACTGCTTAGCTCTGCTCCTGCTGAAGAGCTCAGAAATACCACCCGAGGCAAGGTATCTGATGCCAAAGCCGTCATTTTTTATGTTCCCCTGTCAGCTGTCACCGGGCGGTGCCACTACCCAGGGGTTTGTTCAACCCCTCTCTGGAAGTAAAGAGTGCTTTGAAAAATTGCTGCGCTGTCATTTTTAAATTAAAGTTTCTTCCAGAATTTCCTGTAACAAGTAGCAAAGGGGATTTCCTTGGCATTCGTAAGCACGGCCAATTCCTGAAGAACATTTGAGGATTTAGGAAGGATAACCTCTGTGGGACAGGTTACCTTCATGCACCTTGGACAACTAGTAGGACTAGGTTCTCTCAACACGTCTATTCTTGATAGCCAACAACAGAGTCATCCAGAGAGCAATTCAGAGCAGAAACCTGATCTAGCCCAAATGCCCCTCATTCAGGATGAACCTGGGAAGACAAGCTTCACCAGACCACTCACCTTCAGTGAACATCCAGCTCTGACCACCTGCCTTCTAGAAGAGTCACAACAACAGGCCAAGACACTGAATCGCTGGGTTTTTTTCCCCTCTTTCAGATTTTAAACTCGTGCTGCTGCTGGCCCCAAGGCTGACAACACACATGCATCACGCCTGGCACAGCGCAGCTCTGGACCGCCAGCGCATTGATGCTGCCGCAGTGCAAATACTAAAACAGTATTTCTGGGATATAGAAGATTAGTATCCCCCATTTATAATTTATTACATGCCAACAAAAGCCTGTTGTTGGGAAAAAACATTTGCGAGCATCTGGATGCTTAAATAAGCACCAGAGAAAGTTCATTAAAATAGAAATTGAAGTTAATTAACTAACTGATGAACTCCTCTGTTCCATTCGCTTTAAAGCCATCCACATCCTTCCCTTGGTCTACTGACTAGCTTTATTCAGTTCCAGTTAGTATATCAAAGTGATGTATTCTGCTTACAAATTCAAGGCAAAGCACATTTATCTATTACAGAAGGAGAATGGATTTACATTTAAATGGGTGTTCTTCATGTATCTAATAACTTAGTTGAGTAATCAAAGAAGTACAATCTAAGCAGGACCATCTGTGTTTGGCATTAATACAGCCCCCAAGATTCCTTCCATACATTTCTTTTGATTTATTTATTTTGTGAGTGGCAAGGAACAAAATGGGAATGTTGTCATTCCCCAGCTGCAAGAAGGTTAGCTAGGAATTACCAGACTGCTTGCTTAGGCTTACGTTTCAGTTAAAAATTCAGACTCAACAGGAGAGCAAGAAATCACCATGGTGCGTGGACTTTCATTCCTTTAAAAATAAAGGAAATAAATAATGCTTCAAAGCTGCCAAGGGAAGTTTGGCAACGCAACTGTTGCCACTAAGAGCAGCAAGATATCCCAGGTTCACTGTATTCAGTGAAAAATTCCAAGGATTACTCTAGGCTGAACCAAGCAAAACAATTTGCAAAGTGAAAAACACTTGGAATAGGAAAAGCCAGATAGGAAATATAATTCAAAGTTACAGTAATCAACTTTTTAATTCCTTTTCATTGGGCTGCACTTGATTTATCTAAACATATGCAGAAAAATGTGTGCATGCATTAAAAAACAAGTACGTATAGCTTAATCCAAAAATGCTAGTAACCTTCCCAATGAATGCTTTTGAAAGTGTAGAATTTGCTATTAAATTTTGGTTTATAGTGATTTCAGTGGCAAATTGACCCCAAAAGCCTATCAAAATCCACAACAAAGATAAGTAACAAGAAAGAAAATGCATCTGTTTCAATCAGACAAGAACAAAGCAAGTTTGCATGTAACACGTGGTTGTAGATGATATCCTCCACCAAAGCAATTACCCTACTCCCAGTGATGCGTGAGGCACAGCTCTGTCATTCTGCAGGTGCAGGACAGCATTTCCTAACTCCGATAGGAGTAATCCTGCAACATACAACAAAGAACCCCATAAACATGGCACGTCCCAGGTTGCACCACAGCTCGTGTTATTCGCGTGCGGAAACCTCACGGGACAAGGAGGCTACAAGTCATCTCTCAGTGAGAGAAAACAGAAACACCTCCCTATATTCGTTCTCACAAAAGCTTACAAACTCCAGTTTGTGCACCCCCCCTCCTCCGTAAAAATCAGCATTCTCTCCTGCTATACACTCCATAGTTTTGGTACCTGATGAAATCCTGGAGGAGACAAAGAAAATTCCACCTTCCCTCGCTTGTGGATTATCAGCCTACATTTCACTGCAGCAAAAAAAGTTACAGCAGCTGAAGAGGTCTACGAAAGCATGCAAATGCGAAGAGTTTGTAACTCAGCATATACCCACTGCTGTTTTACTGCAGGGACTGTGCAGTTTCCCACCATGTAGAAAGCATATGGTCTAAATAAGGCTAATAAAGATACATTAATGTGCTTCTCTTGCCTTCCTTGTAAATAAGATTTCCCTGTGGGCTACTAATTTATCAGCCAGTTTCTCTACAGCGTATGACCACAGATCGGAAAGCTGTGTATAAAGTGTTTAAGTCTGCTATGTACATTCACTGTCTTTTCCTCTTTGGCTTCCTTTAGGCTAATGCTGGGCACGTGTACCCACAGCAAATACTCTGCTCCAAGAATTCTGAAGTTCAGGGGAAAGCCTACTACTGTATGGTGCAAATCTAAGCAATGGATTCATTTGCTGCTGAGCTCTTGAAGTTCAGATTTAGAAACAACTCTTGGATAATTTTCTTTATTGACTTAAGCAAGCAGTTCAAATTTAAGTATTTTCATAAGTCCCCACTGCTGGCTGAATGTACACAAGCGAAGTACAGAGCAATCCTGTATCATCTGCCTGCCTCTGTGCCAAAGGATGCTCTTCATCCACTCTGTGCTATGCATGAATTCTTCTCCACCTTTTATTGCCTTAATGCAAAACAGCGATACTGGGAGGAACCCAACCCTCCTCCCCCCACAGCAGAACGGTGAAGAGGAGAGCATGACGGTGCCAGTGCTGGAAGAAATGCCTCCAAAGAGGACTAACAAATGAAAACGTGATGTGCTAAACAAAAACAGTTCCATCGTCAGCTTTGCTTTCCACCTGTAATTACAGTACATTTCAGCTGAATATTTTTTCCTGGAAACCGAAACAGTTTCATTACGGCTTAAATATCTGACAAGACAGCTGACTATAGGCTTGTGAAAAGCAATTATTTTGGACACTGATTACTTCCCATGCAGGCAGCAAGCATCCTAACTGCAGATAGCCAGGAAAGACCGCAGCTTTGTGATGGACTACAGTATCTAGAGTTAATTAATGTTGTGGGGTGAGTAGGAAGAGAGAAACTCTGCAAATACCCAGCTTAACATTCAAATTAATTGACATGAAATAACTTCATATGTTTAATTTAAATGCAATTAATTTATTAGAAAAAAGCCAGTCTAGGGACAGATAGCTGGTGCATCTGGCACAACAGCTAGAGCAACATCAAGTTCCCATAGCAACATATTTGTTAGAAACAAGGCAAACATACTTAGGATGATGTGTTTTTGTTTTTAATCCACCAGAGTAATGATGACTGCACCAACAGGATTCAAACTACTGAGATAAAAATTGAAGAAATTAGGAACAGATATGAAGACTTCTTTTCCTTCTCTGAGCTGGGAAGGTATTACAGTGAAATCTGAACTAAATCTGGAAATGCAGGTGCTAATGTGGGTAATTGCAAAAAAAACTCAGCACTGCATTGCATCAGTACTTGCATCTATATCATCACCCACACGTGGGCTCTGTACAGCTCAGCCATAGCAGATTTTAACATCCCACACCAACAGACAGAGGTGATGCGTCCATAGCTGCTCCAAGGCCAGCTAACGTCTTGTGTCAAGGTTCAAAGGTCCTCCTTAAAATGACTGGGCTTCATTCATAAGAGAAAAAAAAAGCACCAAAAAAAAAAAATCTATCAGTCATTGCTATGATTTTTTATGGATTTCAGTGAGCCTGTCTAACACTGTTGCGAAAAGATGAGGAATCCCGGTACATATGAACTCAGATATTATTAATTTTCTTCAAAGAAGGCTGCATGTAGATTTTATTCTTTGGCAGATACTATGTTCTTTGTATGTCATTTTATAGGTTGGGCATTGAGCCACAGGATGGCTTTAAAAGTTTGCCCGAGTGAAGCAGGAGGTGCAAGATCAAGGAGGGATGCTGACAGAGATCCAGGAGTCCCATGAAGTACCTGAGCCACTGCCTGTCTAGTGCAGCTTGTTCTTCTTCCTGACATGAGTGTCCAAACCAGTTCAAATCAGAACTGGAACAAAGAGGAAACCAAAAATACAGCAATGTACCTGAACTGAGTAGACCTTCCACTTCTGGTAACTTAGAGATTTAGATGTTGGGGGGGGTTTAACCACTTGTATGCACTTGGGCTTCTGAAACAGCACTGAGGAATGAAGGTCAGAAAACAAGCAAGCTATTTGTAACGATGGTCAAGAAATGAATCGAAATTTTGACACCAGAGTGATGGGAAGCACCTTTGAGTCTTTAAATGCCTGGGCCACCTTTGGCAAGTTGTCTTTCAAAGGTCCCCCCTGAAAGGCCTCTGTTTATCTCCACAGAAAAATAGCAGGCCAAAGCCAATGGGCAGGATCTGACCTCCGGCTCCAAAGAGTATTTATCTAAACCTAAGACTTAGTTGCACTTTATTCATTTACCTTTTCCTGAGGAGAAGTTAGAATGCAACCTTTGCTTTGGATATTTTATTCCAAGCCCTCAGCAGGGCACAAATCTGCATCCCTCAGGACTGATGCTTTTCTGCTGAGAGGATACCCTGAGCTGCTGGCAGTAGATTTCCATTTATTGGGACGTGAACACAAACAGGCAAAGCTCTTATGCTCAATAAGTAGCAAATTGGGATGCTGGCAAGCAACTAAACTCAGTTGCCTCCTCAGATTTTTCCTTTGCATTAACACAAATGGTAAGACATGAGCCTGAATGTGGCCACACTGCTTTCCCAAGGGACTTCTAGTTTGCCGGGTCTTGGCTGCAGTTGAAAATCTCTTGCCTTCCTGGGTTGCTGTTGATGCATTAATTTTATGCAAGTAGTAACAGGAGCCTTTTCTCTTTCTAAAGAAAGTCCTAAGTATAGGGAAACTTACAGTTTGCTGATCCAAATGAGACAAAGTGTAGATTTTTCTCTCTTTTTCTCCCATATCCTGCTGATCCTTTAGACACCGGGCTACCAGCCAGTCTGGGTGTGTTATTCCTAGTCATTCCTCCTTGAGCTGTTCCACTTTCTATAAATAATTTAATATTCACTGAGCCAGGATGTGAACCTAGATTTTCCTCAACTTAAGATGGGGAAAGAAGTTTCTTTTTCCCCAAAGGACTATCCTCTCATTTGCCGCCGAGGATAATGAACGGGCAGTGTGTGCTGTCCTGCTCTCCTGAACACCATATTTTCACATAATCTATGAAACATAACGTATTTGTTTGCTGCTGTGTTCATACACAACGTGCATTATTTTATTCCTCTTCCTTCTTAATTCAGTAAGGCCCAACAATTCATCTTCTTGACTTCTATTCCCCAAACTCAGCTATGTTTTAACTAGATATGTGGGCTTTAAAAGGATGAATAAAGAATTCATTCACTCCTCATCAGCAGGCAGGTGTTTTGTCGCTGCAATTATTCATGCATCATTATCATCTCATTCTGCCCTTGCCTCTTACCTGCAAGGCAGAAGGGAGATGGACAATCATTAAGCCTAATCTATATATTTTTTTCCTTCTGTCTATGTTCGAGTCTGCAATGCTGCTTCAGCCATTCCCATTTCTCCCCGGGACTATCGAACAAGTTCCTTCTCCCTCCCACCTCCCTCACTCTGCCTTTTTATAACCCATTTTCACCCATTCTAGAGAGATGACCCCAATCTACCTTTCATCCTCAGTAGCTAGCTGTATCTATTCTGGGACCTCTCCAGGACTTCCCCCAGGTCATCTTATTTTAAATATTTTGTGCAGATAAAGCAGAAGAAGTTGTTTGATGAATTTATTTCTCCTGAACTCTGCCACCCCTAGGGAGATGCTTAGGAAATGGTTTCTAAAAACATTAATTTGGGTGACTCTTACAACCAGATCCAAATTTCACAGTCCACAGGGCTTTTCAAACACTCCATTTGTTCTGCCCAGTCTGATATTTTACATTATACATAAAGTATACACTAGGATTAGGAATTACAATAGTTCAACTACTTTTCTGAGAAGAGTTAGTCCTGTATTAAGCATCTCTAGGAGAAACTTCTCATCGCTAGAAATGGGGGCAAATACAGAAAAGCACTGGAAGGCATGTACTAGTCTCAAGTCCTTCAAACATATTGAAATTACCTTACACCAAAGACCTGAAGTGTGCTCATAACTTTTTTTTTTTTTTTTTTTTTTACTGTCCCTTTATACTGGCTCCCCAGCTACAGAAAGTATTTTTCCATGTAATATACACATTAGCTTCCAGCAGGGAAATGTAATTACCATAATAAGATTTCTTAAAATTTGGCTTTTATGTTGTCAACTGCATTAAAATTTAAATCTTGTGCCAAGTTCAGAAAATGGCTCTAAAAATGTAAGAAAAATATACGGTAAAATCAATGTTATTAAGACTGAAATGGACTAAACTGGAGGCAATCAAGCCTTTCATTCCATATAAAAAAATACTGTAAAATTATAATAAATTGCTTCCATTTTATCACTTGCTAAATTGCTACAATATCGGTGTCAATATGGCAGCATGGCTCTCACCAGATGAGCACTTCATCACTTTGAGTATTGTACAAATCTGATAATATTTGCATTTCTTGATGATGCATCTCATGTGTAACTCATTCTACAATGTTAACACATGCTTTAAAACCTCTCCTATGATGTTTTTCCTTTATTATTCAGAAACTCACCAACTTCTTCCTAAATCTTCAGGTCACTTCATCTCAGAACATATAAAATCCTATCATCTTGGCACTTTCATATAACAGTTCAAAAGCAAATCTAGAAAAATGTGTGTGGGCCTGTTTTCTTTTTAAAACAGCTTCACTTATGCTTGATTACTTATCAACCTGATGGTACCAGCTTGATTTATCAACAGTTTATCAGGATGCATTTTAGGAATGATGAAAGTTAAGACAAGAAGTCAAACTACCAAGGTTTATGGGTGGCATTTGGTGTGATGCAGATATCAGTCCCATGCTCTGTTGCACCAAAGCAACACAGAGAGCATTGCCCATGTATTTATGTTCAAAACTTCCTCCGCTCCCATTGCAAAACCATGCAATAGTTTACATTCTTGCTCTATTGCACTCATCACAGCAGCATTTCTGCATGCACTGGTAGCTGCTTTCTGCCTCGGATTAAACTGGAATTTAATAGTATTGCATTTTATGCGTTCTGGACAAAATTTCATCAGCCTCATTGAACAGTAAGCTGGAGTGACAGCAATGAATTGAGCTCGAGAGGGATGCACTACTTCTACCCAGGGACAAGCTGCCTCTTGTACAGCTACCCCTTTCTCTTGGAAAACACAGCATCTTTCCAGCCCTCCCAGGTTTAAGACCATTTATTCCTTTCAAAATCTGAGCCAGTTCTGCCATAAAATTAAGGTGGTACAATGTTATTGTTAACCCTGAAAGTGTTCCTTCCACTGCCTTTGCAAATGAGTGAATGACTATTTCCAAATACCGATGGGTCAGCTGCATAGCATTCAATCCTAAAAGAAAACTGCAGTAATTTTGTCTTGAGGTCAAGACAAGAAAAGAGCAGTTGTTGCTAGTGAAACAGCAAAACATCCTGCCCAGAGGCATGCAGAGAGCCCATGGGATCACACCACTGTCTCCCAAAACCTCTCGGGCAGTTGCTGGGTTTTAGCTGTTGACCCTGTGGCCAGGGGATGGCACTGGGTGGTGGAGCAGGACATCTTGCTGAGAAAGATTTCTTTTCATTTATCCACAATAAGTAAGCAAAAAGGGATTGACCACAAGATGAGACACACTGAATTGGTTTTTACCCCTGGAAAAAAAAATAATACTGGGAATTAGCGATGACCCAGACAAGCTTTTTCACACCGTTTATGCAACCAGGCGGTTTGCTGACACAAGAGTTCTACGCTGCTGGTGAAACACGTGCAACGTTTTCCCACTGAGGGCAGACAGGAAAGAAGGGGTTTGTTGGGTTTTTTAAGTAACAACTTGTTGCATTTACTCCTTTCTCGAGCAACAGTAGCATTACATTAATTAACAGGAGAGCAAAGCAAATTGACTTGGTGCAAACACTGTGGGTTTATTAATGAGCAGAGCTGCTGCGTTCCATCTACCGCTCCTCTGAATGCAAACCTCAGGAGGCCCCGCCACAATCCCTCTGCAAACCCAGCAAAGCTCACGGTGGGTTTAGGCTCAAAATCCTGTCAAACAAGAACCCCCAGAGCAATCCCAAGCCCGGATCAGCCAGCTCCGGGCAGACCATGACAGTGCATAGCTGCTGCCTTCCAGGCACGCCGGCCCCAGAGAGGGGAACGTAAATGCAGAATTTCAGGATTCTCACACTGGGGAGAAGGATGCAATAGTAAAAACGTTTATGCAACAAAAAGATTCCATATGTATCGCAAATAAGATACATAGTACTGCTGCCACATTATTCTTTCCCTTTAAATGGCCCACAGTTGTATACAAGAAGATTAAATAAAAACAAAAGCATTGACTTTTTCACCAGTCTTTAAGATGGGACAATATAATCATCCTTATTTTGCCTACAGAACAATGAGGTACATCCAGACAGCAGTTAAAAAAAAAAATTCTTAACTGACAAACTTGGGTTATACTTTCAATTGGTTTCAGACAAACAGATAAATTGATGCTCTGACCTTTCTCAGGGGTCCAGGATGGAGTGATTTCCTTTCCCCTTTAAATACCATTAAGTGGATGTGACATTCAGTCCAGATCTTATTGACACACGAATATTCCCCACGCAATTATGGATCCCACTCACTCAGCTGCTGCTCCCGGATCAGGGATAATGACAAACTGGAGTGGGTGAAACACTTCGCCTGCATTTAACTACCAAATCAAACTGCTACTTCACCTTTTAAATTACAGTTATATTATAAATCTGATCCTGTCCTTCCCCTCTTAAAAAGCACCAGCACTAGCATTCACTCACGATACAGTTTTTAAAGGAAGTTTTCATTGTTGTGCTGCACTCACTCGTTAATTATTTACCAACACATTCAAAACACAGCAGCATTGATCGCAAATTTGTAATTAAGGCTGACTGGTATTTTGCACTTCAAGCAGACGTTCACATTCTGTGTTGTCTCCCCCCATTTTAAAACACCAATCCTTTGAACATTTTAAGAATTTACTGGAATATTCAGCAATTAGTTTTACACATGGGTCCTTCCATGAGTATGGCTGCATGATTTCAGTGACAGAACAACATAGACTCCGATATCAACGTTTTACTGAGAAAAACACTGTTATTTTTAAGTTAGTGTTGTTTCCTCTAATGGCTATGATGATCCACTGTCCGAAGGCTTCTCTGCCCCACCGTTGCATTCTCTAGAGATGACACCACAGAAAGATAAAAGGCCAGAGGGTATTTATACTGCTTTTCATTCCCACTGATCTCAAAGCATTGTGTAAAATACATAAATGCCTCCTACACAGGAGCGTCAGATCTAAAAGGTTACCTGGTAAATACAGAAGGAAATATGTTTGGTGATTTCTCAAGGATTAATATTGGAAAATCTCCTTTTATCATCTTCACAAATATTTTTCTTTTGCAGCTAACCTATTAGCCTGGATGTAGAAGCATTTTATAACAGATACAAGTACCTCTCCTTAATGTGTAGCTAAATTTGGAAATACAACCAGAATTATGATGGCCATTTTTACATATATTCTCCCCAACCTTCAAATAAAACTTGCTAAGTTTCCAAACTAAAAGAATTGATCCCACAAATACCTTTTTCTGACTTCCAAACCAGAATGCGGCCTTGCAGTACCGACGGCGGCCTTGCAGTACCTACTGCGGCCTACAGGAAAGCTGGAGAGGGACTGTTCATCTGGGAGTGTAGTGACAGGACCAGGGGTGATGGCTTTAAACTAAAAGAGGGGAGATGGAGATGAGATCTGAGGCAGAAATCCTTCCCTGTGAGGGTGCTGAGGCCCTGGCACAGGTTGCCCAGAGAAGCTGTGGCTGCCCCTGGCTCCCTGGCAGTGTTCAAGGCCAGGCTGGATGGGGCTTTGGGCAACCTGGGCTAGTGGAGGGTGTCCCTGCCCATGGCAGGGGGGTGGAACTAGATGGGCTTTAAGGTGCCTTCCAACCCAAACCATTCTATGACTCTATGAATGAAAGGCCTTAATGTTCAAAGCTCCTCAGACAAGGGTGGGTTTGGGGTTTTTTTTTCTGGTGTATCCATCACATTAAATAAAAAGACCCCCAGCTTGCTTATCCACAGCTATGTTGCGTCAAGAAAAAAAAAAAGCAGCTTCTGTTGGTAAACCAAGCAGATCAGATCTCTACCAAAGCTTAGCGACTTTTGAACAAGGAGGTGCCTTTTTACATTGTTGTTTTGTGATTTACAGCTCTGCTTCAAGAAGCCAAAACCCAACACTGCAATTCCCAGGCCAGCTGTCGAAAGGAAAAAGAGGAATGTATGCACAACCACATATGCGGGGAGATCCACGCCCGCCGTTTTAGCACATCAACCAAAAGATATTATTGCCTATTATGCTGTAATGGTCATAATGTTTTCATCCATAGCCATGCAGATGTTATTCAGACTTCTTACACCTGCTTCTCTGCAATTCAGCATTACTAAACAGACCCTAAAAATAAAGTGCTCTTACAGAGGTGGGGGGGAAAAGAGAATATTGCATCTTCCCAGCAACAAAAGTCAATCAGATTTGCAAGCAGAAATCATAAAACTCTTATTTTTTTTATAGAATGATTCTTTTACTGGGATATCTGGAGGGGATAATCAATAGAAGAAAGTTTCTCTTTTGTGATTGCTTCACCATATGGAATAATTTTTCCTTGACATGAAGGAGATTTCTTCTGATAAGCTTTTGAGCAGAGTATCAGGCATTTGCGTCTTTGACAAACTAAGTTATCTAAAATATTACATTACTGATTTTTATTAATTGATCTCTCATTTGTTCCCTCCTAAAACCAAGAAACCAAGGCATGAGTACATTTGTAAAGTTTCTCCAAGATGACTAGAAGGTTAGATTGAAGAGCACTTACTTTCGATTGGAAAATAAGTCACAGATAATTATTCCACATCTTTCTTATTTCCTTTAATAACTAACGTCTGTTACAAGGCTACTACTGTCAATGTGCCCAATATGTTTCTATTGGCAATACACAGAACTGAAAAAAAAATAAATTAGAATTTGAGTCAGGTAGAAAAAAAACAAGACGAAAGTTCAAAATTATCTATAGTTCCTCAGCTGCCAAAATACATTTTTGCATTTTTTGCTTGCAACATTTCAATTTTTTTTTTTTCCTCCTGGAATGGCTAGAAATACTGAAAACACAGGGTTGTGTTTTCCCTTTCATTCATGGGTCTCTCTCAAACATGCTGGAGATCTTGTGGTATTACTAAATATAAAATGAGCAGCAGCTTCTAGTCCCTGGCTAGGTAAAAGCAGGGAAGAGGAGAATGAAAAAAAGCAACAATGATGCTTAAGAAAAAAAATGGGACAGGTAGTTGCTTTATTGATTTTAATTGCAGTTATATGAAATTATCTACTGAATTTTAAAAAAAAAAAACAAAACCAAAAAAACCCCCCAAAAAACCCAAAAAACCAACCAAAACAAAACAAAAAAACCACCACACACCTGAAGGGCAAAATGCGCATCTTGGGGGGAATAGGCAATAGCATAAAATCGCTTGTTCAGCGTAATCTGTCTTTGACCTGGGGGGCGCAGAGGACCTAGCCGCTCTATGGGCCCCAAAAAGCACACACATCTTTCCCAGCCGCTGCGCTGCTGGTGACCTCTTCCATGGACTGACCAGACCAGAGAGATCCAGGTGCTACACCTGGAGCGCCTACAGGCACAGCAAGTCATTTCCAGAAGTGTTAGAGTTTAGGGTTCTCAGCACTTCTGAAAATAAAGCATAGTAGCTAGATGCAACTCACTTTTTTCGAGAGAGAAAAAAAAAAATCATCTTCAATTTTCCTGATTCTATTCTTTAAAACATGAGGTTTAATACCGTTTAGAAACCTCCATGATGCAAATCATGAATGCAAATTATTACATAAATGCTAACTTCTAGTAACATCATCCCCACCTTCTTTTTCATGTGTCGTACACAAAGACGGATTTAGAATCTCACTAGCAAACTCCATTTGAATTTCCAATCAGATATAACGCCAAAGTTTCTGCAGTTTTACTGTTACGCATTCAAGCATTTCCAATGTTATGTGTGTTTTAGACATTTTTAGGAAGAAAGATGGAGTGAAAAGTAATGAAATGAAATACTTTGCTACAGCTCAGAACTTCATGCTTGAATGGGCTCCAAAATGTAAAAGGCTTCGCCCTGTCTTAAAGTAGGAAAAATCATTTTAAATAAGCTCTTGAACTATGCAGCTTGCATACCCTCCACCCAAAACAGCCTAAAATGAATTTATACTGAAGTAGCCTCCAAAAGTTACAAGACTGAGAGCTGCATGGTCACTGCCAGAACGTTTTACGATCGCATACGTTCCTGTGCCAGCCTGCGGCCAGGTACACAGCCATGGCAAAAGACGAGGATGGTCTGCTGGGACAAATTTGTTGGGTAAAGAGGGAAGCACCATGGTTTATGCAGATCCAGAAGAGAGTCTCTCTCCACCTATGGGTGAGGATTTTCACGCACCAGTCTCCGAATATTTATGGCTGCAAAGCGCAGCTGCACTGGAGCCGGCTTGTCTGCACCGTCTCACCCTGAAACACCCCTCAAGACTTCGCCTCGTCTTTTTTATTCATGCTTCAAAGAGGACACACTATTCAAAACGCAAGTTGGTTTATATTAAACACTTGTACAGCCTCTGTTATTACAGTGTGAAATAGATGTAGCTTAGCACCACAGACCCTACTTTGAACCTCAGGACCTGAAGCGCACGATAATTCAATAAAGTGCAAAAAGAAATTCAGGAGAGCTGTGAATGTGATTTCCCACGTCTTGAGCGGCTATGAGTAGTTATTGTAATAGTATAGAAAGGGATGGAGATGCACATCCACAGATAACAGTATTCACATGGCTTCTTAGCAATACTGCATGGACACAAAGCATATTTTTTACCAGCATGGATTACATCTCCAAAACCCGCTTTATTTCCAGGCAGCTTGTTTTCAGAGCATCGCTGCAAAAGCAAGAATGTAAATTTCTTTAAGGAGGAAAGAGCCATTCCTTCCAGAGCTCTGATTTTGTGTGTCATTCAACAAATAACATCTCTGCTGCCTTCCCTGGCACCCCACCGTTCGTGTTCCCATAACAACAGAGGAGATGGCTCCACCGACACTCGCTGCTCATTTACAACCCAAGCAGTAGAGGGGAACTGGATCTGCTAAAATACTTTCAGGATCTTCAAGGACCAGATCTTTACCCAATAACTCAGTCTCACAGAGAATGAAATACATCCGCAATAACTCTTATATTCATCCAATATCCATTTAAGTGGTTTAGGGTTTGGTTGGGTTTTTTTTTTATATATGAATGAAAACATAAGCTTGTAAAAGCCAAATAGAAAATTTAGGTACAAAGCTGGAGGGAAAAAAAAAAAAAAAACCTTAAGAGAAACTCAAGTTTTGTAGCCCTTAATTTCCCCTGAATCACAGTAAGCTTTACATATTTAAATTTCATCAAGTAGTTTTACAACTCTCTACATCATTTTCTATGTGGAATAATACAGAACACAATAACACAGAGAAGTCTAAAGCATTGCACAGAAAGACATAAATCACTCCACACATGATGAGCTGTAGGGGTGAAGCACAGGCAGTAAAACAATAAAGGATGTTTGTGAAATAAAATACAAACAAATGAAGACCTGATAAAGTTAACTGGAAATTCAGCAAAGAAAACAGTTAATGCTTGCTCAAAGAATCTTGCTCTTCCATAAAGATTTAAGATTTCTTCCAAGGGCTAATATATACGCCTTGACAAAAATGTCTGTCCAATTTGGTCATATGCCTACAGACTGAGTTAATTATGTATAAGTTTACTTAATTATTCATCCATTTATTAACCACACCAGCCTTAGACAATATGACAAGTGCTCTTTTTCACAAATGTTACTCTTTACTACAATGCAAGAACCCTAGCAACCTCTTTCTCATCGTATGCTTATTTCTGTGTATTAAAGGAAATAACGGCACCACAGTAGATTCCTGAAAAAACATTTCACAATACATGCAAAAAAATAGACCGTGACAATGGACACACTTCTTTCCATGTAGTAAAACAAATGAAAGGAGCCATTCATCAGCCCAACAAACCCCTCCGGCATCTAAGAAAATCCAGAAGATTATGGGTTTGAGGTTGTAACAAGAGTGACTTCCAATAAACCCCTATCGTTCCTCATTTTTGCTGTAGTCCGTCACTAGGTCAGGTTCACAGTGTGCCGTGTTCCCTCCCCGCAGAAGGCTTTTACAGGGGAACGTAAGGGAAACGTGGGCTGAGCGCTGCTCCTTATCGCATTGACCTTTCAATTGCTTGGCACTCTGATTAGCTGTTCTTAGCAAGAGAGCCATAAAAGTGCTGTCACGTCTCGGTGACAAGACTACAGAGGACTGAGTGGACCATCAAGCCACGCAAAATCATCATGAGATGATGCATTAGAGTGCTAATGGTTTAGACTTGTAAAGAGGAAAAAAACCCTGGTAACATAGGCAGAAAATGGCACATGGAGTTTATTTCCTAACAAGAAATGTCATAACTAATTCTCAGGCTGCTTATGGAGAAAGGTTAGCCCAGCCTCAGGTGCATTTGCTGACAAAAAAAAAAAAAAATCAGCAGGTGAAAGCAGCAGCAGCTGAACAGCTTGTTTCACTCTCCGGCTGATCCCACCACAATCCCTCGTGCTGCCCCCCGGGACTCTGAGAAGCCCCGGAGCGTGCTCCATGGACACCCACCCCTCTGCCTGCACCCCCGGAGCCTCCCGACACTCAGGTTTGGAGTCAGGTTGCTGTGATTTTAAGGAATACACTAGCTAGTTGGAAGAGTCCTTTCTTCAGAGGTCTCCAATACCACTCCTTGCTGCTCCAGACCCAGAAGACATCAAGGCCTCCTCACACACAAGATTGACATTTTCCATAACTCTTTTTTTCCAATTAAAAAAAATATTAAAAAAAAAAATCAAGGCGCTATCACAGCCAGCTAAATGCCCAAGTATCTCCTGCACAGATGGACAGAGTACAATGTTGGATGAGAAACTGCAAAAGATGCCGTGCTCTGTGCGGGCAAAATGGGAAAGGAGGGAGCAGAGAAGTTTCCGGATGAGATACAAGTGTGAAAATCTCCCAGGTTGAGAGCTGGCAGCCGTGTCTGAAAAGTGAAATGGTATTTCTGTACCTACCAAAAATGAGAAACAACCTTTATTGCTCAGGTATGCCATGTGTAAAATGGGAATAAACAAATAACATTTAATCAAGAGTGTTGCAATATTTATTAATCCCTCATGTTAGTTGAACTAATTAATAATATAAGAGTTACTGAGAGCAATTCCCCAGCAGGATTACCACTGAATTATGAGAGTAATTGTTCACCAGAACTTTATTTAGCTAAAACCTCTTTTCTGGCAAGAAATTCCATGTGCAGCTTGCCCTAAGCTTCCATCCCACAATTATTTTAGGGTGAGTTATTTCTGACCTGGGTAACTCCTTGCTTCCTTGGGGCATTGCAAGCAACGCCAAGGAGTAATTTCGTTGTCCTTGCACTTAGCCGTGACATAAAGACTTTTGTCATTTCCTCGGTCGCACCGTCCTAGCGTGCGCCAGGCAGAACCCTGTAATAAGCACAGCGCATCTACTCCAGGCCAATACTCTCATACGAAGCTGAGTTAAATCAATGCAGTCCAGAAGAATTTTCAAGGTTGCCTGGGTAATGAAATAAAACTTTTATACAGGGTGCAGTTATATGAAAACTCATTGATGAATTTGGACTGATCCCCAGAAGATGAGAAGCCCTTAATGTGACTCTTGTAAGAGTTACAGTTTCCCAAAATATTTTTTATTTCCTTGAAACACTTTTTTAAAAAAAAAAAAAAAAAGAAAAAAGAAAAAATGGCAGAGAGCAGGACTATTGCTGAGAGAAGACATTTTTCTTTTTGGATTTCATTATACAGTTTGGGAGGCTTCGACACATGAAACTAAGTAAATTCTCACAACAGAAAAAGCTGTAGACATAAAAGCTCTGATTTTCAAATCCTGATTTATTTTTAATTTCTTTTGCTGCAGCTGAGATCACCACCACATGATTTGGACAGCTGATCATTTCTTGGGTGCAAATTCTCAGGACACATTTGATTTATACCAAATGTGCCCTATTTGATAAACCAAATGCTGCTGCTTGTAATCATCAAATTACATTAAATTAGCCTAATTACCCCGAAATGAACCTAAATCCATACAGATGAGCTAACCCAAAACACCTATCATCTCATGGAATTAGATTTCAGCCTAGGATCTGCCAGACTCATCTGCACGCTGCGACGAGTCGCCCCCCCCCCCCCCCACCTTTGGGAGAACCAGGAGCTACCAAAGCCCCAGCACTGCGCCCTGCGCTGGGGATGCGGTTTGGATGCAGTACGAACATTTTTACATCCCTAAACTCTAATTTGAATGGGACTCGACGGGAGCTCTGCTTTGCAGCGTACTCTGCCTCCCTCTCCTGGCCTGTTCCCAGGCATTGTATAAATTGAAAACTTTGGGGCATCTTAAATGAAAGCAGCGTTAGCCAGATTAGGATATTTGTCCATTTAAGATGCCCAAAGCCTGTAGATGAAAACAGCAGAGCCCTGAGGACATCCTTTTCGTCATTAACCTACCCACCCCGCATCAAGACTTGCAAAAAACCAGATTTTTGCCACAGACTGGTAGCTGAAACAAATTCCCAACAAAAAGAAAAGATGACAGACAAGCCAAAACACCCATAATCCCTGTTTAAGATCACAAGCACAGGTATCAAAGCCTAACAATTTCTACTCAGCCTTTCTTAAAAGAAACAATTACAATCACACTTTCTCATTAATTTATTAGAAAATATACTCCCCAAAGGGGAAAGTGGGGGGAGCATCAATCTTAAGCCATGATTCCTTAATTCGATCCCCAGGAAGGAAAGCAGCAAACCTCAAAGTGAAACGTTATGAAGCACAATGAAAGTTAAGCGTGACAAAATCCCTCTTTCCACAGGGAAACGAGAACTTCCCTGGAGTGCAAAGAGCAGCGGGGCGTTCCCAGGTCACTGGGCTCAGCTGGGTTATAAAAGCTAGAAGGGGGGGGAAAAAAAAACCCCAAAACCCCCAAACAACAATAACAAAAACCCTGTTCTACTTACAAGACACATCAGCAGCTCCAGCCTGCATTTGGTTTGGGTTTGTTGGTTTCATTTTTTTTAATATGGATAAATATATGCTTAATTGTTGGCAACATTTGAAGTATCAGACTTCTCGATGTACCTCAAATACGGGAAAGTGCTCAAGATCAATAGGGTAATTAGCATTAGATGCAATTAGATTCATGTACTCAGATTCTTAAGAATTCCATTTGTATTTTTTAAACTTTCCTGTGTGTATTTTGACATCAAAGCCACAGATTATGTTGTCTTGGGTTTCTTTTCCACATGGTGAACAATAAATATTAAATGGGACAAAGACCCTCATGAAACGATGCCACTCATGTCAGCCACCTCTGATTCTAAGGAATATCAGATTTTTAATCAAAATCCAGAACTTCATGGAAAAATCTCACTTCTGAAATGCCCTCTCTGGGGTTCCTACATGTCTATAAATCTTTACAGGAGTTAATCCAATTTAACCAACAGTGAATGTTAAATTATCCTTCTAGTTCCTTTACAGTTTGCTGTGAAGATAAAAGCTTTTCTGTATCTGCAAAAGCAGCACTTCACTGTTTAGACAAAACAAATCCTAGCTTAGCAATTCAAGCAGTAGACATTTATAACTCTTGATGTATTTGCTCTACTTGCTACATTATTTATTAAAGCCCTGGTTCTTCTGTGGAGAGGGGGCAAGAAATTCTCATCTTTCAATTAAGAAATTGTATATATTTAGATGACATTTAGAAACATAAATCCAAGCCCAAAAAGGTCTTTTTCCACCTTTTTTTTTTTTTAAGCAACCAACTCATCTGGAACTCCCCATACCAGTAGCCTGACTCAAATTCGTAGGAATTTGTGATGATGGCTCATTGGTTTTTAGGCCAGTATGTTATCAGCGTGTTAACAAACACACAGCAAACCGAAAGATAAGCTCGTGAAAAACAAACTGCTCTCATTTCTGCAATAGGCCACTGGAAATATATTCCCCACGTGGAATACATATAGGAAAAAAAAAACAAAAAAAGCTTTATGTTTCTTTGATAACATTTGCACTACCTCTCAGAATACATTAAACAGATTTTTTTTTTCTTTCCCCCCCCAGAAAAACACCTTCTTTTACTAAAGACCAGGCGCTTGGTAGGACACCAGGATCCACCGGCTGGCTGCTCAAGGAGCCCTTTCCCCCCTCACTGCAGGAGGAGACACCAGCACGGTGGCCACCGGGGGTCAGCACCACAGCAAAAAGGACATTTATTTAACAAATACCAGCTTTTTTAGAAAAAAATGAAATATTCAAGTTGTGGGTACCGGCCACAGCCATGTACAGATTGACGAGGAGAGCTGCGTCTGAAAGAGGGGCTGGGATTTATTTTTTTTAAAGTGCTATTTTTAAAAAAGCCCTTTGCCATCGTTACCTGCCCACAGGTGAAAGAAAGAAGAGGAAGCCCAATTCCTTTGAAATCATAAAAATGACGTATTAATTTAACCTGTTGTTTGACGCATAACTGGAACCTTCCCAGCCCAGAGCCCTTCAGACACGCTGTGCTGGAGATTGCTAACGCAGCACGGAAAATAAGACAATTCTCTTGGCAACCTGCTAATGCAATACCCAGTGAAGCCAAAAACCTTTTTAACAGTTACTGGAAGGAATATCCCCAGGAAATGCCCGGAAGGACTTTGCTACCCCTAAATTAGGGGGTGACTTTGCAGACAGACTGCGGTTTGCTTGGAGTGCAAATCCGCACATCGGGGCAGGGGAAATACCAGAGCTAGCACGGGTGCTCAGAGCTCCACCTGCAGCAGCTGGGAAATAAGGATAAAAAGAGTAAATTAACCTACCCAGAGCTCTGTGATCATAGAATCTTTAAGGCTGGAAAAGACCTCTAGGATCATCAAGTCCAACCATCGACCCAACACCACCATGTCTACTAGACCATGTCTCAAAGTGCCATGTCTACACGCTCTTTGATCACCTCCAGGGATGGCGACTCCACCACCTCTCTGGGCAGCCTGTTCCTGTGTCTGACCACCCTTTTAGTGAAGACATTTTTCCTAATATCCAACCTAAACCTCCCCTGGAGCAATTTGAGGCCATTTCCTCTTGTCCTATCACTTGTTGCTTGGGAGAAGAGACCAACCCCCACCTCACCACACCCTCCTGTCAGGTAGCTGCAGAGAGCGATCAGGGCTCCCCTCAGCCTCCTCTTCTCCAGACCAAACACCCCCAGTTCCCTCAGCCGCTCCTTGTGCTCCAGACCCTTCACCAGCTTCGTTGCCCTTCTCTGGACACGCTCCAGCTCCTCAATGTCCCTCTTGCAGTGAGGGGCCCAAAACTGAACCCAGCACCCGAGTATTGCCACGGTCAGGTCACTCTTAACATTTCCAACTCATTTAAGGGAATTGAAATCTCTTTGCACCACACTGCACCTGCCCTGCAAAGCTTACGGTCTGTTCAGGAAAGCATTAAACCCTTATTTACGGCTCACAGAAATTACCCGGACACTCCCAGCTAAGCACACAAGTACCGTTTGTCACGGAAACACAAGGTCTTTGTGTTAGACATTTACTAAAAGCAGCCTCGAATATTGAACGCAGACCAATAAAGCCAAGGGATCTCCCACGTATTACGGCAATCCTGACGGATCCGCGCAGGGTTGGGGGGGTACGGAGGGTTTATCCTGCCTTCCTCCGCTCGGGCAAACAGCCGCTGGAGCAGAGCGCTGTCACCTGTAACCCCCAGCCCCCCAAGTACAGCTGCGTTTGGATCGAGCCGTACGGAAAACACCACGTAACTGGGTTCTGCGGTGGCAGAGCGCAAAAATTAACTACGTCCACTGGAGACGCGGGACAGATGGAGAAACGGTGTATGACCAGAGAGTAATTCCTAGGAATTCTGCAGGCTTACTTCCCTTGCTCGCGCAGCTCAGGCCAGGCCGCGCTCGAAGGAAGGGCAGAGCTGACCCTTTTTCCTCTCCCCTCCCCGGCTGCCCAGACCAGAATATCCCGCTGCTCTGGGAAGCGCCGGGACGGCCCGATGCTTCGCAAGCTTTTGCATTGCCCGCTCGCCCCGCTTCACCTTCCCTGGAGGTGTCAGAGTCACCGCGCACCATCCATCAGCAATCCTCAGGGCTATTTTGGGCAAATCTGAGGCCGAGCTGTTTAATTTTGCAGCCGCTGAAGCACACTGTACCTTTGTTTCGGTGTCTGCAAAATCAAGCTAATAATAAGCACCTCTAAGACAACCTGAACAGCTCAAGTGAGGGGCAGAAACTATTTTTACCCATGCAGGGAGAATGAAGTTTCCTTTTGCTGCAAGCTCTGTGTACACTCGGAGCAGCAGAGACCTTTTGTTTTTCCAAGCCTTTACCCCCCTGAATTTCCTGAAATTCAACTTATTTACTTTTTTTAACCATTTAGATGAGCGCGGCAGGTCCGGCCTCCTCGGCGAGTGGCGATGGGTACCGTGCACACCGAACGCGACACATCGTGCTGCAGACAGCGGGAACAAGGGTCCTCGGTCCCGGGCTCCAGCAGCGGATCGCAGCACCGAAAGCCGCTGCTGAACGTTAAGCACGCGTACAGGAGACCGCGCAGCGTAATTGCATTGCTCAAGTAGTTGGGTGATCAGGGAAAAAAAAAAAAAAAAGGAATAGTAGAAATACAAATAAATTTAATTATCTGGAACTTACCCTCCACACAACAGGCAGCGAAGCCCAATTGGCGGAGCGACACAAACGCAGAGCTTGTACCGAGAGAAATGAGTTGTGTAATTCACCAGGCTCGCAGCAATTTGCTCCAAGGTCACCCTCTCTAGCTGCTTTGCTGGGAACTGTTAAAAAGTGCTTTTTGGATCAAGTCGTACAGAATGATATTGCAAAAATGCTGGGATGTGTCAGCTGATAGCACAGCCCTCATTCACAACCCCCAGCCCTGGGGACACGGCAGTATTTTCTTTCACTTCTCCATAAACCCATCGGTTTCTCTATCCTCACCTGGTTTCTCTTTACGCAGAGCTCTGATGGCACTAGACTTTCATTCCCAAAACTAAAGGAATTCAAACACGGCTTCCTCGTCTCAAACAACTTCATATATTTTATTTCATTCAAAGCCAGGAGAACATATAGCTATTTCAAGAGTATTGTATTTTGGCTCTGTAGAAATGTTTTGTTTTGGAAAGACCCAAACATTTTTGATTTCATCATTGCAGCCATTGCATTAGTCAGAATGATAAAGCACAAAGACAATACTTCAGCTTTTTGTTCAGCTGATTTCCCAATTAACATGTCGATGGCCTGAATACGTTCCAGTAAAATATTGCCATTATTTCATAGCAGAATTTAGGCAGCTTTAAAATATCTACTTACACATTTCTCAACTAGCTATATCAAAATCCCCACCTTCCATAAAATAGGATAAAGCCATAACAAAGGCAAAAACCCTTGCTTAATGTCTTTCATTCCACTTTCCTTTTAACAATGCAGGGCCATTAAAATTGCCTCAAAGCCCTCCAAAGAAAGAAAGGATAACTAATTCATGTTTGTAGCTGCAAATCTAATCATACGCGTGTTTTCAGTTCATTATTTTGGTGTCATAAAAATATGATGGTTGCTTTCAATTTGAAGGAATTATTATATCCTTATACTTTGCTATTCATGAACATTAATTGACAAAACCAAATTTGTCCGTCAGGAGTGCAGATGAACACTACCCATAATATAATCAGGAGTAAATCAGCTGGCAAGTGGTTACTACACAGACGCTGTAATAATTAAGTCTCTCTATTGAGATGACAGGAAGCAATTTATATTTAATTTATGCAAAGAAAAATATTTTCAGTGTTTTCTTTCTGTTTTCTGTTGTTGGGGGGGGGTTTGTCAGATACTTAATGGCATACGGCAGTCCTAACATTTTGGAAGAGCTTTTCCTCTCAGTCTGAAGAATAAAGCCCTCCTGCCGGTGTTCTATATATAGCTGTAGGTATGTATACATACATCATTTTCACTGGCCCTCCTCCCTCCAGCAGCTGCTCTGGTTTTGAGCAGATTAACCACATCCGCGTGGATTCGCCCAGCACGAGGGACCGTCCTGCGGGGCAGCGGTGACACGGGAGTTACCCGGCCACGGTGCGGGTGGGAACCAGACCCACAGCACCGGGCGCCCGGCTCGCTCCCGGCTGCTGACGCCCATTTAATCAGCTGCCACAAGTCCAGAGCACGGCTCTGGGGAAACAGCACCAGATCCATCACTGGAAACGCGGATTGAGCTGCAGCCTCGGTCCAGCTTTCCCCATTTCTTTAATACCCAGACACCCCACATTCCTGATTTTGGAAAATACAGGTTTCCTCCCCTCTTCCAAGCAGGTACAATCCCTCAACGTTGGGACACAACCTGCTATCTGGCCATCGGACAGAGCTACGCTCTGCTGTAAGAGACCCCTGGCCCATCACCTCAGCCACGCGCCGCAACGCCCGTGAGCTTTTCATGTCTGGGGCACGGCGGAGGGGGAAACACCACCAAACAAAAAAAAAATCCCAAAAAGCCATAAACCAGGAAAACCACTCACGGATAAGAAACCCTGCAATCTGTCACACCCCGGGTCGCTCGCTGAAACGCGGTCTCCGTTGATTTCTCACGCCCCTCCCAGTAACAGTGCTAGGGTACTAGTCAGTCCTTGTCTCCTGCGCCCCTGCCCGGCGCAGCCCTGGGCAGCACCCCCGGGTCACCTACGGCTTCCCGAGCCAGTAGCATCGGCACAATATTTCTGTGATTAAAAGGAGAACACTGTAAAGCAATAAAAGGTATAAACAGCAAGCGCACTCCATCCACAGGGCACCGATCGCTGTTTGCCTCCTGAGGAGTACAGCACTACCTAACAAAGTGAAGAGAGATAAATGTCACTTTTTTTTCTTTTTTTTTTTTTTTTTTTTTTATGGCTAGTAACAGCTCATTCCACTGGGTGGAAAAGAAAAATACTAGTGATCTTCCTATTTCATTTCTGTGGCCCCTTAATCTATCCCGCTCAGGCAGGAGCATGTCATCTGTCAAGGAGGACTTTTACTTATTGCGTTTCTGGGGAGAGGTAAATGACTTTTCCTCCTAGTGCCGGAGTTAGCCCTGGAGAGAATCCAATTATCCTGATCTCCCTTAAAACACAAAATCCAAAAGGCTTTGGGAGTAGTTCAGTTCTGATACATTTCTTGTCATCTCAGAAAAACAGGACTTTGTTTTCGATAGAAACGACACCTCTTTTTCTACACCAATGCACGCAACGTTATTTAGCATGACAATATCACGCACGGGAAGTTGGCAGGGATCTCATCCACATGTTCTCAAGCACCACAGTGACGAGCACAGAGATTTATGCCGGTTGCTTTCAAGCCGCTGACGCCTGCCATAATACCAGGACATCGACCCGGATGATAGCTCCACCCTGAGGGAACAGAAATCTCCAAGGGCAGGCAGGTACAGTTCAACGAAAAAAAGCAACATTCCCACCCTCGCCATTGAATATCTGTGAAATAACGGTCAGGCCCTAATTTTGGAACGCTGCAGTAAATTTTCTATTCTGGGTTTCTGCAGGGCTGGCCTTCGGTCTAACAGCTTCTGGGACCCGCACTGAGCATCACAGGGCTGGTGGCCAGGAGGAGCAGGATCCTGGCGATCACCGGCTTCATCCCACCTCACTCACCTGGTACCTGCTCCCGCGCTTTATTTCCCCAACACGAGGAAATCTGCTTTTGCACAGACCTAACCTGTGGCACGCTAATTAACCGAGACTGCTGCAATCATCTTTGGAAACAAAGTCTCTCTGCTATACACGACACACACGTGGTCCTCTCTTAGGAGAGAAAATGGAACAACTTGTTACCATGAAAAATTTATTACTGACTAATGTACGCGCCAAACCTAATACGCTAAGTACCAGGGAACACGTTTCCAGCCCCGATTCGTGTGGTCTCCAACCAACCGATCCCAGCAAATTTTATGCTGTTTTCTCTTGTTGTCGGTGGGAGGCAAGAAGAGCTGTCACCAAAGGTTTGCTCAACCGCTCTCATAGCTGGAGCCCGCGCTCTGAAGTGGTGTACTCGGGGAAACGCAGGACCGGAAAGGATCGCAGCTTTGATGTGAACCCATTAAATCATTTTTCTGCCATATACGTGCAGCAGAAGATAAGAGAGGGACACGGCTCCCAAAGCACTCGATGGGCACTGTTAAGCTCAGCTTTTGGGAAGAAGATGAAACCGTATCTATCGCCTGTGCTCCATTTCAGCTCCAGGTAAAAGCTTTGAAACCAGATCCTGTTTGGTTGGTGTTTAATTAAATCATGGAAAAATGCACAAGGGACCAAAGGACAAAAAAATATAAGAGCACAGATGGTAAATGTTCTTCTCAGCCTTTTTTTGAAAGGTCAGAGATTTGCTTCAACATCTTAAAGGGGCTGAGATTTTCCCATAAATTCTTCCCCAATTGCCTGACGCATGCTTTGGATGAGCAACGACATTAGTCAAGTTTTCTTAGCAAAGGCCTTGGCTATAAAGGAGTTATTAGGCAGAGAAACGTCCCACATAGAAATGCAGTAAGTTACAGACCAGCATTGACCTGCAGTTTTATTTATAAAAAAAACCCAAACCCTCCCTGCCTTTGCGTGACTCTGCCCCTTTACTAAGCTGCCAGTGCTGGGTTTCCCTCAGACCCGACTTGCGCACCAGAAATCTGTCTGCTCTGTGACTCTCTGCTTCCTTTCTCATCAGGCAATGCATTGCTGCCAGCTCAACACCTTACGGTGACGTAAGGGCAAATCAGTGCACCTATACTGTCCAGTGCAACAAATAGAGGCATTTCCTGCAGAAATGTTCAAGGAAGTCTTCAATGTTCTAATTAGCTCAAGGAAAATTTGCTGCCTTCTCCAGTAAAAAAAAAAAAAAAAAAAAAAAACAAACCAAAAAACATTCATTTCCATAGAAGAACTCCTCAGAATTTTGCATCGTGTCCTTAATTTTCTACTTGGCAGCCAAACCAAACTCACATCCATTTGTGGAGCAACCATCAGAATGGGATACAAAATACACATACTGGATAATATCTATGTAATTGGAAGATAATATGTAAAAGTTTCAGTGCAACATCTTAAAGTCTGGATGATTTTCAAAGTACTTTAGCTTTCTTGTTCATTCTGGTCATGTCTTGAACAGAGTTCTTTATTTCATAACCGATGGAAAATTAACTGGCAAGATATAAAAAAAAAATTGGGAGCCTAACAAATCAGCAGCATCTGTCAGCCAAAGAATTAATGGAAAATGACAATTTATCTAATGGAGCAGTGAGTCAGGGAATAATACACAGCGATAAGTCCAGAAAACTGCATTATGCCAGACAAGTTGCTTGGAATTTGCCCGTGTATAAAGTGGTTTCTCTGCTGAGCCTTACTCTTCAAGAGAGCCCTCGACTCTCCTTGAGATCAGGTCTCGCTCCATATATTCAACGTTTCATGGGAAGGCAGGGGAAAATACCCTTCAAATTCTCAGTCTCGCTCATCTTTAGGTTTGATAGTGCCAATCATAAATCTTTCAGACAATTTTTTTTTTTTTTTTTTAAATTCAGAACCTGTCAAATGGAAAAAACCTACAGCCTTTCATTTCGGTTTCAGCAAAATTTATAGCAGGAGTCTGTGCCAGATTCAAATTCACGCTTCAAACAAGAAAGATCCTCCAGCATTGCCTGGCAGACAGGACTTCCAGCTGAGACTGGGAAGATTTAGGACGGGGTTATGAAGCCAGCTCCTTTCACAATTACTCTTTTTGGAAAGCACCAGCCTTATAGTTAGGTTGGACCAGAAGAAGAAACAACCAACCCGCAGGACTCGTCCGTGAAACAAAAACCTTACTCTCGGAGCAATCCTAAATAGGAATTACAGCCCCTCTTTGGAAATTACACTCTCCTGAGAGGTGACTGTACCCCCAGGCGACGCCAACGGATCTTTCCGGCATCAGGCAAATTTAATGCCTGCAACAGCAAGGATTTACTGCTTTGGGAAGCCAGAGCTTTGTCAGCGCACTCCCAAACCAGGGAGTTAAACCAGCTGCCGTCTTCCGATCTGCACCATTCCCTGTGTTCAATTCAAATAAAAAATGACTGGAAGGGAGAGATCCCAGGAAACCACTTCATCGAGGCACAGTAAGCTTGGCAAGCAGCAGCACAGTAGGGTAGAACAGGAAGATAGAAAACTAATTTTCAACAGAGCATCCTATGTAATGTACAAAGAAACAGCGCTTCAGAGGTTAAATAAAGATCAAGTACTTGTGCAAAGGGCAAAACAGCTTTGGAGCAGGGCTCCCATATGACAACGCACTCTCTAGACTAATACTGTGATTACCATAGTACATCCTAGGGTATTATGCAAATCTACAAAATCCATGCATGCATAATCAGCCAATTATGCAGAATCAGCCGCACAGAAAACTTTTCAAGTCTTCCATCAAACGGGAAGACGTGCAGCTGGCAGGAGAAAAAAAGTGAACTTCCAAGACATTCAGTATTTGTTTTTCAGAGCAAGCTACTCCAGAGCAGCAGCAGGCGAGAGGGGACACACGTTTGCAACAGGGTGCCACGCTCTCTCCCCTGAGGACAGGTACCGCTACTCACAACCTAAGGCACATTCTGCAAGCAGACCCCAGCTCTTCTCGCAGGTGCTTTGGAGGAAAAGAGTCTTTATAATGGAGGCAGAAGCTGTAGAAAACACGAGATCCTTCCAGGTGGTACATGAAAGTTGTGCTGTCAAGTCTGTGATTTATTTAGAGTTTGGCATTTCTCCAGGCACACAGTTTGACATTTAATTAAGGCCAGGGCCTTTATCATTCAAGCACATCACAGAGTTATGAAAAAAGCCCAAATGTCATCAGCGACGGTGATGCAGTACTGGGTGTCTACAAGCCTTACCTGGGAAATTTGGACTGCGCCAGTCAGAACTTGACTCCACAGAGCTCCTCAAAATCATTGTTGCAAAAGAATCACCGGGGACAAGGTCTGGATTTACGGTTTATACAGGCACTTGCACAGCCGTACATGATGTCGAGCCCTTTCACGGCCCTATCCCAAATGTCATTTGTTCAGTGGCGTAGGTCACCACTACACAACTGGGGCTTGGTGTCCCAAGCCTGTGTCCGCTCCCGTTTCCTTAGGGCATCCATCCTTCCTGCCCACGTTAAAGCGACAAAGTACGGCGACAGCTTGGGTAGCCAAGTTTTGTAAGGCCCTAGAAACCCAGACCCCTCCGCAAACATGTCAGCTAAGTTCTGCTCTCAGGTACACTGACTACATATCATGTTTGCCGTAAGAACAGAAAGCTCGTGCAGATGTAAATCACACACGCGTATAATCTACTCGTTTGCTTTGAACGTCAGCGAGGTTCACGGCAGCCGTCCTTATATCACACTTCACCTTGTACCTGAGAAGACATCTAGAAAACCCTACAGAAATGATCCATCAGAAGGAAGAAAATCTCAGTGTTGAGTTACTGAGGTGGGATTCAAAAGCCCCAGATTCACAGGCTTCCTCCCTGGCATTTCCCTGTAAGAAAGGGAAAGCAAAAGCAAACAAAACTAAAATTACCATCTGTGTTTTCCCACCTGGTTGGTCTTACTCATTTGGAAAACAAATTGCTCACAGAGGACTGGGGCTTTCTCACACATCTCCTCTTTGTGCAACATCTGACATAATGGATCCACAGCCTTTGGACTGATCCCAGGCCACATAATACGAAAGATTAACACCAAACCCTCTTGAAAAACCGCCTGACATTTCCTTGGAGGCAGCAGCATGATCACAGGCTTGATTAACTGAGTAGTCAACTAACGAGTCATTCTCCTAGCTCAACCTGTACGAGTACTATGAGAGGCACAGCAAAAGTCGCACAGAGATCTGCAGCAAAACCCTAACAACGATATTTTGGATCCCACCACGTAAATAGAAACGCTACAGTCCAAACGTCATTTGTTACAGAATTGGCTGGGGAGAAGAGAGGAAAAAGAGGCAAGAGAAAGAGGGGATGGAACACTTTGGAGGACATGTTTGCTGAGGTATATGCACTATCATAGCCAGTAATAAGAAAATACCAGTAGGCTTGAGCAAAATAAGCGCTGGAAATTCAGAGCAAGCGTTGTTACGGTATCATTGCAAAACCCCAGGCTTTCTCCTCAGCCGTGAGTAAATAAATACATCCATTCTCAGAGCTACCTGTAAGCTGGGATAGGAAAAGAGAGCGAGTCGTGTAAAATCCATGATGCCAATCTATCAGTCTTGGGAACTCAGGGATGAAGGAGGATGCTAGTGCAAAGCTCTGGGGCGCTTAATGGAGCGGTGCTTCAGGGCACCCGTGCGGAGCAAGTAAGGAAAAGCAAGAGGCAAAAGCAGAAAATTTGGGTGTAGTTGTGTTACACACCTGCTCCTTAACGCCAGAAGGTGCGGGGGATAGATACTCAGGCCCATCTGTAGAGATGTTACAACATGTGAAAACAACTGGGAAAAGGAACAGAACTTCCAGGTGCTACGGTACCACAAACAGCCAGAAAACCCCCCAAGCATTTTGTCCTTCGTAGAACTGAACACCAAAGCAGAGATCCGCACACCTAGAGATGCTCTTTACCGCAACAGTCACCCTCCAAACCAGCAAATCAACCTCCAGTTTGAATGTTGTTATTTTGAAATTGGAAAAATTGCTATACGTGTTGTGTATACATCTAACCAGAATGGTAACTTCCACTGTCAGGTGAAGAGCAGCTTGTTCCAGCCCACGTGAACCCAAAATGGGCAATCATCCCAACCCCGGCCTCCTATTTGTAACTATTTAGACACAAAGCTTTGAAGTTTTGTGAGGAGTTGAGGCAGGTATGCAAACGCAACAGGGCTTGCTCCACCTTCCCCTTTGGAAAACACCAGGCTTGGGGACAAACAGGGGAGGGAAGAGATGAAGGACACTGCAAACCAGGAGGTGAGATGTAGGATGTCGAGGCTGTACGCGCACGCGTTCCTCTCTTACCTGCTTCCATCAGCTGGCACTGCTGCCCGAACACTTGTGAGAAGGTGACGGGGCCTGCCGCAGAGCTGGAGGTCACCGGAGAGGAGTCCATAGCGCTCTTCGGGTCCTTTGCATTAGTCATGGGGCAGAGCCCAGCAGCTGCGAGAAGCCTCCCGTCCCCCACAGACCCTCAGTGGGCAGGAGGAGACCCCACCTGAGGAACGGTGCCTCTTCCCGAGCCCAGGGGATGCTCCTTCCTCTCTTTTCAAGGGAGAGTAAGAGCACGCATGCTTTCAGTTGAGCGTCATTGATATTTTCGTTGAGACCCGTCTCTGCCTCTTCCAGAGGTTGGTGGTGCGTCCCAGGCAGGTCTGGTGGCCTCAGGCACAAATTAGCATTCGGCAACGAGCGTTGGCCCCTTCTGGGGTACCTGCCATGGTTACTGCAACCGTACGAGTCTCTTTTCTTCTCCTCGTGGAACTGAGACGTCTAAACCCAGCAGCTACCTCGTCCACCAGCTCGGGCACATCTCCTGCCAGGAACGCCGGGGGTTCCCCCGTGTGAGGTGCCGGGACGCTGACCCGCCGTCCTTGCAGCCCACCCGCCTGTCCGCCCCTCTGCCGAGGACACCCGAAGATGCTGGAGCACCAGAAAGATCTCGACCTCCCTCCGGGGTCTGGAGCTCTCCGTTAGGAGCTCGGGGGAGGCTGCCAGGGGATGGAGCCGACGGCAGAGGAGCCCCCGTGCCCAAGATGGAACCTGCTGCTCCGGGGGCTGCGCGGCTCCCCCCCCCCCTCAGCCTGCAGCGGGCAGAGCTCGGCTCCCGCCGCCCCCTCCGCGGTCTAGTCCTTCCTCACAGCCCTCTCTCCCCTTCCCCCAGCAAAACAGGCGAGGGGGAGGAGACTGGAGCCACCGTTAAATAACATTTCCTCGGCCCTGCTGCAGTGTCCCTCCCTCTCCCCCTGCCCTGATGCAGCGGCTGTTCCCGGGAGCTCTTCTGGAGGCACATGGAAGTGCAAACTCAGCCAGAGAGCCGAGAGCCTTAACCCCCTCACGCCTGCTTGCCGGGATGCTCCAGGGGAAGGGGGGAGGGGGGCAAAGACGGCGAGGGCTGGTACCCAAACCCGCCAAGGTGATGCCCGTGGCTTTGCCTCCCCCAGGGCCGCGGTCCTGTAACTTTGTGTAAACACCAGCCAGGGCTGTTTGCGTGGAGAAGGGGCCAAGAGTTAACTCCCGGGAAAGTCTGACACGGCTGATTCATCTTCATTTTTAAAAACTCTCTCTGGCACCGCAAAGGATGCTGACTCGGGGAGCTCTGCATAATTTTGTCCTTTGTTAGTCATCAGGGTTTTCTTTGGGAAGCTTGCTGGGAAGGTTACGCGCGGCTAGGAAAACACACATTGTCACCTAGCTGGAAATACAAACCCGCCAGGTTACAGCAACAGAAAGCCCAACGAGCAGAGCGTGTCACCTGCAAGCAGCCCCAGCACCCAGCGAGGCAGGGGGGGGTTCTCAGCCCCTTCCTGCAGCCAGCTGGGGCAGAGTGACCTGCCCGGGGGGCACCGGGAGGAATTTCAGCAGCGGGGAACTGAAGTCAAGTCTCCCGGTCTGTGCTGCAGGCAGCGCAGCTCCGCCGGCAATACCGCTGCACAGCCAGGAACCAGCGTTGCCCAGAAAATCCCAGCTTTATCGTGTTATTCTGCCTACTCCCAAGGCACTGGCAGGTTCAGCACTTTAACAGCTGCTAAACTGGTTCCGTACGGTGAAAGCTATCGCCTCCCATGAGGTTGCTCTTTCCTATAATGATTTAAATGGCTTTAGGCCCAGATCAGCTGTGGCAGAATATGGTCCAAACAAACAAAACAGAGACATCTTTGCACGTTCGTTTCGCTAAAGGCACAGGAACAATTTCTGTCCTCACAAGAAGACAGAGATTTAACTTGACCTTCTTGTTTATTACATGGAGGAAAACAAAAATTGGCCCATTTAGTCCAGGTGTCTTCAACATTCAGGTATTTATTGCCGTGGCTGCTTTCTTCCTTTCCGACTCTGGCGCCTGTTTGCTCTCTCTGACCATGCCCAGCTGCCCAGAGCAAACTGTCGTTTGGGCAAAGCCTGCTGATATTTGAAGCCTACAAGAGCACGTTCTAAAACTACGCAAAATGTCAGGAAAGCTGATATAAAAAGAGTGGTGTTTAGTTGGTTGGGAAAGGGTAAGTGAAGAGCAAAGGGTCTAGAGTCAGTTGTACCTCCAGCATCCCCTTGTGCAACGTGTACATGTATCAGGAAACCCTCCCAGAGCTGTTTGGGAACTTCTCTGCGAAATCCCCCGCACAGCTGCATCTAGTTCTGAAATATTAAAGCATAATTTAAAAAAAAAAAAAAATTATGCAAAAGGCTACCTGAAAGTCCTTTTCTCCTATTTCCTTAAGAAAACTTTTCCAGCTCTTTAAGATTTCAGGGGTTTTAGTGTTGCAGAGCATTTCACAAATATATTTTTCCTCCTTCCTAGTTCCATTATGCATTAGGAAAGTGTATTGAAGATTCTTCAAAAGCAAAAAAAATCCACCCAAAAGTCTTAGAACATCTGTATTCTGCAGATGCTAAGGACTCCGTCACAGGTAGGATGGGTCCCCTGGGTATAAGAAAGCTTCCCAGAGAGGGAACAGAGAAAGTGGGAAAGTATTAAAGCCTGCGTGCTCGGTGATTTCTGGAGCACGCCCTGTAGGTACAGTGCTGGGGAGACGCAGGCTCACCACCACCTCCCGCTCCCAGGCGCGGGGTTTGATGGTTCTATGTGGGGCACTGCGTACAGCGCAGCGTGCCGCAGCGGTTACACAACACGCTGCGCGGGCACGCTTCATTTAGCGCCGTTGTTCACAGCTTGCAGCCATTAGATCAAGTCGGTACGTGTCCCTAAAAACCAGAAGGCAAGACAACGAGCCCTCTCGGTTGGGCTGCTCTGGGAGCTGCGTACCTGCTCAGCATCGATTACCTTCTCGCCCAGCGAGACGCTGGGAGCGGATCAACAGCGCAGGAGCACACCTCATCTTTGAACAGCAGGCCCAGGGATGCTCCGGTTCAGCTCAGCACATTTTGTTCCTGAGAAATGACCCTCTATGAAATACAGAAATTTTCCAATGATATTTTCCACTTACTTCACTGCAGCTCACCTGAACTTTACTCATACAGCTGACAACCGCGCTGCTGTTCCCAGGCCTGTCCAGGATCCAATGCCAGATTTCCTCCTCTGGGCTTCTGTGCTTACCGCAACAGTCCGAGGTTTATTTAACGTGCACAAGGGTCCTTAAGGTCCTCCCCATTCCGCAGGTGTCACTGCTAACTCCGTCAGCTACAGCGATTGACACCACATAACGACTAATAATACAGACAGATAACCTGACCAAAGCTTATGTTTTTAGGTAAAAAGGAAAAATATTAGGGGTAGGAATAACGTCACCCTTGTTAAGGCACTGGAGCTCAATTTAAGAGGTGCTGTGCTTGCACGCAGCGAATGACACGTGCGTACGCTGCGCTGGCAGCGCAGGAGGAAGGTGAAGGGGAGGGGGTCAATCCCTACCCATCACTAAGTGGGAGCTTATTCTGCTCTTCCACTTCCCAACACAAGCTGTGTGCTAAACAGGGCAGTTTCGGCTTCTTTTAAGCTTAATGAGACACAAACCCAACAGCAGGATTCTCAAATATGTACGAAAAGACTTCCGTTGGTAAAAAAACCCCAACCAGGTAACTTGATGACCGCTGCCAGCCCTTCTCAAAACACGGAGCGTTTCCTTACGTTGCGCTCTGCCAGTGCCCACAGGGCTCGCCAGACCCGAGTCATCTGTCTGGGACATCCCGTACGTGGCAAAGCGCAGGTCTGGGCACAGGACCCCGACAGCTGCCCGATGGCCACCGCAAGGGAACGCAACCGATGCCCGGTGACCGCGACCGCCTCGGGCTGAGCTCTCACGGGGAAGTTTTGCTCTGATGGAAATTCACTTTCTCTGTGGGAGTTCTGTGCAGTCATTAAGGCTTTTGGATGATCACTGGCTCTGAAAGCTTGTGTTTCTGACAGCCATCTTTAGAAATGAAAATTCACTCACTCAATCTGCGTTTGCTTCCTGTGAGCTTTGTCACAGATAAAGCCGTAGCCAGCTAAGGGGCAGATTTGGTCCCACGTGCCTTTCGATTACCAAGGAAAAGGAAGACGTGATCTCGGCTGGGCATTTGCTTCCTTTTCGAAGGAAAAATTAATGCAAATAGCACGGCAGTAGACTTTAAGTGGTCTACTCCCTTCATCTCAGACCTACCAGACCACTGCGTGGCGTCCCTCCTTTGGGAGCCTTGTTCTGCCCCAGGTTGATGTCAGGTCCCTGGCCAGAGGCAATACGGTTATCACAGTTCTGCTTAGCAAAGGAGCTTGCCAATGGAGCCAAACAGATTTGTTCTTTGGGAAAATTACCCTGCTGCAGTAACACAAGCAGCTTAATAACACCACAGATGAGTTACCATCAAATCACCAAGGGCCATGAAAAGTCCACCTGACGCGCTTTTATTAGCACTGGGTCAGGAACAACTGAAGTCTGTGCTGACAAGTCTCCCGGTGACATTTTATGAGGATGTAGCAACTCCCGTTCTCACACTGATGATCGGTCGATCTGACGGGGCGTTCAGAAGCCCTGAAGTGCCAAAGGAGTGGCTCTGTGCACTCCAGCACCCCGTCCCAGTGACGGCAGCGTGCATCAGGACCCAAGAACCTTGGTAAATGCCGGTTTAATGGATGTCTGCTTCTCCTCCACATCTCACATTATCTCACTGAACAATGTGCTACATGAATATGTACGAAAGGGACAGAAGAAACCCGGTTAAACTCATTACATCAATAGAATGGCATTGCATTACAGTGACATTTTACATCTCTAGAAATCCTCTGTGCAAGAAATGAGGGTTATTCACAACAACGTTCTTAGTAGCAAAGGATTCTGGAATGGAGGACGACTCAGGAAAGAACACAGAAAAATTCAGATATTATCCTTAATGAGGTGTCATCAACGAATGGGGACAAGTGAGAACTCCTTTCTTGTGTGTCAGAAGTCAGCATTTCACTGTGACAAGGCAGAGACTCTGAAAAAAAAAAATAACAAGATAAGGACTTTTGCATTTGCTGCCAGCACAGCTCTGTCACAAGGAGGGCTGGCAAAATCGTTGGCTGGATGCGCGGGGAAGTATGGATGTGATTATTCCTCTGCAGACAACGCTACTGAGATCAGTCCTGGAATGTTTATGTAATTCTGCTGCCTGTGTCATGCAAGGAAAATTGAGTATTTTGTAGAACTCACAATGCATTTGAAGCAATGCACTTAAGGTTTGGCACGAGAGACAGCAATTAAACATTTTTCTCCTTTCCTTCAAATTACGTCTCCATCGATTCTTGGCTGAAAGAGAAATTCATTCGGTTGGGGTCTATTCTTTTCAAAAGATAAAAGTTTGAATGCCACAGAAGAAAATGATGTAAGTGGTGCAGTGAGAAAAAGCCCTACTCCAAAAGACTTAAAGAGTTCTTTGGGTAGTTTGTCAAAAGTGAGACTGAAGTATGGCTTAATTAATGTATAAATATCCTTGTAGAAAAGAAATACCAACTATGAAAGGACTCTAATCAGCCGGTGCTAGGCACAAAGAGAAGCTGAACTCAGATATAGACATTATCTACTGGGACTGAGTACTAAAGGAAATAGTCTGGATATTTCACTTTTCAAGGTTAAATTAAGATGCATTCCTAAATCGATACACCCTGGGTAAGCCTTAGTCACTGCACTTAACAGAGAACCCGAAGAATGAAGTTCAGGGAGTCTGTCAGTTAAGCACTGTGGCTGTAGGAAGACGCAATGTATAAGAGAGTAAATATATTGGGTAGATGACAGGATGCGAGTATAATAATGAGCAAGACGGTTTATAGCACCAATTTTCTGATGTAATGCTGGTCCCCAACCAGTCTATTCCACAGAGCTTCAGCTGGAGAGGCGAGGAGGAGATGAGCCTGGAGAGAACACCCCCTCGCCTAGTTCTCTGCAGCCATTGACACTGGGAGAGCAAGAGAGAGCAAGAGAGAGCAAGAGAACCAACCTGGTGAAGCCCTGCTAAAGCCAAGGTGACCCAAAACTTAGCAGAGCAGTAAAAGGATGGGGGAAGGGGGGGGGGGTATTTGCATTAGCATCTCATATCTAAGATAATATTTCCAGAACAGTCTAATCTTTAACAACTGCCTCTTCTTCTTCCAAGGCAGCTGCAAAGCAAGTCATAAACCAAATGCAGCACAGCTTGAAATTCTCTCCTACCCCCAAGCACCTGTCTGTCCCCCTCCTTTTCTCCGCTGGAGAATAACCGACGATTGTTCACGATCAGTAGGCCAGAACGTGCTTCTCTGTCAACTTCCCAGGCTAGCTCATCCCTAAACCGAGAGAAATGTCTCTCGCCTCAAAAGGCACAGCGCTATTTCTGTATGCCCTTGTGGGACCGGGCTGGGAGCATCCGCCGCTCGCTTCACCCAGGCTGCGAGTCATCAGCCGCAAGCCATGACCTTGGCGCGATGCAAGCCAGCGACCCCGAGGTGAAAGGCTCCATTGCTCATCACCCAGGAAAATGTTACTCAGCAGAGCTTGACGTACTTTTCTATTTCTGCTCTTCCACAGCTGACCCATCTCACACAGGAGATGACAAGCTGTCGGGGATCTCAGGTGGGATGTACTTGTGCCCTCCACGTCCACTACAGGTTGGTTTGGGTTTGTTTGGGGTTTTTTTCTCCTCGAGAACACACAATACTCTGTTTGTCCTACAGCTTTGAAAGACTCTTTACAATTGGCACCGGCATCAAAAACTGGAACAGCCTAACTGGTTTTCCTAACCGAGATTTGTGAGGGGACTGTGCCACCAGCAGTGCCCTGTTGTCTGCATCCTTCTGCCTCCCGGCAGCTGCGGACAGCATGACGCGCAGCGCTACAGCAAACAGTACTAAGGCAGTTGTTAGAATTTTTTTCTCCTTACCTGGTTTTGAAGGTAGTCTTCTTCCAAAAAAAAAGCCACGGCTCTTACAAAAAGGAGGAATTAGTGCTGGTTCGTGTGACAGCACAGACAGATGAAAGAAAGTATGTAGCTATTTAGTTAAAGAATATTTCAGAAGATTCTCGTGCAGGGAGGGAATTACAGTTCAGCAAAATACGATCACGGAAAACTTAACTGAAACTGAATGCCATTTGATAAAAAAACAAGTAGGCTGCGACACTGCAAGAGGAGGGTGGGTGACTGTTAGGCTGCTGCAGGCAAGGCAACAACGTGCAATGGTGACAACTGATTTTTTACCAGCAGGTCAGATTTATAACGCATAAGGAATCCTCAGATTTTCTGGGGCGACAGAGCCATTTTTAGCCTACGTGAAATTAATATTAATACGCAGCATGCTTCAACTGTTCCCAATCTGTTTGTTGTATCTGCTCTTGTTTTTAAAGAATGTGGCTGAATTTAGGCACCAGTTGCCCGTGACTGGTTGCCCACCGACCCTTGGCGATTCCCTTAATAATAAGTGCCAAGTCCCACGGCCCTGCACAACCCAGACAAGATATAAGATTCCCCCTCGAGGTGTTTTGACGGAGCACATCCTTTTAAAGAGATGAATGAAACAGGGACCATTTCTAGGAAGCAAACAACCCCTCCCACTTCACGCCCTGCTCAAACTTCCAGCTTCCCATGGAGCACAGCAGCCCCTGAAGTTCTCTGCAGTGTGTTGCTTCCACAATGCTGCAACACTTCCACGAGAGGTTTGAGTGGAGTGTCCAAACTACAAAGGGCTTGCGTGCTGCTTATCCAAGCGCGTAGACCCAGAGTCTGAAGCCGTCAGGAGAGCTCGGTCTGCAGTAATTACCGTTAGCACGCCTGGAGCTTGATAGACCAAGGTGACATTTCTATCTCCTTCCTCCTCTCCTGCCACCCACCAGAAAAACGCCACGGATCTCCATTGCGAAGACTTCCTTTGCTGAAATAACAATAAATATTTCCATGATGCGGTTTGTCACATTAATTTATTGTTGTTCGTTTTCTTTACATGGCGGACAGACAACAGAGCTTTCACTCTTCCAGAGCAATGTTCAGAACCCAAGCACCAACCAGGTTATACCACATCTCCACGCGGTTTATTTTGTAATAAACTTCTCAGTATCAGCATTGTCACGAGAGCACTGCAGAGCTACCGGTGTCAGCCTCGCAAATTCCTTCATGCAAAACCTGAGCTTTTTCCCCACCCTTCTCCTTGAATTTTCACAAGAACTTGTGATATTAGTCAAGGGCAAAATTTCACGTTTCATCAGCAGGCACGGGGGAGGTTAAAAATTTGCTGCAAAACTGTGAAATTCTGCCTTGGGGGAAAAAAAAAAAAAAAAGGCATACTTTCCTGAATTTACCATGAATAAAATATCCTCATCGTTCTAGAGAAATGACACCATTTTGAACTGATTCTTTTTTCTGCAAGAAAAAATCAACACCCCCACCCTTCCAAAAAACCTGTATTTGTTATTGAGAGAAAATGATGAAAAGTTTGGTGCAACCACGGGTTATTTCTTATCAGTGGTGTGGATATTTTTCTGCCACAGCTTAGACCGTAATAGATCCTTCAAATAGACCAGAACAACATAAAGCTGTGTGCTGTGGTCTCTTGGTTGAGTAACACACGTTATAAAACTTTAAAAACGGAGCATTTACAACCAGGTACATAAAGACGTGCTTTTAAAATTGTAAATACATATTTACAGGCTCGTGTGATAAACCAGAATTTCTCTGGGAAAAACGTCCATATATCACAACAATTTACACACTTCTCTCCTTGAGTTTGTCAGTTATTACAGTTAATACCACTCTAAAAAAAGCAGCAAAAATAAATTGCACAAAAGTGACCTCTAATAACCTCATTGGTATGCCTTAAAGGCACTAAACTCAGCAGCATCCGTGCCAGAAACTCTGTACTTAATTTAACTTACTGTTGCTGGAAGTTGAGTGGGTCTCAGAAGAACCGATTGCTCAAAGCGGGATTTGGGCTGCACGGCAAGAAAGCTCTTCCTCAGCAACAACCCTCGTGTGACCAGTGAAAATTCATACAGTAAGTGTGATTTTCGACAAAATGCCTCACAAAGCTGCGCTGGGCAAATCAAGGGCATATCATGCCGCTGCTTTAAGACAGAGTATATCGGAGCTGGTTTTTATTAGCACTGTGTATTCATTTTTCAAATGATCTAGATGCTGTCCAGACACACAGGAAGATAATTCCTGTTTGAAAGAACAGGGTTTACCATACTAATACTAGGTGATGAGAGGAAGGAGAAAATGTGGAGAGAAAATAAAAATAATGTGCAAAACTAAAGTGAGCCAAACTGATTAGAGAGCTGTATGTGCACGCCAGCTTCTTTGAGACAGACTTAAGGCCAGGAAACTTAATTTCTGTGCTATTTGACCACGATGTACCAAGGTGCCTAGCAGATTTGGATACTCACTTCCGACTAGTTTTAATGAATAATGAGAATCTCAGTCTTCCAAGGGCGCTGTGAAAAATTTCAGCCTTCGTTTGGAACTAGTACATCACGTATTTCAAGAGGAAATTATTGCTAGCAAAAAGCTCAAGAGGGGACAAATCCTAGAGACTCTTCACTCCAGGAAAGAGAGCGAGCAGCCAGCGACGGCAGAAGCTCTCCCCACAAAGCCTGCATCTCAACGGTCTCACAGTCCTGAACTGGACGCATCACTTCCAACACGGGAGGGGACGTAGCTTTTTATGGCTCATCTAGTTCCCAGCATCTCAGCCTTCCCCCAAACCACAATTGCACTTAGAAAGCCTCCAACAGGGGTTTATCCAAAAAAAATCTGTAGCCAGATAATACAAGATCCTGAAGATCTTTTCTTTCCAGCTCAAACAACGTGTAGCTAAAACATTTTTACGGTGAACAAAACCGATGTTTCTTGTTTAAAGCTTTTGTATTCATTTTGAACAATTTGACTTTAATCAAAACTATAAAAAATTAACTGTTTTCAGTAATTTCATACATATATATTAATATATATGTCATATATATATATGTAGATATATATAAAATCGATCCTTATTTTGACTTTTTCAGGGCGGCGGGAAGGAGTCTCAACCGGGCACTTGTTTCTTCTCAACTAACCTGTGCGTACACAGATGGGCGCTTATCTGTGTGGAGTGCAAAGACAAGGAGAGCAATGAATTGACCAAAACAAGGGGGAAACGGGGCAATCAACCCCCTTGGCCTCCTTGAAAAATCCCAAACCCAGACGCTACGTTAAGCGGGGATCCTGCAAAAACTTGTCTTGACAGAAGGAACCCTTCATCTCGGAGGTGAGACCTGCGGGGGCCCCGAGAAGCACCCCTGCCAGATGATGGACCTGTCTGTGATTGTCACCGTTTTGGAGCAAGAGGTAAGAGATCTTTTTGCACTGCATTTTACCAACTGACCTGGATGTTTCTGCAACTTGTCTTCACTGGCTGCCAGCTACCTTCAGGGATGCCCTCTCTACAGGACCGTGGAAACTAAACATCCTTGTATTGACAGTTGCAAACACAAGCTCCGTATTTAAGGAAAAAGCGTCGCTTGATACTGCACGGCAACACGCATCTTTGATATCTCACTAAAGAAATAAATCCTGACTGTAACAAGAGTACCAGACTGGCAACAAATGTAATGGCAGCTTTTGAGAAATGGATGCTTGTCCCTTTGTGAAACCGGGCTATCAGTGCATTTCACAGAGATCACTTAACAGGTGGTCTTCCAAAAAATGTGGGTGCTGACGCACCTCGGAAGCAATGGCATCATGCCCGTTAAAGCTAATGGTACAAAGTCAAGAGTCTGGGGTACCCACAGACTTCAGATGTGGAAACCTCAGCAAAACCTACCACTGCCTTCAGTGGATTTTTGTGGGATGCCCAGTTCTTTACCCGTTAGGATGTAAAGTAGAAACTAAAATGATGTAACAGTCTTTTCAGAATTTAATTGCATAGTATGTTAAACCCCTCTGTGTTCTACCAGAAAGAGGAGACTCATCCAGACCCATCAACTCTCTGAACACGGTTAATCTGCCTGCAACTGTCTGAACATTTCTCCGTGCTATTCCACTGGCCGTTGACGCGTGGACTCCACGCGGCAGGAGACCCTGAGATCACCCTCTCACCAGCATCCACAGTTCATCACTCTGGAGAAGGCAGGAGCCCTGCTCTGCGCTCTCGCTCTCTCCCTCTGGAAGGAAGAACAATACGACAGAAGCGCGCCGTTGCTGCCAGCAGAAGAAACCGCTGTCCCTGTTATCTACGGAGGAACCGGTCTCACCTCATCTGAGAAAAAGCAGGAGAGGATAATGCTTGAGGATTAATTCACCTCACCTTTTCCAGTCAAAAGTTCCTAGTACCTGCAAATACACAGAGAGTGGCATTTAATCAGAGTCAGCTTTAAGATCAAGCAGGCAGAGTAACTGCCCCGTTACCTGGAAGCAGGACAAGTCATTCAGCAAGCGCTGCACGGGGAAGAGATGCCCATGATTTTAACTTTTGCTTGGGTTTCCCACAGCTAAATGGTCTACGCCGCAGCTAGGGATGTTAACATTTCATTAGCAAACACTGCCATTACGTGGGAGGTAGCAAACTTCAGAATTTTACTAACTTTCCCCCAGAATGTTACTTTTTGAACATATTTAACAAAGAATAAATTTCAGGCTGCAGCATCTTGATTTTGCTGGCACTCATTCTCACCTTTACCTTTACAGATCTAAGTATAACGTTCCTGAGCTGTTACATCAGTATCGAGGAGGTGACTGTTTGCACGTTACAGGTGGGGAAATGAAGGAGCAGAAGACAGGGTCTTGGTTAAAGTCAACCAACAGGAAATCAGTTCAGCTTCACCAATAACACTGGACCAGATCATTAATTTGTCCAAGCCTGTATAGCTTCATTACACCAGTTTATCTCACCACAACCCCAACTAATGTTTTTGTATGTTATCCTGGCACTGCAACTTGCATCGTAATACTGGTCTTTTGAGCTTCTGGCATTCAACCAAAGCAGCAAGACACATTCCCAGGCAATTATTATTTTTTTTGTGTGTGTCACAGTTAGTATTTGTTCATTGTTTTTCTACCCATTCAGCCTAAAGGATCCCAAAGGACTTTGCCCACTGCTACTATCAGATACAGACAGCACTGCTTCCGGGATGGGGACAAACCTCATCCTTACAAAAATTACCACCATCTTCAAGCTCCCCACAGGATCCAGAGGGGCAACCCCTCAGGTCTTAAAAGCTCATAAACAAAGGAAAACTCTCCTTACATCTTCCATGAGGCTGAAGAGCTGACTCTGCCCTAGCAGATACTTTTGCGAGTACGTAAGTACACGTCACTAGAGAAAACCTTGTCCTTTGGGCTTCATTTAACTGAGAGCTCCTACTTCTGACACAGGGCACCTCGCTCCCCCTCCACGCCCGCCACCTTATCAGTGACCAGTTACAAAAGCAGCGACACTGGGGGGTTTCAGATAGTATCTGTAAAGTGCTTTTCACTCCTTGCCCACGGCAACACAAGCTCGGTAAGCTCTGCGCATCCTCCCGAGGCAGCGTCTGACTGCATCGCTGTACCTGGTTTGGTTGGACATGCAGAAGAGTCTATTCCTTGAAGAAGTGGGATGCGGCGCAGTTGGATTTCTTGCATTGCCTGGTGCTGGTGTTATGCGAAGAGGAGGAGGAGGAGGGACATCTAGAGGCCACGCGGAGTCTGTAACTGTACAAAGAGGCAGAAGAAACTCATACACATGCGTTGGGGTAGCAGGGGAAAAAAAAGCAGAGACATGCTGTAGGGCCCTATAGGGGCTTCAGTAAGCGATGAGCAAGAAACCTTACGCTCCGCCCACACTGCAAGTACTGAGAGCCACTTCTGAAGGCACAAAGGGTTTTTTGCCTTGTTCTGAACTTATCCTGTTAGTTTATTTAAGTAGGAAGCAGACAATGTCAGCTGGAAGCAGCGTCCAGCCTCCCACTCAATGTCCCAGTTACAAACCCCCCCAACTGGGACAGACAAATCCACAGTCATGTAAAGAACTGAAAGGGCCACGGTCTATTTTCTCAGGACAGTCTGTATCAGGTTTTAAAATACATATTTATGGCAAAGGAGTTTTACTTTATAGAAGCATAACACCACGACTGGTCATTTCTCCCAAGGTCCAAGTCTGCGGTACACTTTGGCCACTACAGCACTGGCAAACTTGACAAGGAGGCGCGCGGGGCCCTGCAGCGAGCACTGCGACAGCGCCGTTACTGCAGACGAATCGTTATGTCACTTCACATTTTAGACTAAGTCCAAGAATCCCAAAGTGAAAGTGAAAATCAGAGATTTTGACTGACGGTATTACACCTCTGTAACATTTCAAGAAGCAAGCCTGAAGACATGAGTCAAAGCAAGGGAAGCAGAAACGTTTATGCCATATTCTAAATATACAATCTCAGTTCAAATGTAAACCCAAGCTAAACTTCCTTACACTAAAAGATTAAAAACAAAAAAATCCCCTATTTGTTTTTAGATTCAGCACCTTTTGCTATCTTGCACATACCTGTGCCTCCCTGGTGCATGCAGATGCACGTCTGCCCCTCTCGCCCCTGTGCACCCCCCAAACTCGCCCTAATTACGCACCTACCTTGTGCACGCAAATTCTTCAAAAGTCTAACCAAACCCAACTATTTATGTTCTTCCAAGGGAACATCTTTTGAAATCTGATTTTATTACATAACAACACGTCTAAGAAGAGTTAAAAGTTCGTTTTTTCTCCAGGTTATTTTTAGAGTTCAATATACACCCTTTAAAGGAGATTTCGGTTACAGCTTGTCCTTACATACAGATTCTGTAGTGCAGCGTAACTGCAAGTTAGACATAGAGAAGTGCAAAATTTTCCATTACAGCAGAAAAACAAAACCACAGAAATTTTGACAAGTAAGCAATTCAATTATTTCCAAATTAAAAACTGTGGTTAAAATAGTCTGCCGAAGTTCTGTTATTGTTATATGTAAATCATACTCTCCAGCCTTTGTGAATTTAGTACCGAAGCATTCATCTAGTGAGTAAGAATCAGAAAGTGGTAATGAGGAAGTCAACAAAAGCCAGATTTTGTTGTCCCATATAAGGACCGTTACCGAGGGAAACAGCAGAATATAAAAAAAAAAAGTTTAGTTTGTTTGGCTTCAGTTCTTCACTATAACTAGAAGAGACAAATTTTAGTTTCTTTTTATTCAGAATGTTTCCATTTAAGAATGCTTAATGTCAAAAAATTAATTATGACTTGTAAAAGATCTTCTGTAATCAATAACACATGCGTTACCGCATGCAATGAACCAATGCCTAGATCCTGTGGGAAACTTAAAAAAAAAAAAAAAAAAAAAAGGCTTCAAATCCAGAGAGACAAAATATCTGAGAAAATCTGACCTGCATTTTCAAATGCACCCCCCTCATTCTCCCCCAGAAACTCTACGCTAACGGGATCTTCCACCCCCTAATTTTATCTAGCTTTAAAGCTAATTGATCATTGGCTTATAATTCAGAAGTTGAGGACTAGAGGAACAAAATAAAAAGGGATTGTTTTTCTAGCTAGAAACTGAGTTCTTTCTGGAGTTCTTACCATCGCCTTTCCATTCTGCTCTCAATTAGCCGCGCATTGAAACCATACGGCAGAGCGGCGATGTTTGCTGCACCACAGCAGCGAGGAAATCTGTGCCGATATAAAACCGAAGTGGACTGATAACTCAATTTTTAAAGGGCCTGTTTAACGAAACGCAGGGATGGGGGGATGTCTCCGGAGAAACTCCCTGGGCCTAATCTCAGAGGGGGAGGGGAGCCGAAATCCCCCCATCGCCTGTAGGAAGAGTTAGTGAGACCGTTATTTATAGCGCTGTCACTTTGCACCTGCTTGCACCATCACCCCTGCTGGGGTAACCGGAGACAGGCAGAAGAAAAGGAATTCTTAGACACCCTGTGCCGATGCAGCCCAGCGGTGAGGACGCTGAGGGAAGGGGCGAGGGGTCGTACCCCAGCCCCATCACACCTCTGTGCAACGTCCGCATCCCCGACCAAACAACAGCGGACAGACAGACAGACAGCACACCCTGCGCTACACCCAGCACACAGACAGACAGACAGCACACCCTGCGCTACACCCAGCAGACAGACAGACAGCACACCCTGCGCTACACCCAGCACACACAGACAGTACACCCTGCGCTACACCCAGCACACAGCCAGCACACCCTGCGCTACACCCAGCACACAGACAGACAGACAGCACACCCTGCGCTACACCCAGCACACAGACAGACAGTACACCCTGCGCTACACCCAGCACACAGACAGACAGACAGCACACCCTGCGCTACACCCAGCAGACAGACAGACAGCACACCCTGCGCTACACCCAGCACACACAGACAGTACACCCTGCGCTACACCCAGCACACAGCCAGCACACCCTGCGCTACACCCAGCACACAGACAGACAGACAGCACACCCTGCGCTACACCCAGCACACAGACAGACAGACAGTACACCCTGCGCTACACCCAGCACACACAGACAGTACACCCTGCGCTACACCCAGCACACAGACAGTACACCCTGCGCTACACCCAGCACACAGACAGTACACCCTGCGCTACACCCAGCCCTCTCAAGTCCATTGTTTAGGACAGTCCTAGCTGGAAAAAGGAAAAAAAAAAAAAGCAGAGAGAGGAAAAAAAGAAAAGCATCAGAAAACATACTATGCTTGCAAAAAAAAGGGCACAGGAACCAAATGTTAGGCAGCAGGAAGGTCTCATGTACATTAAGTTTTCTCTGTCAACTAGGACTTTTAAATCAGGATAAACAGTTCAGGTAAATGTACTAGCTATACCATGAATTAAAGCTAAACCAAAAGTTAAATGATGCTTTTTTTTTTTTGTTACATGTAGACAGAGCCTAAAGCTCACTCTCTCAACTGAAAACACATCCCAACAAAAGAGAGACAAATCACTGCATTTGGTGAGACTCACTACAACAGACAGACACTAAATCCCAGGTCTTACGGTCTTCCATCCGCGGGTCTGCAAGTGCTCTGCAGTATGAGGCAGCACCGTAATCCCCATTTTTCAGATGCAGAACTGAGTCAGAAGGAAAGCGATTTGCCCAGGTCGCCCAGAAAATCTGCTGCCTTAAAGCAGAGGCAGGAACAAGGGCAGAGCTTCCCCTACCACGCTGCGTTACTATTCCCCAAGTTAAATTGCCTCCTGAATACTTAAGAACTTTCACCTTCTTTGTCTAAATCAAATCCCTACCTCCACATACCTTCCTGGGCCACTCAGCCTGGAAACGAGCAGCTCGCGCCAACCAGGTTAGTGGAAATGCCAGATCCTGGCACGCCCCCTTCCCTCAGACATTCTCAAAATACATTTGGTATTTTTTTATGCCAATTACCTTGTCTTCTACCATGCTTTGCAATTAAAATTCTTCCAAGTCGCTAGCTTAGTTCACTAGAAACGTCCCAGAAAACTAAGCGGCGTTACTTGTGGGAACAAAGGCTGGAGGGAGCTGCTACGGCTGCTGGTCACACCAGTAAAACGCAGCAGATAGAGCAAAGGCATCGCAGTATGTGATAAAGCATTGAAGTAATTTAAGTTCACACTTTTACTTCAATTAAAGTGTTTTTTTTCTAACAGGGCATATCATTCTACAGTCCTAATCTAAATAAAATTCCCAAAACCCAAGTATCTGGTCCAAAATTTCAGACACACACGCTCTGCAACGTATCTCCTACCAATAGACACGTCAGGGACATATTCTATCAAAAGCGTTTACTCCTCTTCAGTAAAACAATGTCTGACACAGACTGACTTCTAAAATAATTGATTGCCTGGGGAAGAAAAAAAAAAAAAGATAGAGATGTGGATGATTAAGCCTAAATTCCTGGCTTTGCAGAATTAGGCAAGGTAATTTTACAGGCCAGAAGGCAAGTGAGGGGGGTTCAAGGTGTGGATAAATGAGATTTCTGGGCTTTCTGTTCTCAGAGAGAAGTAAAACATCGTGCTGCTAAGCTAACTGGCATGTACTCTCTTGCACTGGCATATTGCTTAATGGGAAAGTAAACACACAAAACAAGGACTTGGAAAAACATCAACCACCAATTAAAAAAAATTAAAATTGTTCATGTAAGTGAAACGAAGTATTTAGCAGGACAAAAAGGTTTGTGGATAGAATTTTGTTGAGGAGGATGTCTCTTTTCTGCGGAAGAGACTTGTCTCTGTGTAAAAAAGTGGGGGAGCAGCAGAAAGCAAAAAGGATCTTAATGTGTGTACACTGCAGCTCTTTCGAGACTTACGTGCGTTTATGAAAGCGGTAAAAAAGCTGGAACACGTCAGGATTTGGTCTTGCACTCACGTGACGCTAAAGGACATAACACGAATACTATGATTTTATTTCACGAATCTAAACTGGAAAAACCTGTTACTGAGATCCTTTGCATTCTCAACTTTCAAGAAGACACACAGCAGCACTCTCTAACCACAGCGGTTCAAAGAACTTAGTACCTTTAAAGAAGCATTGCTCCCCCACAACAACTTAAAAATGTGGTGTTTCACACCTGTGCTCCAGAGTTCAAGTTTCTTCATTGCTGACCTAGTTCCACCCCCAGTGAAATCCTCCTTCAGACCACTACTAACTTCAGTGATGAACACCAAACCAACACCGAGAACTGTTAAAAAAACCCCATCTCACACCATGCCTACAACTCACCAGGGAACTGCCTAAAATTAACGTATCACTACCGTTTTACTTCAACAAAACTAGATTTTCAAAAGTACCTAGTGATCTAAAGTAGCGCCTTTGAAGGGATTCAGCACTGAGGATGGCTACCGAGCTCTTTCGGAAAAATCAGCCTCCTTCCTAGTACTTCAGATTGACCTCAAAGAAATTATTAGTCGCTTTAAGAAACCTCGGTCTAGGTCTATAAATTTAGACGAACAGTATCACATCTGCAATTTATCTCCCTGCCCTTTTAAAGAAGCACAGAGCATTGTGCGAGCCAAAAGGTGAAGAACGTTGGCACTAAAAATAGCAGTACTCAAATACATCTTCTACACTGTCAGGTAGTCTAATCTGATAATTTGATTAAAAGTTTGTATTTACTGAATCACATTCATGACAGAGGAAAAGAATGGGAAAACTTTATCAGGCATAGGGATGACTGTAGTCGGTTTTTACTCAGCTTTGTATGAAACGGTTACTCCAAATGAGTTCAAAGTGATTACTGAAGGCTAGCAGAACTAGTATGACCCCTCAGTCCTGCACGTCTCATTACATAAAAAAAGAAACCACAGAACAAAATGTGCTTTTGATTTAAAAAGACAGATGAGTGAAAGCATTTGCCCTGATGAATGAAGAATACAACTCCAGTCAAACTCCAGTGACAGCGGAGTCTGAGCGTGCAACTCTTCAAAGCAGCTCAGTGATGGAAGAATTCATTATTTCTCATCTTCCGACCTCCCTCCACACTGGAGTGTTTAGCAGGAAGCACGGTACCTAAATGAAATGCTAAATAAATCCTACCATCAAGTCACAGTTGGGACACGACTGCTACGCACACACGATCTGCACAAGAGCGTGAGTTTGCGCTGTCTGCCCGACCGCTTCCAAAGCCCATTCCCTCCAAGAGCAGCACTGGAGCGGTGTCAGTGCTCGCAGTTCTGCTATCAGCAGGGGAATACACTGAGCTCTTCTGTTCCCCCTTGCTGCCAGGCCTTCAAACGCCCTGAGCAGGCAAGCATTGTCCCCTGCATTCTCAACAAAATCACTTCCCTGAAAAAAAATCCTCGCGTTTACTGTAGGCATTTAACTTTGCTGAGTAGCATTGCCTAAACCGCAGAAGTTATTGAGGCAGGCCCTGCTGAAACAGGCCCACATGAGAGATGATTTTTTTTTTTTTTTTTTACCAGTGCAGGGCATTATGAGTAGCGCAAGTCTCAGTTTTGCTGTTCATCTGAAAGGCAGCACACCTCCAGCACGTAACGCCACCTCGCGCCATACAGACTGAACGCGGAGAGCCTGTCGTTCTGAAAAATGGAACATCACCCGCTGAATAATCAAAGCTGTTTCTCACAACCCTTTGGCAGTTTCTGGGAGTACTGTCATCCAAGACATGACTCAGAGACCCTGTTTGGCTTGTGAAACAGAAGTGTCTTGGAAAAAATAAGCAGAGAGATATATGCAAACAAAGTGCACGTTGCTGATTACTATACTATGTTCTACAAACCGCTCGAGTGTTGAATAAATTAGGAAGCGAAGCAGCTACCTATCTCCTAAGAAAAAGCCTCCCTCCAACTTGATGCCTGCACTCAAACTTCCCTTTGGGTTTCAGTGTTTTACTGCCTTGTATCTAAAAAAACCCAGCAATATTTCAATGCTCTTTTTCAAATGCATGCTTTCAAAAGTACACTGGACCCAAAGCATTTTTAAAGACTTACTAAGAGAAGTAAACGTGCAGGATCAGCAAAATGAGAGTGAAAAGCGATGAAGCACGCAAGGGGAGCAGTAATGAGAAGTGACTCAATAGCAATAAAGCTTTCTCTTAACTGAGGAAGAGATTTAAAAGTAGTTAGTGCCTAAGCATGTGGTCCAGAGACAGAACAGGACTCCAGTACCTCCCGTTCCTTCCCGAGTCCTGCCTGCGATCTCCTGTTAGACACTGGATGCTTTACGTCAACAGCCCTTTCCCACTCCTGGCCCAATAACCTATTTGTATTTTAAACTCCTGGGCAGGGCCCCTTGCTTAAGCGGTGAGCACAAAGTAGCACCAACTTCAGCTACAGCCTGAGCGTTACCTTGGTATTCATTTCACTCCAAAAAATACCTGTAAGACATTACTTAAACTGCAAAGTCAAGATCCCAAAGCAAGCTTAGGAAATGATATCAAGTCATTCACACGTAGGCAATAAAGACCCATCTTTAATAACATTTTTCATTGTCTCATTTGGTGTGTAAAATGGACCATTAACCATACACAGGGTTTACTTGCATCTTGCTCCGACATAGAATTGCTTCCCTCACCTTCCCACTCCTCCAAAAAACACCAGAAGGCCCTACACATACCCTCTTCCATTAAAGGGCTGCTATTCACTTTTAGAGCAGCTCCACCTTAATTAAATTACATGGGTTCTACCAAAAAAATACAGTATGCACCTATAGAATTAAAATACATCACATAGCATACATAGGAAACAAACTACGGGGGGGTTACTGCAATCTGAATACGAGCTTGCTTGAAATCTCTTGCGCATTTGAATTTGTACTTTATTCCCAAGTATAAAGAATCTCTTTTGAGGAGCCTTTAGCTCTCAGTTCACTGGACATTGGATAACTGTCCGTCCACAAAGTTTAGATGAAACAATGCACTTTAAAAAATAATTCAGATTATTGTGGCTGTGTATGTGAAGCTTTACAGAGTTCCCATCGAACTTCCTAAGATTTGTGCATCTAACTCTTGAGCACTTTTCCAAACTGCAGTTTATGGCTTAAAAACACCAAACATGACACAGTATTAATTCTACAAGTATTAATAGTCTATTTTTAAATACTGTGTAGGGGTAACCCAACAGCTTTGCTCTATATTGGTATCAAAGTACTTTCAGTGACTGCTATGAAATTTCATGCTAGTCCCAAGAGTTTCTTTCCAATTCTTTACCAGTTTAAACAAAAGATGTGGAAGTTTACCTCTTTTTCACAGTTCACTTACCACAAAAGCTCAGATCCGAAACAGCAAGCACTTGTTCAGAATCTATCCTTTAGCTCATTTTCACCATGAATAGAAGCAGAACGTCATGTGGCTCATAGATCACACATTCAGTAAATAAAAGCTAGAAGTAGTATGTAAGGTCTTCCAAGTTGCCTTTTTAAGGTCATTCACAAGCTATTTGTCTTTCACAGGTTATCATTTGCAACTCAGCTGCTTAGCTGAACTTGACTCCAGTAAAAGCTGGAACTGGCCCCATAATTTTGGGACTGAAATCACAAACCTCAGTAAGTGAAGGGAGTGCTAGTCATTTCTACATCAGAAATTGAAGATATACACATCAAATTGCCAGGATCTAGTGTTCTATGACACCTCCCCTCAAGAAAATCATCAGGAAATAAACTAGGACACTTTTAAATGAAAGGCTTATAATACAAAATGCTGACAAAGCATAGTACCAGAACTACACTAGACTAAATCAACTACAGGTAGCTTACACAAAGGGTCAGGAGCTTACAGAGCATCACTTGGACTGTCTTGTAATGCCTAGGATTGAACACATTTAAGACATTCTCTGATACAAGCTGGTTTTAACTCCTCTTAGCAAACTAGATAATGGGGGGAAAAAAGGTAAAACAATGTGTGAGATCTCCATCGCCTGTTTGGATGCATTTCAAGAAATGTCAGCACTTTGTGGGCATGGTTACAGCTTTGTTCTTGCATTCAGATCACAAAGAGGCAGTTATAAAAGCCACAGAAATTCAATTATGCAGATGAGATGTAATAGTAACTATAAAAGTTGTATGTTTCCTATCTGTGATGAGTAGCTTATTCAGGAATTAAACTTCTTCCTCGATGATTAGTTCTCATTTTGGAATACAGATCTCCATCACACAGCACTTCACTTGAGAACCAGCGTGTACAAACGTGTGTGAACCGTCTCAGGGTGGCAACATCCTTGAGACACAACAGGATTTAGTATCACAGCAGAGAAACAGTAAATGGCAACAGGATGTCTGCCGTAATATTAAGGAATGAGGAGAAAGCTGGTTTATTTACAATCAGTTCACTGCTGGACATCTCTAATAAATCCTTACAAGGTGATCAAGATACTGACACTGCTGTAAGACCAAACACTAACTGATGTTTCAGTTGTAACAGGAGATGTGAAACGACTAGTTAAGTTTGTGTCCCACCCTCAGTGACTTCAAAGCTACAGAGGAGTTTTAACCTCTTTTTTCGTGTTTCCTAATTCTTATAAAATAGCCAAATGCAGCTATGGGCAATGAAAACGTTTTGTTTTGCATAAGGTAAATATAACAAAACCTAATCAATACTAAAAACCTTCAGTACGGCTGTGCTACCACCTAATTGATATAATTGCTGCTGTAAGCTAGACTAATTCACCTCTTTAAATCATGGTGCAACTATCAAACTGCAGCGTATATTATCACAGTGCAGATGTGCCTGCAAAAAACACTCAATGAACAGTGTTAGTACTCCTGCATGATTGTACCAGATTTTCCCTATCAGTTAAAATTCAGGGGAAAATTATGGAAATATTCAGGAAATGACATATCACGCAGGAAAATACACAGGGTGTCCTTACCAAAGAATTTTGCTCAAACAGAAGTATTAATTTGAATAGACAACTACATATAATACTAACTTACTACTGGATTAGTAGTGAATATGCTAAGAAATGGGCTACTGTGATAGTGAACGTTAGGTTATTCCACCCAACTGCCACACTAATACAGACACAGATGCTTCCAGCTCTACTGGAGGAGGCAGAATGCACATCTCGGTGGTGGAATGCAACATTTCAAAATCCTCAGAGCAAACACACTTTACATGTATTTTTTTAAATTAAACTATTCCACAAGTTTAAAGCATATAAAATGAAGCATCATGATATCAGAAAAAGTTGAAATGGTATGTGCAGTTTTAATTAAAAGTTAAATTTAACAACTATGTCCACAATTAAAAAAAAATAAAAATCTAAGACTAACTCAAAAGTGTCAAACTGGTATAAATTTGTTTCAGTGTACTGGGTGTAGACAACTAAAAGATGCAAGCACACTTAATTCCTTCTAGATGTACATTGTTTCATTTTTCCTGCTACATCTGGTTTTCATACAAAGGCAAGTTTCCCACAAGTTTTTAAAAAGTTTACTTTATTGGTTACAGTTATATAAAATGTGTCATGATAGTTCCATCTAGTTGGTCATTAAGTGCTTGCAACACCAGGGAAACTCTTTAATACATCTGCAACTTACAGGAGGCATTGCATGCTGGAGGAGAAAAATCCCTCTTCAGTTGCTTACCTGCATTTACAGTTATCTTCAGCAAGGCTACAATGTTCAAAAGCAATGACAACCCCACTTTTATGTCAAATTGTAATTTTTAATGTTGGCACAGTCTTTGTATCACTCTCCAAGAGAAGAAACAATATAACTAACAGCAAAGTTTAATACAGGAACATGCTCCAAGATTAACAACCCAAAATGAAAACAAAATGAAATTAATGTAAAATGTAAAATCACATATAGTACAATTGAAGTGTCCAAAACAATTTAAATAATTTTAAATATTTTATTTTTTAAACTTGCTACAAATGCTTTATACAATATTTCAACATAAAGTCCCCATAACAGAAATGTAACAAAATGGGAATGATAGTGAAAGTGAAAGTTAAAGTGGCACAAATTCACCAAACAAGTATTAAACTACAAATTTTAAGAGGTAGATTACTTTTTAAGTCAAGAACAAAAAATAAAAAGGGGTGGCTGTATAAAGAAACTAGTCACTTTCCATCAATTCTGTCATTAACCTTGAAAGCTATATGAACACACGACAAACGGTATTTCCATAAAAAGCTGTTATGAACAAAGACCAATTTATTGTCTTAAGTTATTAGATAGAGGTGTACGACCTTTAGAGTAATTATATATTTAACTTTCAAAATATACAGGTCTGTAGTCCTGGTCTAGCCTTCTTATCGATAAAAAGATACACTGCATTCATTATATATATGGTACTTAGAAAATGATATCAGTATTTCATTGCTATATAAAGTTTCATTTGCATGTATAAATAGGAATTTGGAAAATCCATAAAACATCCCAATCAGGCTTTTTCCCATTGTATGCTGGCCATCTAAAAGACTCAAAGTGAGAAGGTGGGAAGAAAAGGAAATTCTGTCGTGCTAGGTTGGCCTCTACTGATTCATTTAGACAAAAAGGCTTTACGAGACACTTAATACATGACAAAAATACTTTGAGTGCAGCAACATTTGTTGTCCCTGAATCTACACTGAATTATTGACAAAACTAGGGAACCTGCTTTGCCAAGTATACAACTGAACTGCCCATACGCCACCCATGAAGGTACAGACAAAACCAGGATCGAAGCAAACAGGAGAGCAAAAGATGTGGTTTAGCGAATCCCACTACTTCTTGTCATGGTTTCCTGGGGGGGGGGTGTGTGTGTGTGTGTGTTTTAATAGTACCCTTCTCTTATCTGAATCATCCTGTAGCCCAGCATGCGTGTCAGGCACAAAATAAGAAAATCTGTGCCTGACACTGAATATTAGCAAGAAGCCTGCAGGCAATATTATGATTGTGAGTCAGCTTCAGCTGGTTTCGCAAGCTTGGTGGATTTCACATCCATTGTCGTAGTGCTTATCCTAAAGTTGAGCATGCAACAGCTCTACCATGTCATTAAGGGATTTTTTTTTTTGTTTGGTTTGTTTTTACAGAAGATTCCTAGAAAATAAAAAACAAAAACTGAAGATAAATGACAAAACAAACTATTTATGAACGGAGTATGTTTACACAGAAAAACTGAAAGGTGAAAAACAAATTTGGAGACAAGTATTACATGAAGCAAGCCTTGAATGAATATTGAGATTTCCTGGGGAGAAAAAACCAAAACACAAAAACCCCAAAACCAACAGTGCCTACAGAATAGAACTGAACTTAGCCTGTGCTGACATTAGTGTATGAAGGTAAAAAAATTCTTCATACTATGTACTTGATATAAAAAAGCTGACTAGACAATCTAGATCTATGAACATCTCAGAAACAAAAAGCAAGAATTCTTCTAGCATAACTATTCATTAAACCAGTAAAGACTGCAAGCTGCCAAAGTAAACTAACGGTATTTGAGAAAGTCAAGGAAATCTTACCCCTAGGTAAAATGTTATTTACCCCAAATACTAGTAAACAATTTCCATATGCACAGATTTCCAAGTACTCGGTTATTTTGTTTAAGGTCAAATGATTAATTCAGATGGAAAGATGTGTCATTCTGGCTTCGAATTCTACCGATCTGTTTCTGGCATCATGTAAAATATAGTTTCACACATAACACTAAGAGAGCAGCTGAAGAGAACTAAGTCACACAAAGATGTTTATGTCCCAAGAGAACAGGCCTGGTAGACAGCCCTTGATCCTTAAAGGCATTTTTTACACCATTAGTCTCCAAATTCCAGTAACATTTTTCTCCTTCAACACGTCCTAATTTGGATATTGACTATTTTAAGTCAAATTCCCCTCTAGCACTTTGAAATAGTTCTGTTTACAAAGTATTTCCTCAAAATTTTCACCTAGGAGGTCTTCACAGTAAGACACACAAGCTGCAAATAGTTTGGATTTTGATATTTCTTGACAAATTCAGCTAGGGGACACTTCTCCTGAAGGAGGCTGCCAGTTCCTCCCCCTCCTCCACTATCAATTACTTTGATTAAAAAAAAAATAAAAATACTGCTTTCAGCCATAAATCTGGTGTTAATTACAGCCATGCACTGCAATTACCAAAACCAAAAGAATTCTTAATTACCAGCAAGCTTTGTGAAAGTTACTGGGCAAATCAGATACCTGTTTCCAAGAGCAACAGGGCAGGAGCATGCTAATAAAAGTTATAAACACTTTGCAAAATATCCTATTGATCTGAGAGACTACAGGAAGACGTAAGTCGGGACTCAGGCACGTAGATTAAGATTTTATTTATTTATTGAAGTATTACCCTTTCTTGTGATTAAAACGCTTCTTCTCAAAAAGAAATAGAACTTCAATTATAAAATTTTTTTTATACTGAAACATAAGAGCATGATACTTCTAACAAATTTACATGTTCATGTATCTTTTACACATCTATTTCCCTTATATTAAGTATTTAATGATCTGACTCAATTAATATGCACATACATTTTTGGTATTTGGTCACGGGGGGTTGTATGATATGCAGAGAATGCTTTTTATTAAAAAACAATGCAAGTTATTTTACTGAGTAAAAAATGCAGTCATGATTTTTAGCTTAGCAAACCGCCATAAATTAAACCAAGAATGATTTTGGGCCACCATACATGTTAGATATCAAATACAAGGTCGTTGTCTCCAATAACATTAAGTTTAATAATGTGAAGTTTATTCGCACTCAGGCACTGACATTTCCCCCCCCCCCCCCCGAGTTTTCAATTCAGTTTATAATTAAAGACATTCTCTATACAAACTATGTATTATTTCATGACAACATGACAAAATGCATCAAGTATGTACATCATACCTCAGCATGACTGAGCTACTTAACCGCGTTTTAGGAAATGCAACCTTTTTTTTTTTTATTTAAGTATGAGAAACTCAAAAAAAGACCAAGAAAATTGGCAAAACAGCAAGCAACGTGTTCCTGTGTTGTTTCAACTTCAAATTAAATGCTTACCTGAAATCTTTTAGTTCTTGCTTTGTACTGCTTTCATCTCTTTTGTTTTCTGCTGCCTCTGCATTTGCCGCCTGCTGCAGGCTTCGTGTAATAGGTCCTCCAATCCTCTCTCTAGATTTTACAGTGAATCTGTCTGCCTTTTTCTTACTTGCCACAGCAGACTTACTTGGCAAAACAGCTTTATTACTCCTTTGTATTCTGACGTGCAATTTCCGGGAGGCTTTGCTTGAGATTCCAGAGGAATTGTTCTTAGCGACCACCTTAGTTTTTTTCCCATCAACGTGGGACATTTTGGACACTCTTACAGGACTAGAGTTCCTCAATGACGAAGATGAATTTGGCTTTTTAGATCGAATGGAAGATACAAATTTAACGTTTTGTTTTGATTTGAAGGATGCAGAGGGAAGCTGGATTTGTGCCGGTCCTGAGGTTCGTGCTCTTGTCTTGCCCAAGTGAGGCTGCATGCTTTGCATTTTGATTTCTGCATCTGCCGTTCGCCTACGCTGGTTGTTGCCCTTTTCACTGCTTGCAGGTGAAGAAGAACTTGCACTTTTTTTTGAAGAATTCTTTTTGGAGGAGGGAGAGATGGGTTTTTTGGGACAGCTATATGACGCATGTTTATTCAAACTTCCAATGTAAGTAAACTCTCTATTACAGTAGGGACAGATGTGAGAGTCTGACTCGGATGGATTATTTTTCAGTTCTGCCTTCTGCTGGGCAGATTTCTTTTTTTGCAAGATAGCTTTCTGGACAAGCTGGTTTTTCTTTTTCAATGCACTTATTTTTAGTTTATTTGAGGACATTTTGCTAATCTCAACATTGAAATTAAGTCTTTTAGGCTGACCCATTCGTCTGAAGGCATTCTTTCCAGGGCCAGCTATAACCACCATGCCATTCTTAGGCTGCACTGTCTGTTTCAGTGGTACTGGATTTTTTTTAGGTGTGTATCTCTTTTTATCACTGGCAGACGCACAGGCCAATATATGTTTGTGTAGCTCAGGCATGTTATCAACACTTTTCCCACATTTTGTGCAACGAATGGCAGTAGTAAAAGTCTGTGGAATATTGTGGGTAGTGAAGTTTGTTGCAGTGACTCCAATACCCATAGGATTACGATGGTGATACTGAAATGGAGGTGGTTTAAAGCTTGGGTAGTGTTGATTGAGGCCCATACGAACATCTGGATCTTTAGATTTTACTCCTGATGCCATTATTTTTATAGTAGTATAAAGCTCTTCGGAGGAATCATTGAGATCTTCATCTTCCTCCTCTTTAGAAGGCTCCAAAGAATCTTCTGGCAGGCTCTGCATGTGTTCCACGTTCGCCTTACTGGGGTCAGTAAAATTCTGGGGTCTCAAAGTCCCACTTTCAAACTCATGATGTGTGCACTCTTTGTCTGGATGGAGATCCCGCTGATGCTGTTGCAAATTGCACAAAAAAGCAAATTCCTTTTTACAGACCGAGCAAACAAAGATATTTCCTACTCCATGAAGCAGAAAGCGATGTTCTGACAAGTCTGTTTTATCCCTAAAAAGCTGTACACAGAATTCACATTTGAAGGGCCATTCTTCAGCATGAATGGATAAATGCTTCGTTAGGTCTTTAATAGAAAGAAAAGGTGATTCACAGACATTGCACACAAAGCTTTTACTGAATGTTTCCTGCACTACTCCCGATTCACTTGAAGTATGAGGATCCTCTCTTGCTTTCTGTTGTTCATTTTCAGCTTCTTCCTGTTTTATTATTGGGAGAGTGTTTTCAAGATTATCAGCAGAGGAAACAACAGAAGAAACTACAGAAAGAGGAGGTGGAGATGGAGATGATGAAGATGAAGAGGAGGAGAAAGAGGAGGAAGAGGAGGAGGAAGACGAGGAAGAGAGTGTAGGAGGACCAGGTGAAGCAGCAGAAATAAGAGGTTCAACAGAAGGAACAGGAGATGGAGAAGGAGAAACTGTAGGTGAAAGAACTGGTAGTGGGGACTGGGTAGTAGTGTTAGAAAGTGGCGATGGGCAAGAAGAAGTGTTAGTGGCACTGGCAGAGACATCTGGAATTGATAACGGCATCGTTGGAAGGAGGGGAGGAGGTGATGTAGCAACTGTTAACACAGGCGGGCAGGGCGGTGGGGAAGGAGGATTGGTTGGTGTTAACAAAGGAGGCAGCTGGCACATGGAAGGTACAGAAGCCTGTGGCACAGGGGAAACTGAGGAACTATGGGGCTGACTGTCAACAGAAGACGATGCAGAGAGACTGGGATCCATGTCAGGTTCTGCCTCAGGCTCCAAGGATTTGCTTGGGCTCGCACTCCTGTTTACACCAAGTGTGCTGTCTGTGCCTGTGTCCGTTCCATTGTACTCATTCAGCAGAACCTTCTGTAACATGCAAGTGGTTGGTTTCTTCTTTTTAACACCACTACAGGTTGGCTGTGTGGAATTTTCTTTACATTCCCTAATTTCAGCATCACTGCAAGGCTTCTTATGCACACTTAAATCTAAAACAGATTCCCAGGGAACCTGATTCTTATTTTTGACATCAGACCTTTGTTTCACACCACTAGATAAATCCAGTGGCTGCTGGTTGCACACGTTGCCAAAAGTCGGAGCTGCTGTCCAGTCTTTTGATATTTTATAGTCTTCAAAGCAAAGAGGGCTCAAAGCCTCTTTTTCCTCCCTTCCAGTCGAGCTCCAAGCAGGTGAGTTGCCGTGGCTTTCTAACTTTGGCATTTTTGAACTCCGAATATTATCATTCCACACAGTTTTTCCCTCACCTGATTTGACAAAGTCTCGAAGTACTGGACTGTGCTGTGGAGAACTGGGAGGCGAGCTGGTCCTTCTTTTAAATCTACTGGATACCGGAGGCAAAATAGGCGATGATGTAACAGAAGGTCCTAGTTTAGGGATTTCACTTGCCGGAGTTATCTTCTTATTGTCCTGTGTCTGAAGAAGCTGTTTTAATTTTGATGACAAATAAACACCTTTTTCTTTATGAAAAGGTAAGCTTTCTGTTGAAATGCTAAGAGGAAGATTTAAAGAACTAGTTGGAGTTATAGGTTCTGGGTCTATTTCAGTTTTTATTTTTGGTACAAGAGGAGGGCTGGCAGTTCTCCTCTTTTTGGATTCATTGCTCCCACTGCTAGAGGGTTCCTTGGGAGGTTCACTCACATGTGTTTGTGTAACCTTTAAATTTGGGGAGATTTCCACTGTGACGGGACTGATTATACAATTTAGTCCATAGAGGTCTGCAGAGTTGGACTCCATCTGAATCACGTCACAATTGCTAGTGCTGCTGTTGGACTGAATTTTACCATCAATATAATAATTTAAATTTTCAGAGATATTGCTGGAAATATCCATAATATAGACATCATCTACTTCACCTTCCTCTTCTATTTCTGTACTTGCTATATATACACTCTGGACTGGTGGGGCCTGCTCTGTCTGAAGCGGTGGCTCTTCTGTAAAGAATCCTTTTCTTCTGACACCTTTGGGAATAAGATGACGCTCATGAACCCTACGCTGATGCCTCCGCATGTTGGTGTGAGTTCCAAAAACCTTTTTGCAGTATTTGCATGGATGCAATTCTTTGGGCTCCTTATTTTCCTCAGCAAAAGCGGAGTTTGACATTTCTTGGGAAACTTTCTCAGAATCCAAGACAACAGAGTCTTGCACAAGACTGGAAACATTCAGGTCATCTTTAAGACCATCATCCACAATTACTTGGTTATCAGCAACATTATCCAAGTGTTGTGATGACGTTAGTGTTAAGAACGGTTTCCTTTTTGGCCCTGCCTCATGGCGTCGCTCATGTCTTCGCCTGTTAATTTGAGTACCAAAGGCTTTCCCACAATATCGACACTTGAAAGCATGGTTAACAGTAGATATATGGATGTGCATGTGGCGTTCAAGTCCTTGCTTTGTTGTAAACTTCCTCTCACAATGCTGACAGGGAAACATGAATGTTTCCTGAACATCACCATTTGATTCACCTCTTGCTTTTGGAATTTTCACAACAAGTTTTTTCTTTGGAGAGCTTTCTGGAGATTCTTCTGATGTACTCTTTTGCTCTTCCATAGAGTCTAACTTTTCTTCACATATCAAAGGCATTTCAGCATGTTCTTTAGGCATACTGGTATCTTCTATCTCCTCTTCATCTTCCTCTTCTTCATCCTCCTCCTCTTCATCATCATCTAAATCGTCTGATGCACAGTTTATTGCTTCTCCTTGTTTGTCTTCAGTCACCATTTGCGGTTCATTGGTAGGACTGGGGATCATCAGCTTTGGAAGTACATCTTGATTTACCATTTCCTGAATCACTGCTGTTTGTTCCAGGGACAGTACAGCAGAAACAGAAGGTGTTTCATCTTCCTCTTTATGACCTGATAAACAAAGTATGAAAAGAAAAGCATGAGTCATTTTTACCAAACACTTCAAAGTATGCTACATCTTTCTTCTACCTTTTCCTGTAACACAACATATCCGACATTTATGATGCAACAGAATGCTACTACTTCTCACTGTTGCGATTCAGTTCTGACAGTAAATTGTATTCAAAAATTTCCTTTCCTGAACTTCCGTTAACGTAGGCCTGTACTAAACTGAGAATCTTTGAATTGAACATTGAGGCCAAGAAACCCATAACAGCCTAAAGAGTACCAGAAGATTTCAAGGCAGATTTCAGAACATTACAAGAAATCTAAAAAAAAAACCAAACAACTTTCACTAACTTTTCTTACAGCAAATAAGTGACAGGGAAGTATTGCAAAATATATATATATACACACACACAAAGTATATAGGAAGCTTGTCGGGCAAATTTTGCATTTTGACTGTTTTCTCCAAATTATTAACAACAAAACAATATGAAATTGTACTGTAATGCACAGCAAGGTGTACCTTGTATCTGGCATAGTCCTTTCCATTCTTCATATCAGATTTTCTATTAGCCATTGCTGGAATGGCTATTTCCTAGATGTCTGAATCACAGCTTGCATGCATCTCATTTATTGGTGTCAGCAGAATCTTTATTCACATCTCTGCATGCTAGTTTGACCTATCTGCTGTCAGTTATATCCACTGCTGAAGAAATAACTTCATTGCCTAGTCACTCAATGTTGCATAGGTGGTTACATGTATAGAGCAAGAAGGTCCTCTCCGTTCCCTAGCTGGGGCATAAGACACCAGGAACAGTGGTGCGTGTGTTGTGCAAGCAGAAGGGACAACACAATGAAGGAATGGAGGAGTTATAGGTCAAAAGAATTTCGAGAAGAGAAGCTTGACAGAAATCAGTACCTATACAGAGCTTTAAACATTATTGGTTATACAGCAGTGGCAAGTTCTACATTCTTGTACAGCAAAGTTCTACATTCTTTGTACAACAAAAAACCCTATACAGTCAAAATATCTTTCATGCATTTTTACATGCATACTATGTGAAAAAAGCCAAGCCAATTTATAAACAACCTTTGCGGATAATCTTTAGGACAAATAGCATGCTTAGTGAGTCAGTGCATTAATGGTGTATTTTTTTTCCCCTTGACACTGACTTCTGTTAAATAGCAATAAATAATGACTGTATAACTAAGCTCCAAAGACATTATTTTAGAATAAGGACTTTGCTCTGCTCTTCTAAGGAGTTTAGATTTATGTCTAAATTGTACAGTGCATTAGTTTTTCTCGTTGTCAGAGTTGCATGTCTAATGACATACTTCTGATATCCAAGTTCCTTATTAATAAAAAAAAGTCTGGGTAAACAATATAAACTTGTTCACTTTGCTACAATAACACAACTTGTTACCATACTAAACATAACAAAAAGTGTCCTTTGATTCAAGAGGATAGTCAGAAGGGGGAAAAAAAAAAAAAAGATACTTGAGAACTCACCCTCTTTAGAATCCCTCATATCTGCAGAAGTAGAATCCAAATCAGCCTTTTTCTGTTTTGTATCCGCTGCCTTCTTTCCCTTGTTTTTACCTTCCTGAGTCTTTTTCTTTCCTGGGGAGAAAAAACCCAACATTTATTACTTATGTTCAACAATTTTTATTTTTCATATTTGAGTGGCAGAATTAAAACACCCAGCTTTGGTACGTAACACACTTTTGCAGAAACCCTGTTTTTCTGAGGAATACAAATGACAGATCAGTTAAAAGGACAACATTCAGATAAAGCAGTAAGTCTCCTGAGACCAGAAGAAATTAAATGTAACAATGAGTTTTTAAAAACCTAAAACTCCAAAATACTATATTCACTTTCAAAGCAAGAATAGACTGTAACAGAAATGTGCTGTCCAGAATTAACATCATACAGTTACCCAATACCTTCATATGGCTATTACTGTATCTCATACAAGTATATGGAAAATACAAATTTTTCTTCATATACTATTACTCCTTAATGTTAATTAGAAGACCTTATGAAGCAGAAACCCATAGAGGCTTCTCTACTTGTATGAGCATTCTGAATAATGACTCGAAGAGAGCTACAATAAAAGCAATGAAGCAATAACATTATGAGAAGACTAAAAGCAGCATGATCTTGACCAACAAGGCAAAGACAGTAAAACCAAATTAGATGGAACTGAGTAACAGTAAAATATAAAGGTATTTCATCATGTCCACCGACACAAGCAAGTTTGCTAACATTTTCTGTTAGCAAAATTAAGAAGCATGCATTAGTTACACAGGATGATGAACACAATGAAGATTAGGGCACTACGTGAAGACCTAATCAGTGACGCAAGATGTAAAGACATCAAAAACTTCATTTACCCACGCACTACAAAGGTATACTGCTCATTTTTTCCATTAATCTTAAAGATTCAGTCCTATAATAGATAGAAATTATGATAGGGACTGTGTAACAACAAACAAAACTTTAAGGTCTTCCAATTCAACTAATTGCAAAGACCATATTCTCCACACAGAATGGTTATTTTACATACAACACTGTGGTTGAGACACCAGTCTCCTCTGCAACTTCACAGTTCTACACATCACCTCTCGGGAACGACAACTGTCCAGAAGCAGCAATCCAAATTCCTTTGCTCCCTCTAACACACAAAATGCTACTTTTTAACACACTGACCCTTCCCTCTAATCAGAAGAGCACATCGCAGCCCTAAATCCATTTCTTATTTAGAAGCATATTCTTCCAACTCACAATCCTGTCAACAAGTTCCTCCTTTTTTCCTCGAAAATATTTCTCACATCTTGAGCCAAGAAACTGAAATGCCTTTTAAAAAAATGTTCCTCTATTCAAACTGAAAATTTCCAAGTATGCACCCCCTCCAACAGAACAGATCAGAGACAGGTCAGCTTTAAAAGGAAATGCTTGTTTTCATTTGAACATTCTAGTCTATCTAAATAATTATCTGTACTTCCTCTCAAGGAGCTCAGATTTCACAGGCTCTCCTCAAATTCCGGTGTGTTTCAGTTTCATGTATGCAATTATCCAGTTTTATTTTTTCCAATTTAACAGTTTTTTGTCTGAGAAACTGACAATAGTCACTCAGAATGAATTTTTGTCACCTTTGGAAAATACTCATGCACCCTTCCTAAAGTGAACTAGCAATTATTTCTGCATATCCTCAAATATTGCAACAACCCCTGTGTCTAAACCTGCCGTAATGACCCAAATTGTATTTTATACCAAACACCTGCAAGTTGTCAGAAACTTTAGTGCATATTTTAGCGTTCACACAGGCATAAGGAGTTTAAGCGCATCTTTACCTGACAGGCTACTGAACATCCAGCTTGAACATAATTTTACATTATCAGCACCTCTAATGTTTGTAATTACAACCAGTAGTACCAAGATCTGAGTATGAAAGATTTTAAACAAGTTTCCAGAAGTATCTGCCAAGCTACCTGAAATCCCTCTTTAAATGTACAGTAACACAATCAACACAGAGCTCTATTTCTAGGTAAAATGTCTCAATGTAAAGTTTCAATACGTTCCAAGAGAACCAAACATGCATCACAATACACCTTAGGAGCAACGTAACAAAATGTAGAACCCTTTAAGAGCTATCAACATTTTGCAGACTGCTTATCGTTTGAAGCCCAACATGCATGCAGTATCTTGATTTAAATGACAAAATTCTAGATTTATCTCTCACCTCTGCAGGTGAGACTGGACACAAGAAGGAAACAAGCGGTCCACAGGCCCCTCTCATCTGTGCCAAGCTTGGCCACGGTTAGAGACAATGTTTTACTAGATGGTGCAGCATATGATGGTATTGCAGATGAAGTCACTGGGCAATTCTATATGTAATTCTACAGCAGCACTGAATTTCACAGCATAATGACAGGTTACTGTAAAAGCCTTCAAACCAAGACCAAACTAATTCTTTCTTATAACAAGATTAGTAATATATTGTGCTCTTTAAAGTGTGAGGGAAAGTATGTAAAAGCAACAACAAAAATCACTCATAAATGCTAAAGTGTGCATAAGTCTTCCTAAGTGTCATCCATTTATAGAATCTAAAATTTATAGTACCTCAAATCCAGTTACAATCTGGTATGTCACAAGAATAGCAGGATTTGTACCCAAGTCACATATCGCCTTATGCTCCTGATGGAAAGAGGATCATTTCCAAGTTCTCTTGCCACACTCCTTAAAAAAAATGCAACCTGCTTACTGATACAGCTGGAAATGTGTCAAGTTCTTGGCCTTTAAGCATAAACACATTTGAAGAGAAGATTCATCCAGCACCTACTTGCCCTCACTCAGAATAGTGCGCAAAATTGCTCGCATACATACGTCATTTTAGATGCATCAGATCAATTTCTGACATGTATCAACTAGAAATACAAACTGATTTTTTGTGTTTTCCTTTTACCAGCTTTAGCTTGTTCATTTTCTAGGTTGCAGCTTTCTTTGTAAAAGTTAAAAGAATCCACTCCACTCAAGCATGGCTCCTCTCAAGCATGGCAATGACTGTCCCAGATGCATCCACTTCACGGCCCTGAACCTTCAATAGCAGATGCCCAGGAAGAGAATTTAAGAATAAAGTGATACTTCACTGGTATGCTCTCCCAGCTTTCATGTATCTAGAGTTCAGGAACTTCTGAAGATACTGAATAACTTTTGATAGACTTTCCTTCATGAATTCTAAAAGGGCTTTTTAAAAAAATCTATGTAAACCTGAAAGATGTGCACCATTCTCTTCCTGCAGTTTTTCAATGAAAAATGCAACCTACTATTCTGATATAAAGAATATCAATGAGTAGCCCAAGGTCTGTCCATTAATTTTCTTACAGCTGAAGATGTCAAGAACTAAGAGAAGCCTGCAGAAGCGGGGAAATGCCTCAGAAATCAGAACCTGGTGGAAGCCTGAGTATAAGTACACACGTGCACTTACCATCAGGTTCCTGAAGGGTCCTACATGGCTTCTACTGCCAGCTGGATCCTCCACTTGGTCTAAACAAGAAAGATACAGGAATGAAACACAGGGAAAGTGAAATGGAAACAATGACAAAAGAATAAATGAAGGGCAGAACTTAATATATGTGTATGTGCATTAAAAGAATCACAAAAGAAAGATGCAAAGGAAAATGAATGAAAGAAACAGATGGAAAGTAGCTACTTGTCTATAGCGACAAAGATCAAAAGAGGAAGGCATCAATTTGTCTTGCAACTTAACTTTTAAATATGGCTCCTTTTTCTCCCCTTTCCTTCACTTATGTTGTAGACAGGTCAGCATGAGCATTATCTGCCTTTACACCTTTACAATACCTGTTTAACATTTAGCACAAGCATTGCAGTAGGCACAGGAGAGCTCATGCCACTGCCGACGTCCAGAAAATCGGCTGATACTTATGCTTGGTCCCACTTATTTCACAGGAGTTCAGATGACAGAGAAAGAGTTTTAAAAAGAGAAATAATCTTTACTTGCCCATATTTCACTATATCGATCAAAACAAGACATCTCAAAACAACCTACAGTTATCCGTGCTTGTGTTTTTGCTGTTAATCGAAACACTGATGGAACTGTAAAACAACGGAGTTATTTCTGGTGGGATGGGATAAGCACTCTTAGATGCCAGGACGGAAGAAGTTAAACAGTCTTTCCATACACTTGGAGGTGAATTCTATAAATACTGCTCAATTGTACAAGATGCTATTACCTTTAATAACCTTTAAGTGCAGCACCAAATACATTCCTAGTTAAAATCATAAAGTAAGGACACTCACATCTGACCTCAAACGTTGTTTTTATCACTTACAAGAAGTGTATAAACAAGCTAAAAAATCCTTACAGAAAATTCAGAAGACAACTGCATGACCATTTCCACATTACTCCGACTAACAACTTCTAAAATACTGATGCAACTTGTTTTTTTATTTAAGAAACATTTTGCTGTGCACCAGAATTCCTCTGTTCCTGTCTCCAAAGTACTGGTAGATGTCATGCTTTGCAAAGTAAATTCCTTAAACCTTCAGGTATCTGTAAAAATCTGACTAGTTGTTTGTTCTGGAAGACAGGCTAGAAAAAATAAATGTCTTTTGCACACAAAAAAGTAACATCCAAAATAACAGCATAAATAAATTGCTCCAAAAAATTAAATACAAGTTGTGTTAGCTGGAAAAGCATAAAAAAATGCAGAAATGCATTGCAGTGACTTCTCCGAATCTTGTCAAACTGTGACTGTCACAGCATATAAATGTTAAAGAGCTTACATATTTAATAAAAGGAATTGATTAAACAGTAAAGTAACCAAGCATCAAAAAAAGATAAAGGTATCAAATTCAAAATGCCCATTATGAAGATGTGACTACTAAGGCTGTTCTTTTAACACATTTTTCTCAGTTAGCATTTAAGCGTCTTCATTCTGCTTTTTTATTTTTTTTATTCTACCATTAGCCATGGTTCATTACACAGTGAAATCTTGTTTACAAAACCTTTCATTATTATCTACCAGCTCCTGCTCAGACAGCAAAGCCAAATCATAAACCACTTGGTTAAACAAATGGCAACATACCTGCGTGTAAGAGCTGCTTACAGTCCCTGAGAACAGCTAAGAGCTCCTAACATTTAGGGAAAGCTGGTAGGTATGACATGCCCTATATATATATATATACACACACATATATATAGGAGGATTATTTGTATAATCATGGGGATTACAGAAATTTGCTTAAAACATGACCTCAAACCCATGAGGTTCTGCAAATATTTTATTTAAAGATCTAAGCAAACAGCCACATTTCAAAGCATATACTACAGGTTCATTGCATAGTTATTCATTCATTTTCAAAGAGGGGCTGCATTGCAAGCACTGCAGACTTACACCTCCATCATATTCCTGTGTCAAAGAATATTTGACTCGCAGTATCCGCCATCTCATAGCCTATGGTAATTAAACCATTTTTAAATTGCCGTACAAAGTTTTAAGTGATCTAGGATAGGTGAGATTATTCCACTACATTGTTCAAAATGTCACACTGCAAATTATTGGAGAAAGAGGAAGCAAGAGTAAAAATAACAGAGATAAGTCACAAAGCTAGTATATATTAGGGTAGGAATAGGAAAGATGACAACCTTGAAAGAAAACCTCAACAATTCTGCTTTATTGAAATAAAGTTACTTAAATATTATGACATCAACTTCCAATATTTCTTACATAACATTACTGTTAATAGAACAATATACCAAAGATGCTTTTAACTACTTGTATTGAAAATACTGCTTTGAAACATGATTAGAGCAAGCTTAGCTGAAAAACTCTGAAGTGTACTTCTGAACACACACATTATTAGCTGGGGAGGGAACGTTTTTTGAACTCAAAAGCTTCCAACTTAAAACAAAACACATGAAACCACTGCCCACCAAATGCTTTGGGGGAAAAATGCTCTTGTACTGGCAAGAAAAACAACGGCAGAACCCAAGAGGATGTCTCCCAAGACTCAGCTACTCAAATGCTACCATAGAACAGCTTTGGTGGTAGATTTGTACCGAATTGGTATGAGTTAAGCCAGAAAAAGCCTTTTGTTTTTATTTTATTGTTAGTGTAAGATATGCTATACTAGGAGTATTTTCCAGTTTGGCTATAGAGATGCACCCCATTTGGTGGTGTGCAGACACACATAAACCCATTTCTAACACCCTCTGACAAAATTCATCCCCTAGGTAGGAAGGTACCTATCTCTTTGATTCAAAAATACAGACTATGACAACATTAACCAACTTTTCTGTTTTCAAGACTCAATCTTTTGAAAACTGATTTTAAAAGATGTAAAAAGGATGCAAAAGCAACGCATTTTTATTCATATCCCAGTAATTCTAAGGGTGAAATACAAGCCATACAAGGCACAGCTCAATTTTTGAAACAAACATTTAATTAAAGGGGACGTCAATTAAATCTGAACGGCTACATACACAGTATCATTAGGAGGCCTATTTCAACAATGCTGTCAAGTATGTATGAAAACAAGCAGAAAAAGACAATATTTAAATGTCTTTATTGCCATTTTCCTCAATCCATCATTATTATAAATAACTGGCAGGGCATTTTTCTTGCCATCCAGATACAACTAGTTTACGCAGGCATAATGTTAGCTACTGTTAAGCAACTGAAGCCCTAAAATTGACATGAGCTGTTTCGCAGTGTACAAAAATTATCACAATGTAATTTTAACTTCTGGCTCCTGAGAACCATGAGAATAATTTAGAGCTGCAGAAGATCTTAGTTCCGTATTCTCTATCTGCCCAAACCTAATGTTCCAAATAATTTTAAAGGTGGAGAGGGATAAGACATATAGCTATATTATTTGCAAAAAACTGGGAAAAAATCTTGGAAATTATCTGTAGTCAAAGTCCTATCCCTGTACTACAAAAAAGGGGATGGCCTCACCGTTGTCTGCTGGATTGTTTCCTCCCACAGCCAGATACTCGTGTTATCCGTCAGGTCTCGCGCTTAGCACAACCGCGCCACTGTTCTTATGACAAAGCCTCGGCAGGGCACTGCACTTCAACTGCTTGCAATCCCCATGTAACTGAAACGCCAGGGGCTGACCACCCTTGTCTTGGTTCAGCTCTCCGAATCCTTTCATCACAGGCTGGTAGGAGAGGCAGAAGTAGTACATGCACACAGTCAGTCCGGCAACAGGTTCACGTGTGTCAAGTGACACCAAAGGTCTCCAGGAGGAATCTTTCAAAAGCAGAAGTTATAGAAACAAGATCTCTGAAGAGAAACTGCATGCCCCGTTGTTTTAGAGAATATATTTTCCCTCAAAACTCAATGACCAGTACTACTATGGCTGTTTGAAGACCACAAACAGCAGCAGCAGAGATAAACGGCTGCTTGATATCAAGAATAAAAGCAAATGCAGTGAGCAAAGGTTCTTCTGTAATTTTTCCAGCAGAATTTGTATCTCCTCTTCCTTAAAGACACTTTCAAGCTTACATGGTAGAAGCAGGAGAAAGAGGAACAGAATAAGCATGGAAGACAAACTCCACAGTAATTCTATTAATACCAAACTGCCTGTTGTATAAACATATTGCTACACATTAACCATCACTTCATGTACAAATAGTAGCATTTTAATCACTGCATTTTCCAACCAGATTATAAATGTTGCAATAAAGTCTTGCCTTGGGAAGATATTTCAATACACCTAAAGACAGATGCACATATACCTAACTGTATACGTGTATTAAAATATGTTTGTACCAAGCACTAAATATCCATTCTGCAGAAATGAAATAGAGCAATGCATTTACAGAGACTGTTAACGTGACATTTGCATAACAGATGAACTTGTTGCCATGGAAAGTATAAGAAAATTCTGAGCTGGGCTATTTAAAATGCCAATTTCTGCAAATGTTTGGCAAAGTCTCTGCTTTAATGATAGCACTGAAGATCATGTTACTATATCTCACCACGAACTTCTTAAATTATATAACAATCAGTACAAGAAATGTTAGCATGGCATCATACGGTACGCCATGCCAACATAAAGAAATGATGCAACAGTTTGCAAGAAGCAAAAGTAAATATATTGCCATTGTATGGAGTTCTTCATGAGCCCAGAAAAGCTTAGCAGAAGCTATTCATAAAACTCAGATAAACAGATGCAAAAGACCATTTAGGCTGGAAAGGAAGCCTATCTTAAATGTGTGGTATTACACCAGCCCACAAAAATTGAAATAGGAATTGTCTCCAATTTGGACAATTTGTAAATTAAATTATGTACCATCATCCTCTGTAACAGAAAGAGGGGCAAGAAGTAGTTTGTATTATCTGTTTGCAATAGTGTGCCATCCACATTTGCAGCATCTTATTCAAATCCTTAATACGTTATGCCTTCTGACTAACCCGAGTATAAATCATAGGAAGTCTTAAGTTTATAGACTAGAAGACTTACTCATCCATAATGACTTAAGTAGTACAGAACGTCACCTAACAATTACAAAGCATGGCAAACAATCATCCACAGGGTTTAATTCTATGCAATTTTAACCCACACAAGAGCAGTGATAAAACAATTAAGTGTAAATAATTAAACATAGAGCTTTTATCTTAGCAAGATTTAAACATGTTATTTCTGCCCCTATGCCAGTATTTCTAAAACTAAAACAGCAGATACAGAGTACACAAACATGCTCTAGAATTCCTCAAACACTCAATGTAGTTGTGTATTTCTACCTCCTACCTTCCCTAATAACGCAGCCTCCCACCATTCACTACAAATTCCTAGCAAGTTACTTGATAGCTAACCACAGTTATCATTGACACAGCCAAGCCATTATAGAAAATATGATAAACACTCTTCTCTATAGTTATATTCCATAAGCTTTTATTTTGCTAAGTATTAAAACAAAAGAAGCAGCAAAAGAAAGGACAGCTGGCATAGATTTTCCATAAATAACTGGTGTTCTCTATATTTAGACAGTTTTTATGTACAATTTGGTTAAAAAGAGAGCATCCAAATTTTGTATTTAAATACAGAGAGTTAGTCAAAACTTACATCTCCACTTTAACAAATATGAGCTTTTACTTGAATCCAGAAAAATCTTGCTTCTACGTTCACTATAGCTCTCCCTGAAATGTTTTTGTGACCCTGAAATGAAGCTACATTCAGATAATTAAGAAATAACATACATTTTGACAGCATCATTTGCAAGATAATGCAAATGAAAAATCTCACACAACTACTTGTACCACAAAGTTCAAAATGACCTCTATTAGATCAGTCTGCCTTTAGCTGTAATAAATAACCCAAACACTTGTCATCGCTCTATTTGGATGACTAAACATCTGAGAGGGTTAGATCAAAAATATCTTGTGTTTTTAGCTAAGTTATCTTTAAAGGTAACTACTTAGGACTTTACCTGCCATTTTGTTCTGCTGTTTGAGAAACTTGGTATGTTCAAATTCAGTAGTGGTCATGTCAATAACTGATTTTTTTTTTAAATTCTTTTTGTTAAAAACTGCAGACCCAAAAGCTAATGCCCTTCCTATGCTGCTGAGAAAGGTGGTGGTCTGCTACCAAGACCAATTTTGCTGCCCTGTGTCAAACAGAACTCTCAAAAGGTTAGTGAAAAGCTGCAAGTGCATGGAAGACCAAAAATGCAGAGTTTATCCAAACGTTTGTCCAGACACGGGCTACGGCTTTACTTGGAGAATGCAGCTGTACAAGGGCTACAATTCCCAGGAAACAGGACAGCCTTTGTATCTAACCGGACCACTGGGATTACTGTAATAGGAGTCTCTAACACTGAGGAAACAAGAGCAAAGCCTCTCACAGATGTAGGATCCGGACAGTGCTGCTTCCACCAGATTAAATCTCTCATGTATAAAATTAAACCCCTCAGAATTGCTATGAGGTCACACTCAACATTTTTTATTTACATTCACTCCAATTTGTCCTTGGTTTTTAATTTTTACCCAACTAAATCCTTTCGTTTACCATACCTACAAAATTTATGAGAATTTTTTCTCCAACAAAACAGTAAAGTATTCTCAGTAAAATCACCCCCTTCTGTTTTACAATGTATTTCATCCCCCTCCCTGGCACACATTTCCAGTTTTCTTTCCTTTAACCTTCTTATTCTCTTATTTTTCTTCAGTACAACTTGCAGAGGTAATCTTTCCTTTGAGGGATTCAATAGGGAAAACACACACAGAGCACACATTTTTATTGAAGAAAATCTTTTTTTTTTTTTAAATGTCATTAACAGCAATCCAATAGATTTGCAGTAGATTCATATCTTGCATTTCAGAAGGGGGAAATGACTTTGGAAAACACATTCAATAGTATTTCCCACTGCACATACTCCCTTATTCCCCTCCTTTTACCAGCACACTCCGAAGTGCTAAGGAATCAGTTCTGGCATGCAATGCAAGCTTGCCTTAAACAGTATTTTTTTTTTCTGTACAGTTTTAAAGGCTATTATTTACTACAAGCATAGCATTACTAATTTCCCCGACCTTTTTGCTCAGACACTAAGAACAGAAATTAAAACAATGTAAGTCAAATGACATGCACTCATATTTGTACAAGGTAAGGAAAACAACATTCTTAACTTCAGCAGGGATGACAAAAATGGAATTACCAACTACATACTGTAGTAAATACATAGTGTGTTTCCATTAGTCCCCATTAAAAATATTACAGCATTTTAGGAACTGGGTCTCCAGCTCACATGGAACATCTTTAGTTGTTAATAAGCAGCTACTGTCATGACACATTTGCAGGCATGAAAGCTTTGCTTCTCTGCATCTGTTAAATTTGGAAAGCCTCATCTCTTTCCAACTTCAGAGTGACGTGGCAGAATATCACTGCAGGTCCTTTCTAATATATAAAAGTAGATAAAGGAGGAGGGTAAATATTACGTAAACTCATTACTTTAATGTACAATATAGTCCCAAAATAATTTTTATCCGCTGAGAAATTGTGACAGATTTGCTTTGCTTTATCTTGTGCTTCGTTCATTTCAGCTGCAGTCCATTGATATTTTCTTACAGAAGTGCTTTTCAGTCTCCTTTGATAACAGAGGATATACTGAATCGTATTCCCAAAGGTACTCTAACTGTAACACTCCACTTGCCCAATCAGTGCATTTCTCAAGATGCAGAGGAGAGTACTACAGGACAAGAGCAACAGTTGGCACTCATATTAACAGAACTGACAACAGAAGTTACTAAATTTATAGTTTGCCCTAAACCAGACGATGGCAAACTGGGATCTGCCTAATTTATGAAATCAAGAGAGGTCAATAGGCTCATAAAGTCACTACAGGAAATGGCAACTTCCTCCATTTTTCAAATAAAGTGAAAAAAAAATCCCAGGCAGTGCACAAAGGTATTTGTCTTCTGCTCAGTTAACTGCTACATTCAATATTAACCTGTTTAGATCAAATTAGACTTTAAAGTTGCAGAAGTTTTTTTGCACACATCTTTTCATAGCATAAACCGTCAACTAAAATGGAATACAGAAATAAAGTGTCACTGAAAAGTAACTTGGACATTTGCAGGGAAGGAACCAGAAAAAACCCTAGCTCTGGAATATGAGAGGAGAGCCTGGAGACTGACACTTAACAGTTAAGGATTTGGTAGCTATGAGCGAACTTTCAGCACAAAGTCCACTTGGCTTTTGCAATCCCTGACAAGGGTCCGTAAGATTCGAAACACTGGACTCTCTGCTCTTTACCTGCAACTCGAAAAAGAACACTTTGCAGTAAAGTCAATTTTTCACTCGACTCACTGAAACTTCACATGACCTACTCCTTGGTAAAAGCCCAAGGCAAGTCTAATATTTGGCACCAATATCTCACACATTTCCTTTTAAGAGTATGACTCTATGGCAAAGGTGAGTATTTTAACATTCTGATACAAACTTACTGCTAAAGAGAGGTCAGCTATCATTGCAGTTGAGCTGCTTTACACCAAAGCTTAGTTACTACCTAGACATTTAGTTTCCAATTTTACTGGCAGCAAGGTAAGGAAGTTTGCATTGGACTTGGCTCTGAATAAGGGCGCTGTGTGAAAAAAATTACCAAAATTCATATGAATCAAATCACCTTCAGAAACACTAGGTCTTTCCCATTCAACTATCAAAGTGTTTCTTATGGACTGCCAAATAAAATAAGATTTATATTTGACCTCACTCCAGCAAGGCATCTGGCTCTCAATGTAAGTTAGAAATAGATGTATAGCTGACTACCCATTTCCATGGCACTCTGCAGTAATAATAATCAAGATGATAGATTTTCAGCTATTATAATATTCTCACTAGAGTAAGCTTACGTCAATCATCACATTAATAATACTGCCTCTCTGAAGTTCTAAAGCATCAATCATAGTCCATCAAATGCTCTTGCAGAACTCTCATAGAAAGCATGACAACAAAATTAACTCTTAACAGCAACCCTGCTAAGCTCGTAAGTACTGCTGAAGGTTTCATCCTAAATAACTTACATGCACTGGCAATCCAAATAAATATTGCACTTGCTTGGTCCAGGGGAAAAAGTCTATAAAAGGTAAGTAAATATTTGCTGAAATGAATACCTGATGGTCAGACATTACCTAATTTCTTAGCTACAAATGTTGAAATACCAGTGAGTCTTATTTCTTGTAACTGTTAAACCCAAGTAAAAACTTAGACTGCTATAACATTTCCTTGAGGAACCTGACACAGCGAGTGTAGGCCAGTGAGAAGTCACTCCTGTCAATCTGTGTATGGCTCTTGGCAGGAATAACAAAATAAATTTGAAAGTCTGACAGATTAAAAAAATTGAATACACTCTGGTCTGACAACTCTTTTTCCTTTTTGTTCATTTGGAAAACACACTAAATAGTTAATAAGTGGAACATAAAATTACTTTGATATTTTGCAGTTTTGTAATCCAGTGACATGAGAATCTTCAGAGAGACTTTACAAACACATCACGTGGCAAAGGAGATCTCAATTAAAAAAAAGCTCTCAGCCACACACACGAATGGAGTCTGTATTTCTTCCCGTAAATAAGCCAGCTATCAAAATTTTGTATGCACATACTTCAATAAATTCATGCTGCATAACGAATTACACAGGGCATCTGCAGACAGGCCCTCAGTGTAAGACGTTCCCTGTAAACAATTCAAAATAAATGGTTGATGCAAAATTATGGTAAATTGCAATAAAAACAAGCACTAAAAAGTTTAGTACCATTAATGATACAGAATCAGTATGAATAATATTGTTCAAATGGTTTTGAAAAGATGAAGCATAAAAAGAAAACATCTAGAGAAAGGCAGTAAAAATGATTAAGAGAGATGGAAGATTCTCATTACAAGGAGAACTTACAGCCTTCGCTAAATTAAGACATGATTCAAGCTAGAGGCAAATAAAATAAGAATACATTGAAAGTCAATCATTGACTTTACCTTCTAGCCACCATAAAAGCCAGAGTCTCCAAATATAAAACAAAAAATTAAGTAAGAGATTGCACAGGAGGGTAAGGAAACCATAGAAAGAGCAACAGTGTCTGGTAAACCCTTAACTTAATGTGAGACAATGCAAAGGAATTTAAGAAAAGATTATTCATGGGAATAACAGTCATCCAGATTTAAGTAAGACAGCAAACCCAAACACTTTAATATAGGTAAGACAGTCAAGAACTCATTCAGTTTGCTCTCTTACATACTATAAGCAACAGGACAATCCTAAGTCACTTAAGGGAATAAAAAAGAAAAGCACTTGTTTCACTCTGGAAAACAGTGTCTCTTCTCCTATTCTGCAGAAATTCATCCCCTTCTTATTTTTGAACATAACGTCCAAATCTATTTCTCTCAAAGCTCTTCCCTAAAACAGCAATCACCAAATTTTCCCCGCATTTTTTGAAGTGGAAGCATTTAAACTGTTCTGAGATTCAGAAGAGAATATTCTAAGTAAGTTTTGGAAAATCCTAACACAACAAAATATTTCTGCAAGGAAAGTATTATTTCAGTAGAAACTCAGTAATTTTTAATTTATTTTCAGGAAAATTAAAAATATTTTCTTAAGAAAGAAGGAGAAAATTTCAAAACAAAGCTTAATTTAAAAAAAATTAGCAGTGGAATACCAAGCTTTTTTTCTTCCAGGTCACTCATTGTTTCAAAACTAAATCTGATGAATAGAAAAACAAAATCAATTAAAACTGCAAAACTGTCTGGTGCCTTACTTCACTTCCCACTGTAGGTTATGTAACTGAAGACAGCATTACCAAATCTGCTAGGAAATGCTGCAACTGTGGTCTAGATGTATTTTACTTTTTTTAACTTGGAAAAGATAGTATAAGGAAGTGTGGTTTGAAAGAGCAGAAGTATAACAAAAATATGGAACACTTTAGAATCTGACTAACCAAATAAAAATATTTTTATTATGTTAGACAAATACATACATCTACTCTAACCAGAACTAAGTTAGTAGCTAAAAACGTGCCAACCTGTTACAATCATGAAGGCCATACTGTTATTTTAAGTTAAGGACAAAAACACACAGAGATAAAGTAACAGAGAGAGCACGCGAGGTGCTCGTAGCACTTGTTTTAACAAAGATCTGATAATCGGCACAGAGTCCTTACACTGCATTCCTGACCACCTTCAGGCCCTTTGCCAAATCCTTCTCCTTATAAGAAGTTCTGCTTTCTTAGTGGCATCGCCAGCCAGATGCCTGCGTAGAGAAAGCTAGCGGCCCCCCTACTATGAACATCAGGATATCTGCTCCCACTGCCAGCACAAATACGTACCACGATACCCCGAACACAGCAGCAGCCCCACGCTGGCAAGAGCACGCTGACAGCACCTGTGGATTTCCATTACCAGCTGCACATGTGGAAACTTTTAAAGGGAGTGTATACACAATAGCACATCTGAGCCTTCTGAAGAAGAAACAAATCTTACTGCCTTCCCTAACCTTATAATTACAGCACGTAAGTAAACACATTTCCCAATGTTCACATAAATGTGATACAATCTGACTAAAGCAAACAAACTGATGGTTTTTAATAACTTAGGAAATATCTGAATGCGCTAAAGCCACGTATTTCCAGAAGTTTATACTTAGAAATTTGGAGTTTAAGTGTAATTTAGTGCTGAAATTTATTTTTCAAAATACAGATAATTTATTTTTTTACCTCTGAAACGAAGGCTTATCTTCTCCTATCCTTAAACCCGTAGGCAGAAACAAGGCTGGAATGAATCATACCAATTTCACTCTGCTGTTCGGGAAAGCTCAGAGCAGCAGCTATCATAGGAACTGGGGGCGTTGCTGAAGAAATGAAGATGGGAATTTAAAGTAACACGAGACTCCCGTTCAAAGGACCTCACTTATGAGAGATAAAAGAAAATTTCCTCTGGTTAGAAGACCTGAAACGTATTAGATATTCACCAGATAGAAGCTGCCACAAGAGATACAGTTCCCTTGACATCCCAAATGCACAACGGCAGCTTTTTATCTGGAGTTATATAATTCTTCTCATACATGAGTGTGATTTTGGGAAATCAAAGTAAATTGCATTTTAAGGTTTTGTTCCAGATGATCCCGTAGACCTTTTCCTTCCTCCCTTGCCTTTTCCCAGTCATTGGCTAGGAAGTTTTGAAGCCTTGAGCTCCTAGCTGTGTTTTTCATTAAAACCGTGGAAAATAGAGCTTAGATGAGAATATAATTTCATTATATCCTTGCTACAAACGTACAACTTACAGAACTTTAACATCCTTCTACAAGCTACATTCCAAGTAATACACAGTCATTTTTCCTCACAAGCTCTTTTCTGTCTGGAAATAAAAGTTTAAACTTATTCCACGTACAAGTCTAAATAATAAATTCACATAGCTTAAAAAACAGACAATCAGGGCATCATTTGGCCATGATTTCCATTTGTGATGACATCCAGATGGCAATCCAAAGCCTACCTTTTGTAAGCAGGATGCATATTTATGTGACTTTCAAGTACAGCTAATTATTTCAAACTAAGTGAGAATGCCTATGAAAGTATTAACAAAAAACCCCACAAGGATTTCTACTATCACAGAACTTAACCTGCTTGTTTCATCTTTACATTTCTCTTTTCTGCAGCAGCAATTTGACAGTGTTTCAGCAACAGTCACGCTTACAGACAAAAGAAAATTCAGTATAACTTTTATTATGACAGCATTTATTTAGAATCTGTGAAGCAGAAGCCTGAAGTTGCACTTTGCATTCAGACTGATATAAAACAAGGCATAATAATTATTTATAACAGATGATAATTGATTCATAATTCACTCACCTTAATCTCACACTATCTCTGGGACAGTATTATTTACTAAGAGTTACCCTATAGTTCATGTTCTCCCTGAAAATCTGATAAGAACTACGGGAAATAGCAACAATATCATAGCAGTAGAGCCATTTAAGGTAGTAAAGTTTTAAAAGATTTATTAGCAATGGTTTGAGACTTTAAAACTGTACTATAATAAATAATCACCAGGGGCTGTCCAAGATACAGGTGAGCCCGATTCAGGTGTTTTGCCTGCACTACAACAGAAGTCTCAATTTTAAAAGATGACACAACTGGGTTTTTTCAGAGGTCATTCGGTTTCCTGACTCCCACTCAAGTTGCCTTATGCAGAATGTGCTTTTGGTAAAATGAAATTACAGACTTTCCCCCCCGCCCCCGACAGCCTGACTTTGTACAGAGAGAAGATATGAAAGAGGCACACGCAGTATTCATTCCAGACAATAGTACGAATTATGCCACTGGGGTTTGTTGCCTAGATAAAGTGCTAAGTGGAACACAGCTAAGACACAAATACAGCTGAACAGCAGAGCACAGAACCACTACCACAGAGGTATAAATAAGCACAGGAGAACTAAAACATCGTCCCCTTCTCCCCTCTCCCGAAAAGAAGAGGTTTTTTAAAAGGTATTATTCACAAGCAGGTAGCAGAGGAAACTTTTATCCTGTGCAACATCACTATCTTTCTTCCTCTGCAAACAGACTTTCAATCTGTCACATAATCTATGACAGAAACTGCCTAGATTATTTAAACATTGTTTGATTATACTTTGGAGCCTACTTAGCACCTTAAAGCAGATTATAGCCTAATAAAACCCTTGGATATTTTTATGTATGACCATCCTTTTTTTTTTTTTTTTAATACTTTTATTTAGTTAGTGAAAAGCTGCTTTTGAAAGGAAGACCAAGTCTGAAGCCAGAGACTCCAAAAGAGTTCTTCTTGAAGGAAACATTCATCTTCAATATTACTGCTTACTACTGTCATATATAAAGGAAGAAATGCTCTGATGAGAGAAAAAAAAATGTCCACAGTATTCCTTCTAATGGACACATGAATTTGATTGTAAAGTGAAAACCAAGCCGCTTTTTTTTTTTTTTCCTTAGAAAGGGAATTAATGAAAAATATTGTGCTAATGCATTTGATTTGAACAAATTTTTCTACAAGCTTGGCAGGCAGGACAGAAGCATATTAACTCCAACTTCGGAGATGCAGATGATCAATGCTTAACAAATAAATGAAATTTCAGAAAATGCAAAAGCAACAAAAAACATATCAGATAATTTTTTTGCTAGTTGTTGACCATGCACCAGTAGCTGCTGGCTCTTAACCACGTAGTAAGTGTCAAAGATAATTGGGGTTGGCTCTGATAAAAATCTTTGATGCTACCTAAGTTCAAAGTTGTTTTTTTGTTTGTGGTTGGGTGGTTGATTTGGTTTTGGTTTTTTTTTTGGGGGGGGGTGGTGGTGTATTCCCTCCTCACAATACACTTTTATCCTACTAAACTTCTTTCTAAATCTCAAATGCACTCATCACCTTAGCAACAACATGCAATGTTTCAATGCATAAAAATACCTTAGTAAGAACAGCCTCTTTTCCTCAAAGACTACTAAGCTGTTGTGTGTGGTAGAAGACAGACGTAAAGGATTTATTCCAGCTATGAAAACCTATGACCAAGCCAGTATCTACTGAACATTAACCCCCAGGAGATGTAAAGTATTTTGAATACAGACTACAAGAACAGAACTATGCAAGACATCAAACTGCTGAAGAAGTTGTGCAAGTAAAGAGAAACACAACTGAGGGATAACCAAGATCCCACCTTCTGCAAACCTGCTGGAGAAGACTGGGACACAGAGGAGAATGCCAGGTGCCATCCTAAATATGCTCTAAAGGAGATTATGAATCCTGTGTCAGTAATCACTTGCAAACAGAGGTCAGACCAAGGTCAAGGAAAACAGTTCAATCTGTACTTTGTGTCCACCCTAAACTTGGTCAGCTGCTGACTCTTAAATGCCATCTCAACTTTACAAATTTCCTAAGGCCTACCTCTTATGGTAAGACAGTCTGACTTGATGGTGTGTGAGGATTTGTTCAGAAATAAAGAGTATTCCTACTGCAATATGAAAAGTTTTACAATAATGAAAACCTTGATTGGTTGGGCAAAACACATCACATTTTTAATACCTGTGAAATGGTCTCCTTTTCTGATATAATCAGAGTCCATTAAATAAATTGCAGAAGCAACACTATTTGTCAAATGCTAGGTATCTTAACTGTCCAAGGACAAGGCCTAAGATGCATTAAAAATTCAAAAGGTTATTTGTTTTACTGAATATAGAATAATTATGAGCTATTTAATAACTGCATGTTTTGAACAACTAAATTATAATACACTTCTCAAATAACGTCTAGTAATTTCTAAGGTATTAAACTGTCAGTTTTGTTTTCTGGAAAATGTGTTTCTAAAGGACGCACTCATTCACAGTTGTTTAAACTTGGCAGTTCTTACTTAGTTCTATTTTCTCTTCGATGTGTAAGACAACAACCTGCAACACAGGCCAAAATAAACTTTATAAAAAATATAATTGATCAGTTGAGGTAGCTAATGAATTCAAATTTCACAACCCACCAGAGGTGCTACTCTCTAGCAAGTTTCTTAAATTGGTATTTAATCTAAAAGATTACCTTGTACTAACTCCAAATTTTTCACAGACGTAAAAGTCAAGTCACAACATCTTTCTCCTCCCACCCTCCTTTTATAACATAGTTAGAATTATTAAAAAAAAAAAAACCCAAACCCAACTTTTTAACCCTGTTCATCACAATTTTATTTTCCCATAAAACTTAAACCCCAGGACTAAGAAATTTCCATATCCAAGAGATACAGCTGAATCTGCAGAAGAAGGGATACCAGTAGAAACTATTTAGGAATCCTAACTGCAGCTACTGCTATCAAATCAGCAGAGGAAATATTATGTTTCTTATAAGAAATTTGCTGTGAATTGCAAGTATTAGCAGATGTTACTACAAATACCAAAATAACTGAGAGTAAATGTAGAGGAGTAAAAATAATTCCAATGGAACCTACTAAAAATAGAACTATACAATTTCAGAAGATGCATGTATTAGAGAAGAATAAAGCACAGACTATGAATTATCTTTTACAACATAGACACTGAAACGCTAATCATAAGAATTCAAAGCAACTAAATACTAAAAATTTGGATTTTCTGCTTCATGATACGAGAATATAATTGCATAGATAAATTATTCTTGGTTATTCCAAATGCTTCATCTATATTGTGTTTGGGGTTGGTTTTCTGGGTTTTTTTGGGGGAGGGTTTGTGGTTTTTTAAATATTTGTGAGCCTTGGTAAGGAGCTTATTGGGGGGAAATATCTATTGTTTCTAATTATGACAGCCTGAAATCTGTAAAACCCCTAACAGTTAAAACTTTAAACGTACAAAATAGCACAAAACTAAAGCCCAGTAACCACCAAATTAGTTTACTGATATTTTTATCTATAACTTTACAAATGCAAATAATAAACTTCTACGCCGTGAAAAACTGCCTTAGAAATTATTCTGTCTGGCTTTTCTGATTTATAATCAAATTCTTTCAAGTTGTTTTTCTAGCCTTTCAGGTAAATCACAAGCACACAAATTCTATTTGCTAAGATAATGCACATTTAGGAAAAAGCATAATACAGCCTCTAATTTACCAGGCGTTACTTATATATGCGCTAAATATGTTCTTCATTACAGGCAACAAAATAAAAATCAGTTTGTTTTAGCTTAACCTACAAATTACTGTTCAAAAGAATAATCAATTGTGTTGCACCACTCCTTTCTCCCAGTCCCCTCCTCGATCTCTAAAATAAAAAAACATATATAAAAACTATTCTCCTAAATATTTTAGCTTGTTCCTAACGCAAGTTCCGCAGTCAACTGCACTACAAGTAAGATCAGGCCCTAAATTTTAAGTTTAAAATAAAAAAAATTACAATGATGCCATTTAAAATTATCTCCTTTCCTTCTCTGGTTCGTTTGTCACCTTCAGAGAATTCAAAAAGATACATAACAAAGAGGAATCAATAGCCTTGTGCTACAACTGTAAATACTTCCTTTTTATATTTACTCCCTGCAAGTGATAGCTTCTGTTGCGATTTTGGCCTAAAACGGTAGTCAAAATGTCAGTTATATAAGGCCACGCGTGGAGACACACGTACTCTAAAAAACATTGCTACTGCACTAACCATGGAAAAACTCAGGGATGCCCGGTTTGCCATACATGTTTACAGACAGCGCGAACCCCCCGACATTCTTCTCCCATCCCTCCTCCTGGCCAAAGTCAGCCAAAAGTAATCACTCATGCTGCCTGCAGAATGTGGTAACAAGATCACCAGAACCCTAGAAATAACAAGAAATTAAACCCCACAGAAAATAACGAAGCCTTACGTTTTCATTTGAACCAGCGCTCGACTAAAGTAAAAAAAAAAAAAAAAAAAAAAAAAATCATAATCCTCAGCGACACTTCACTTGTTAACACCGCCTGCAAAGAATGTTAGCACCAACCCCACCCACACACAAAGTTTTCAGGTTGAGGAGGCCGCCTCAGCCCCGTACAAGGCCGCTCCCGGAGCCAGGGCGAGCCCGGCGGAGCCCCCCCAGCCGCCGCGGCGCTGCCCCGCTCCGGACGGAGACATTTTCCCTCCCCGGCTGTGGAAAACAGACCAGCGCCTCTCCCGCCGCCCCGGCCAACTTTTCCAGGCGGGCCGGGAACCACCGCAACTTCCATGTTCCGCCTGGCGGCCCCCCCGGCCGTCCCTCCCTCCCTCCCTCCCTCCCTCCCTCCGGCTCGGGAGGAGGTGGCGGGGGAAGGTCACGGCGGCCGCCGCCCGCCCACCCGGCAAAAGTTTGCGGGTCGCCCCCTCTCCCCCCGCCGCCATGGCCGGCCGCCGCGGGGTTGCGGGCGCGGCGCGGCACGGAGGGAGGGCCGGGGGCCGCGGCGCGGCGGGCGGGGAGGGCCCTACCTTTCTTGGCTTTCGGGGAGTGCCGCCGGCTCCGGGCGCTGGCTCGCTCTTCCTCAATAGCGGCGGCTATCTCCGGGTCGTCCTCCCCATTGTACCACACCAACAGCTCCTCGCCGGGCGCGATTGGCTGCCGGGAGAGAAGAGAGAGGCGCGGCGCCAATCAGACGGCGGCTTGTTGGCGGCGGACCGCGGGGCGGGGGAGAGGCCGCGGCGGCGCCGACGGCGGTGCCCCGCTCAGCCCGCGGCGCCCCGCGCGCGAAGGGTGCCGCCGCCCGCGCCCCCTGCCGGCCGGAGGGCGCGCAACGCCCGCACCCCCCCCCCCACCACCCCCCGAACCGCGGCCGGTTCCCGGGGACGGGCAGCACCCCAGGAGCACCCCCCCCCCCAAACCTCTTCCCCACCGTAACGGGGGGGCCTTGCCCCCCGAGAAAGCGGCCTCGTCCGCCGGGATTATCGATGGATTGCGCAATAACACACGATTATTAAACAGACTTGAAGTTTCCACTCTACACACCCCAACGTTCTGATTTGTCACGATTTGTAATCGTGACATCGATTACATCCCCACAGCAGCGAGCTCCCCGGTGTTTATTGCTATTGCTATCTACAGCGTAACTCTTCCCGGGGAGCCAGCACACCTACCTTACACAAGGCATGAAACAGTGAGTAAAACTGCTCAGGCATCCACTGAAGTTGGAATTTGGAACAAAAATCTAAAGACACAGGGAAAAGCTATCGCTGAGAGTAAAGGGAGTACAGAGGAACACAGATAATTATGACAAGTTTGGGAGATCCACTAAATCACAATAATGAAAGCTTTGTCTCCCATTCCAATTTTTTTTTTTAATCCAATCAAAAAAAGCACAGGAAAGACCAAATTAGTCAAGTAGGCATGGCTGCAATTACTACTCATATTCCCGGCACCAAACCGATCGATACCACTGCTCTGGTTATTTCACACGCTCCTGATCATACTCAGCCCAGTAAGTCCCCAAGTCTGCAGACTACACGGGTACCTGTACCCATTTTTTAAATCTTCAGAATTATCTCTCCAGGTTACGAAGCGTTCTACCCAAAACCAAGAAAAATCAACTTAAACGTCACCCTTTACCTTAACTACGAATCCCCCTTTTTCCAGGGCTTAATGAACATTGGGCTTGTGGAAACAAGAGACTATTTTTAGAGCCATTACGTTAGAGCACAGGGTATCCTTCCACTATTATTTCAAGTCTGAAGCCAAAGGGAACTTTTGTATCAAGAACAATAGTAATACTTCTTTCTTCTAAAGCACTTTTTTTTTTTTTAAGAAGCTCTCACAGCACTTGATAAAGGTGATAGTCATCTTTATACCCCCAGACACTGGAACAACAAGAGATGCAAGATCCCAACAACTACGTTAAGTGTTTAATATAAGCAAAGCCTACGGTTTGGCTTCCTTAACAGTTCTGGAGGCCTGATAGGATAAATAGTGGTAAAACTATTTGCATGGTCCCAATTTTGCAGCCGTTTAGCAGCAAGGAATGAAGAAATTGTCTGAAGCAATCAACTTAGCATCTGAACAATATACAAACTCAGAGAAAAGAGCTGGCAAAAACTGTAGGTAGCAATGCAAACACAGGATGATAACGAGCACGTAACTTGTTAGCTGCATGGCTGCAACTAACATTCAACTTGATGAATTTAGTTTTGGTGTAACTACTCTAGAATCTAAATTAAGCCCTCTAACCATGTACTTCTAAAGTGAGATGCAGCAGCAGCTTCAACACCAGACAATCAAACCGGCTCCCTCACTGGCGATATGAACAAGAAAAGGACTACACTGACCAAGCGCCACTTCTACCGCTACTCCAACCCGAGAACACACAGCCATCTCTTACTGACACCACCTTCTAGTAACAACACTAAAAATCAACCTCCTCCAAACAATTACCTACAGATTGTCTGTGTAGTAGCGTCAGGCTGGGATAGCTTGGTTAAAAAAAGGTATGAATTTTGGAAAGGCTCGTTAGGTTAATAACTCCCATATGCTTTTTGGTGTTTTATGTTTTAACTGCAACATTCAGCATTCCTTAATCTATTTTCTGTTCAAAAGGTTTCAAGTAATTTCAAAATTTGTTAGTTTCAAGATTAACATCCTAACAAGTTATATCCTAGAAGTTCTAGCACAGATTGCCTGAAATCCAATTCATTGCACACGTACAAGCACTGCAACCTGTCTCGCACTGAGATAGGCATTTGTCTCTCTGACCTTAGAGCATATATTTTTCACCACAGACACTACAATTTACTGCAATATTGTGCTTTTGCGCCTGGATGTGGCCTTATCTCCCCAAATGTAACGACAGTGGACAGTTTGTGGCATTAGTACTTGTGTGCATTTTTCACGCTGTATAACTCGATGTTACATTGCACTCCAATGTAACAGCGAGGTTCCTGAGGTGTTACAAACCTGTTTGACAAAACATTCTTCCATAAAAAAATTAATTTCACCTTAATCAAGGACGGTTTCACGGCCAAGCTTATTTAGAAAACTTTTTGAAACTGAGTTTTCATTGCAATCTTACTTCTTCAAGAATTTAAGTCCTGTACTATATGCAAAACAACACTATTCAACTAGCTCATTTCATTAGGAGAGGCAGGAAGAACATCTGAAACCCCATAATGAGTTTAAGCTGTTTCATCGAAATATCACAACTCTCATATATGCATCCCTGGGAAAGCATATGCAAAGCAGCCTATAACTATCCTCAGTCCTTCAGCAAAGATGAAGAGAAAATGGAAGAGAAAAATATTTGCTTGTGCTCACTTAAAATTTCTATCCTATTATACTATTCATTGACAGCAGAGAACAGGGAAGTTAAAGCTCTGTGCAGTTTTGAGGTTCTTTTACACCAAGCAAATTTGGACTTTGCTTATCTTAGCAATGAAGCTTTGGAAATCACCCTGTTTAACTTACAAATTAGAAACCCACAAAAAGCTGAAGAAAACCTTGGGAAAAAAAATAAATAGCTATGACAACATTTTAAATGCTTCGAGGCAAAGCAGAACAAAATGACATACAAGCCACTCTAATTCTCTTTTGGGGATAAATAAAGACTGTGCTGTTTATTTATCACCAAATGAAATTCCCCTAAATTTATTAATTATGATAAAGACTAGGAAGGAACCATGTGTACATACCTGGGCTGGTAATTTTACAACAGTTCTGAAATGGCAGTGTATATACCATAACACAATATATGCAGAAAGAGAAGGACGTTTAAGATGTTATTTATTACATGCTTTCTTTTGTCTCAGTTGTCAGTAAGGTGTGATGTGAATCTAAGACTGATACGGACCTTAAAAGAACAACAATCACCTCTGATACAGAAGGTGAGACAAAACCAAACCCTTATATAAAATGCACACATCTAACGAACCGTATTTTGTAAAGCAAGCAGAAAACAACACAGTTTTTTTCCAAGGTATGAATTTACCCTGCAGTTTCTAAGGTATAGAACAGTAAAAACTGATACAACAGACGATATTTAAATGCTTTAATGTAGTAACTTGCCCTTGAGACCACACATTCAAAATGCCCTTCTGTACTTTAAACCTCTACTCACACTGTCAATCACTTGCAGCTTAACTTCCAATTTCTTCACACTAACTTTATTTAAAACGCCTGGTTACTATAAAATTACAGCTTTAAATAATGAAAAATAAGTTTACAGAACAATAAACGAAACAAGCTTTCTTAATGCTTAATCCTTTGGTTTTCATATTCTTGGAATGGACAAGAAATTAAACAGAATATTGGATTTAAAATATTTCTATTAAGCTACAAGAATAGTCCACTTGTGCAATTAAAAACCCCACAAAATGTGACTTTCTAAATCTCGCCATGATATATCAGTATGCTGACTGACTGCTGAATATTCAATGGTAGTGAAAACTGTCCAATGTCATGTCAAGCTTTCACTTCAAAAATCATTACAGATTAGCCACATCAGAATTTTCCTTACATATCACTTCTCTAAAAGGTGGGAGAAGAGAATAAAATATATTGAAATAGATGGTTCCAAAAAAATAACTGGAATATCAGTATGTGCTTTTAACAAACATTCATTATTACAGATTTGTGAGGGGTTTTCCCCCCAATATGAAGAAAAGTTAAAGTTTACATTATAACCTAGTTTTGCATAGTGAAGCAACTCACACATTTCTAGAGCCACCTCTTAAATTACCTGTGTCACAGATGTAGTGACAATCAAGGAACAGCAGGAGCGAACCACCGAACCCCTGTTGCAATGCTGCATAGACTAAGTTGGTCCTGGAAACAGTTTCCTTACTTCTGAGCAGCAGGATTTACTCATCTGGGATTACTAATACAAGCCATCCCAACTTGGCTCATGCAGAACCAGTTGGAGCACGTCTGCACTGCGTTCCTGGAACTAAGTCTACAGGGCAGAAACAACTCGGTGGTTCTATACCAGCTCAGGTCCCAGCACCCGGCTTTGTGCGACACCCAAGCCCAAAAGTACTCAGAGCTGCTGCTTCTATCCTGGCCCTAAGAGACAGAGCAGCAAGGCTTTGTGCAGAACAAGCCTGCAGGTAACGGCATTTCTGATGTGACACACCCTCACACTAGAATAAAACACAGACACCAACATGAATTTCCAGAAACTTGCCTAGGACTGGTATTGCTAACATTGAACTGAAGCTAATAACCCCACAGCACGTATCTCAGTGGTTGCTGCAGGGGCAAATAAGCCCTGCTGAAGATGGCTCTTTGAAGAGCCTCACATCCCAAACTCAAAATCCTGCACTGCAACAAATCCCAGACAGATTTTAAAACCAATAGAACTGATCCTTATAGGCTGCTCTAACAGTCTTCAGAAAGAGCTGCCCGGTAGCATGATCTTGTTGGCGAGACCTACTAAGATAAAATTCATCAGGTCACAAGAGAAGACAGTTGAAGGAACAAAAGGATATTTCAGATGTTGAGGCAAGGTATTTGCTGTTCTGTCAGCAGTGTTCAGCCTCTTTTAGCACTACAGTTATTTTCCAAAGTGCAATATTATCCATCAGAAAACAAATTTGAAATACGTGAATGCCTGTCTTTATCAGGACTAAAACCTTTGCAGAAAAGATTCAATGAGAGAGAAATTTAGAATGTCAAGTGTCTAGACAAAAACTAAGCTGGCTACAGATTCACACTGGGAGCTTGCCCTCAGTGAATAAATACTGAAGAAAAGTCACTAGTCTGGCTACCAATAGTCAACCTCTACCTGAATGCTACCTCAAAGCTAATCAAAAGTTCAGAAAATGTTTAGAATTTGTTTGATTTTTTCTTTTCAATCTAGTTTGAGTGACCTAAAATATAAGTTTTACATATTGCTATACTGCCCTGTAAACTTCAAAACTGCATCGTATCAACTCATTCTTTCATGAAGTGAAGATCAGTTACTTATAGATGTTGTTGGCCTTACAAGGAAATGCAAGGAACAGCAATTGTGTAAGAGCAAGGCTGCGTAGACCCGAAAACCACAAAAGCATTCTGAATAAAAACAAAGTTGAGCTATATATACTCACTGCTAGTAGGTCCTTGATCAGATATTCAAATATACAGCCACAATATTCTAACACTAACATATTCTACCATTACTTATAGTTAAATATTTTTTTATCTTGGTTTGGGAGATACAATGCCCAGGAATTACACCATTTTTCCTGCCCCCCACTCCCTGCATAAAATGGGAATGGTGTAAAACCAGGAAAAATTGTTTCATGAAGCTACCTATAAAAGTGTCTTGACAACCAATCTTTGTCATCTGATGCAAAGACCACAAAAATAACTGATTTCTGAAAAAAATTCTCAGTAGAAAGTGTGTCAGATAGAAAAACATTTCTTTCATGTAATCGGCTATAGTTCTTCATTCTAGTCTGTATCAAATTTGGTACTACAGCAAATCATTAACCAATAAGACAGACTTAATGTTCATACACATCCTATATTTTAACAGTAGATCTTAGTGTCAACTGTCTTGGCACAGAAGAATTTAGACCAATGAAATGTAGCATTTCCAATATTTTAATTGTATTTTGTAAAATGTTTCAAAATCTGTTTAACACAAATAGTAAAAAAATAGGATTTGAATGAAGGGGAAAGAAAGTTATTAATAATAAAAGGTAACAGAGCAGTTAACTGATTCTTCAGACATTGATACCTTTAAACTTTTGTAGTATATGGTCCTGTTGATCTCCAGAGGAAACAGGTTTTGCTCCTTTCCTGACCGTGCCCAGTTTATATACCGCAGCCAGTTCCCTTTCTTTGGATCAGTTGCATCCACACACATCCATCCCAAGTTTGGGTAATACACCTATGAGACAAAAATGGCAATAAGCAAATGGACAACTGCTAAGACTGAAGTGTCCGTGCACGAAAAGACTACACAAAGGAGCGGTTATCACGTAAGGACAGAGATAACACACAGGATATGAGCAAAGGAAGGGGTTGTACTGGGGGGGGCGTTGCTGGTCACCTGCAATCTTTGTAGTGGAACTGGTACAACTGGGGGGGGGGGGAACCCCAACTTTTGGCCTGCAAGCCCTTCTCTGAAGGTTTTGGGCTCAAAAGTGGAAATGCTTAAAACATTTTATGCTTTCTTTTCAGTTTGGCAAGCCTGAAATGATTCTCTGGATTTTGCATTTAGTAAAATGACTGATTTTAAGATATAAAGGCAATAGAGGTTTTTTTACTCTCTGATGAATTGGGAAAAGTAACTATATAGATGTTAGAAGCATTTGCTTTACTTGGAGCAATAAGGGAAAGCATAATTTATATTTAATCCTTTTTCAGGGTATTAAAGAAAATCTTAACCTTTCAGAAATCTTGTGATCATCTTAAAAAGTTGACCATGTCAATAAATTTCTGCATGTTCCAAGATGCTGTATATATTCTTTGGTTTCTGTTCTTGGAGAAAAAAATGTTTAACGCCTACTCCTGTTTTACATTTCAAGACAGCTTGCAATAAAGCAAGGTTACTGACATCTTCAGTATTTTCTGATGACAGGCAACTCTGCTCCTCTTTGAAGACGTGTTACGTATCTCCCACTTTTTTTATTATAATCCAAGTTAGATGCCTGTAAGAAGAGCTATCAGTGGATGCTATACTTTTTTTTCCAAATCGAAGAACACACCACTGTTCAGCAACTGGAACTATTCCGAGACATTACTTTGTCTCAGAACACAGGCATACTAACAGATACACAATGTCCCAGAAGTACTGCGCAGCTCACAGATTTTTAGAAAAACAAAAGAGGAAAAATATGTGCAATTTAATTCTATCTAATTATTTGGGGTTTTCCTTTTGGTCAAGTCTATAAATATCAGCCTCTGCCTGGAAGAGCTCTTTGCAAAACTCAGCCTCCCTAGCTCATCACCTCCTCCAACATTCACTTAGCATCACTGCACATAACGAATAAACTAAAATTCGAATTTCACCGTAAATTTCCCATTCTGTTACGCAACGTTGTAGCTTTTTATTGTTTCTGATACTTTACAAGTAACTCTAAGTCTTTTCAAACTGTTTTATGTTTTCAATTTCAAGTATACTTCAACAGCTTAAAACAAGAACTATTTAACAAATCTAATTTCTTTTGTGTTGATACACTGTTGGTTTAATAAAACATAATTTTATCAATAAAGGTAAAGTTCCAATAAATATACCAATATATCATCTTAGTTTCTCTCTAAGCAAAGAGAAAACATCTCCCTTCCTTAAACTATTCCAGCACGGATTTCATCAGCCGACTTTTGAAAGAATGTTCATCAGCACACCCATCCCTTGCAATATAAAAGCATAAACAGCTTCACAGACCAAGACTGTAAAAGCAATCCTTTTGGTTAAATTGGAAGAAAAGAGCCGAATAATGCTGTGGAAGAGTTAGCAGATATAGAATACATAGCAAAACATAGTATTTTATTACTTTATTTAAATATTACTTTATTACATTTTTATATTACTTCATTACGTTTTTTGCACAAAACAAAATACTTTATTATTTTTCAGTTAAAGCTCTCAATTTACAGAAGATTGTTTAAAGGCCATGTGCACTGCGAGAAAGGAAATAGCTCCAACTCCTCTATATAGCACTGCGACTTGAAGTGATTCCTGTAAACCACAAGAAAGATCATTCAGCACAGTTGTGCCAGTCATTCTGAATAGGCAGACGGCATTTCCCTCGGTTTTCAGTCACTTGCCGTCATTTTCCTGCCTGTGGCTTTTCTCTGACAGAAAATGAAAATATGTTCAAGTCTCCATTTCTCTCCTCAGACATGGCAAGCACACACTGACGCACAAAACTCAATCTTTTTCAGAGTGATCCTCCAGGATGACAGTTCAAAATTATTAAAATCGACCAGAGATGCCAGCTTTTAGAGCCTTACTTTTTCTTCAGATTAACTTCACTCAAGAAACAAATGAGATTGTTGTGGAAAAGGTCGTTCTCCTAGCTGAAGGTCCATATACCTAACTACTCCCACACATCATCATCCTTTTACAAACCATATTTTCTAACAGTTAAGATTCTGGAGTGGTTTCAGATATCAGCATATGGAGCCAACTGTTGCGGTCTCATTTTAGCTGCTTTTTTCTAATTCCAAAATCAGTATTAAAGCAACACACAATTACTTTGAAATCTAACAAGGGTTCCCATTATTGCCTGCATTACAATAATGGGCAATAAGAAACTTTATAACAGCTTGTTTGTGACTATCATTTCTCAACACAAGTTTAAAAAATATTAAGACATATCCACTGAGAACATTCAAAATCCAGCACTAAGAAAAACAATTGCAAGGTCAATAATTTACTTGACTGATTCAATCTCACTAAGTGTTCTTGTACCAGATCAAAATTGGAGATACCTTATGCAGTGGAGTTTGTGATAATATTAGCTCAATGCAACAAACATTATACTTGAACATTACTTTCCTGAATGTGAATTTGCATCTATGGGAAATTGTTCTCTACCAATTCCTCTGACAGGGGTTAAGATTCGGTTTTGTATGTGTATCCAGTGCTTTATGCAGTTCAATTTTTGCAGGCCAGGGGCCAGAAAGATGACTACTATCACTATCTTTAGCCTTAATATGCATAAACTAGCAAATCCTGTTCCAGAACATGCTATGCCACCATTCCTCCATCCCTCCCTTCCTTGATAATTTACTTTGCTAAAGCCATTTGCTGTATGTGTCTTCAGCAAGGCTGAAGAAGTCTTTGGAAGTAGTTATGAACTGCCTTAAAGACACTGTAGATAGGGTTCAACTCCAGATTAAGACACCTACATTTTGAAATCTATATAATATCCAAGGTCTTATGACTACCAGTGGAGCTTACAGAGCTATTCAGCTGTCCAGACAGCATGTGCTTTAAGGTAAGCCCAAACACAAGCAGTACAAGAAATACTGCAACAATTGAGAACGTTTATAAAAACTCCAAAAGCAAAACCAATTCCCATAACAAAGCTGGTTTTCAAAGAGGTAGGTGAGGAGGAGTGCTATGGCTTCTTTAAGAGGTTCCATATCTTCCTAATTTCATAAGCAGCTGACAGTACACAGTTGCAGAAGGGATATCACTCAGTTCAAGCCAACAAAGCAAAGCAAAGCTTTATCAGCAATAGAGTCTCAAGGGGAGGTGTGATCCAGAGACAATATATAAGAAAATTAATACAGCAATTTCAAACAATGCCAATAGTTTAAAGCTTTGTAATTCAGAATGGTTGCTCAATCCAAGTATCTATAAATAACTGTAATGGTAGACATAAATAGATGGCAATTATTTCACATCACGCATATTTCTAAGATCTCCAGAAAAATTAAAGGCTAAATAACAAAATATTGACTTTTTTTTTCCATTTACAAGCTGTTTCTTACCTCCCACATGTATACATTGCTCTTAACTTGAGATCTTTTTTTCTTGTCACCCACAAATGGTCCAAACTTCTTGCCTTTTAGAATTGATTTTGTTGCCCAGACACCTGAAGAGAGACACATCAGTAGTTAAAACTAATCTAACTTATCTCAAGCAAATCTTCTACTCACAATTCATATTTCTTAAGATTATTACATGTGTCTGTCTCAGATTGGGGAGCATTCTACAACATTAAGATCCCAATAAGGAAATCAAAGTTTACTAAAAAGAATTAAAACAATCCTCTCCCCAAAACTCACTTCAATCATGAAAGGTTTAAGCATTTACCTGGTTTCATTCTTTGCCCATGGGCTACCGTAGCTCTGAAGACAAAAAACAACCTCAATTTTTCTTGTCCTTCAGGTGATACTCAAAATACCATAAGACCATTACAAGTTTTATATCATAAAGTCCCAGATTTCAGCTTTGTTGCTGAGTAAACTTGTTATTAAAACAAAAATCCTATTTGCTTTCTGAAACAATGCCAAGCAAATGAAGCCCTCACAAAAGTTGTGAAACTAATTAATAGTATATTTTGAAGGAAAAAACATTTAGGATTGGTTAAAATACATGCACCTGCCCACAAATCTATTGACAAGATTTAGCCAAACTGAAAATGGACAGCTGCATTTCATATTTTATAGCACAAAAACTAAGAACAGATTGACAAATAATTGCTAATTAAACACAACATTCTCGTTCAGACCATGCTAGATCAGGTTCGTACTAGAAAAGATTAACGTTGCTCCAAGGAGTTTATAACCTGTTACTAACAGTAGCATATCTATTGTCAGGCTTATTCCTCCAACTACCAGCTTTCAACATCAAGTATCTAGTCTGCAATTTTGACTTCCATCAAAGTTCTCCCATGTTAAACTCTGTCAAAAAAGGAACCAAGCATTTTCACATATTACATGAACAACACTTTGCTCCATACAGCAGCTTTCAAGTCTGTACTGAATGTGCTCTTTTTATATTGCTTGGACAGTGAGAGGCAGCATTCTAAAGAGAGACAACAGTAAGATAGTTGCAAAACACAAAACCCATCAAAGCAAAAGTGCTATAACTGAAAACAAACCAGTGAAGTAACATCTCAGTATTTTCATAACCTAATCTATTTGCATCTTGGTCCTCCTTTGACCCCAATTCTGACATTCAAGGAACAATTATCTTGGGATGCTGGAGAAACTCAGAAGCTGTCCACTCTTTCCAACAGAAATTATTTCAGATAAATGCACCAGATATCATCTCTATCCGGCACAGGAGGGCACCAAACTTTCACAGCCACTGTAATTTATGTGAGCTGGTGTAAAAATCTTCATTCTCTTTTCACAGTTGTAGCACTCACCAAGCCGTGTCTTGTCAACAGCAGATGGGAAGAGCCTCACATCCTCAGGAAGCCCCCTAAGCACATGCTCAGGTACATCATCTAAGGTCTCCACAGCCACAGCAGATTCAGTTGTGTTCTACAAGTCAAAAAGCCAGAAGGGCCACAATCATTAACAGAGAAAAACAGCACAACAGATGAACAGCCCATACAAGCTACAAAACCTCCTGACTTGAAATTAAAGTACAATTTTCAAATTGCCATTTCAACTAGGGTTCCCTCCATCAACATGCTAATGTAGAAGTACCTTTTTATCAGAACATTCAAGTTTTCACTATTAGTTTCATTACACTTGCTTATGCTTTAAAGCAGAGTTCTAAGACCACATTAGAGAGATACATAAAACACTGATAACTAAAGTTGCCGTAAACATTCTTTTCCTTTAGTTAATGGCTGTGTTTTGATTACAAGCAGTATACAGTGAGTAAATCTAACTGAAAGTGTTTTCATTGGCCATTTCATTCATTTTCCTTGGCCTCTCCTTAAAAACAAATTCCAAATTCTCCCTTGAGTCACCTGGAGAATAGAGCTGAAAGTATTGTATTTTTCCTGTCTGAATATGACTTACCTGACAGCACTACTGGTTTATGCCTGAAGATGAATGAACGGAAAAGTACTGTGGTTCTATACCTTGGAAAATATCTGTATTTTTCAGAATACGATTTTCATAATGGTTCAGGCTTAGTGTTAAGTCTTCGAAACAGCACATTAATATGGTAATCTACAACTCATCCATGGAGCTGCATTATTTTTACTGATCAGTTATACCATGAGAACCTACATTTAACAAGCAATTAGGTCAGTAATAGCATTGTTACATGCTACATTCTGTCAGGACAACATTCCTTTCTGCTGTTTCTGATTAAAGTTCTTCCAAATTTCTGATAAAATACATTATAAAGTTGATCTACCTGCTGGAACTTTCTTCAAAGAATTCTTACATAAGTGTTCATAGAAACAGTCCTAGACTTTTAGTATCTATGAGTTATCGCTATAACTATCTCCAGTTCCTTAAACATTCTATTGAAGCATTAGAATTACTGATTACACAACATATTTGTAAACAATATGTTTAATTGTGTTTTTAAAATTGACAACTCAATTTTTTCAAAAAAGTATGTAGCAGGAAAATATACTAGCTCTTGCATAACTTGTCTGGAAAGTCTAACTCAATTTAAAAAGTAAAGGAGGTAGATTAGTTTTCCATTTAAATTACAGACAGCTACAACAGACCTAATCTAACATTCAGACCTAATCTTTTCTGAAAATAAGCCACAAAAAGTTTTATTTTAAGTTTCAGCTGTACACTAGATCTTAAACACGATCTCTTCTGCTAGAAAATGTTTCTGACTGCTTCTGAAAGACTAGTATATTTAAGAGCAACACACGATGCTTTCAGTAGAAATCTTTGTTAGCTGTGTACTTTTTGAATACCGAATAGTCAGAAGATGAGTGAAGCTGTTTGAAGTGTTGCAGGGGACACACATAATTTGTCCAAATTATATTGTTGAAACATGTTATTGGCAATTAAAGTAACAAAAGACAAGAGAACTGCCGTGCTAAAATACACTTCTTTGATTAAAACAGCATGCAGCAAAACAGCCAGAACACAGGAAGAATAGGAGAGTTTTTCAATTTTATTTTGCAACCATCCTATTGACAGGGTTTTTTAAATCCTGGCTTTTCTACACAGAATAAAACAGTAAAAACCCCTAAAACAGAGGTATAATGCAAATTGATTCTACACTAAAGCATCAGCAACGGCATTCCATTACCTTTTCTTAACACCTAGACACTAAACTTCTGCAAATTCTGTTCCAAAATGTAGAACAAATGTGGATCAAATAAACCTGCTTGAGCCAGCAAAGCAGTTTCTCCATTATGACCCTGAGCGAGTAAATGTCAGTAAAGGTTAGTAAAATCATACAGGCTTGATTGGATCAGGTTCAGATGTGTGGCATGTAGCTTATTTTTATCATAATTGACAGCCTTAATGAAAAGGATGACTGGAAAAACATTTATGCTTTATTAACCATCCCTTTTGTTTTCTGTTTGGCTTAACATAAATATCTGTCCATAAAAAGTAATGGTGGCCAATAGCAAGGGAAAGAAAATATTTAACTATTAAAGGCACATCTATTAATAGAGAAGTAGGAAATTAAATGCTAAAAGTTGTTAAGTTCTAAAAAAACCTTATTTGTACTCAACACACAATTCTAAGCATTTTCCATTTTCTATATATTTTTTTAAAAGAATCTTTCAGTTCTTTTAAGTGAAAACTGAGATATACTGCAATTTTCCTGAGTATACCCTAGTTTTGTACTATTTGTGTTCGCAGGACATCTCAATGTTTCAAAGCAAAGGGCAATTCCAACTCCAGAGCACTTATGGTCTGAGGGTCCAGACCTGCTCATGCAGCCTTCCATTTTAATTTTGTCAATCATTTCCTAAACATGTACATAAGGGTTCCAAACAAAACAACTGCGTAAGCCTCTATGTAGAAAGGAAAGAATGATGTAAAGCTTCGGTAACAGGAATAACTTGCTTAGAAATACACAAGTGATGGCTTTGGAAATACAGCGCAAAGCCAGAACATCAGCTACCCAGCACACTGAGGATAATTTCACATATATTACCAATTCTTCATTTTCCCTTTTCCAGTGATGACTTCCAGGCATGCTCAATCTAATCAGTCCCAAAAAACCAATACAAAATAGATTCTGGTATTGCCTTACATCAAAACATATCACTTGTAAGAAAGACTGAACAGTAACTTCAGAAGCAAATCACACTCAAAGTTCTGAGAAGTGCATAGAGGTCACAAACATGAAAAGTTGTTTGTTTTATCTATTGAATAGAGGATGTTGCAGTAAACTTACTCCTCCAATGTGTATATTAGAACTTGCACTTGGGATACACCATCTACTCTGCCATAAACACAAACATACCCTGTAGTACCCAGTACTCGATGCTCAGTAGACAGAGCCAAGCTACCCTGCACATACTGCAGACTAGTAATGTGCATAATACCCTTACGATAGAGCAGCTGACATGATGAAGCTTGTACTTTAATGTACTTCACAGAGCTACTACTGGGTTTATTGCTGTCTTTCTACTGCTCTATTTACAACCCACAAACATGCCATTTCACTCCAAAGACTGACCTTAAAGTATTTGTGTGTCAAGTTTACTGCTCTCCAACAGAGTAAGCTAAAAGCAGCTTTTAGAGAGAATAAAGAGTTTTAAATAATGTAATAAAAATTATTATTTCCATATCCTAAATGTTAATCATAATTCCTAAATAAATCAACAGCTTAGAATCCTTAGCCAGCAGGCTATAATTAATACAAAAGGTTTAAAGGTATTTTTCTATTAAAGTTTGAAAGGCAATAGAAAGCTAATAAATGATTTATGAATGTCTAGTGATTAGTTCCATTTTATGGAGCCTACAAGGCTCAATAGGCTGCTTATACTACATTATTCATACTATTATTTGTATAACACAACAGTAAACGCTATTCACACTTGTCATTAAACAACTAGCTCTTTATTACCTAATGATAATCAACAAAACACTATTCCTGATAAAAATGACCAGAATTTCCAAGTTACAATCATGCACAGTTTCCCATAAAAATCTGTCCACATTATGAGAGAATTGTGCTTGGTGAGAACTAGGGATATGTTGGACGACAAGCAACAGCCCTAAAAAAAAAAGTACCTGCCCTCTGACATCAAACTTTGATTCATTCTGGTCAGAAACAAATACTGGCAGCAATGGCAATAACTAATACGAAGGATGTTATAGTTAAGCTCTGAACAAGCTTTAGGAGGTATTAAACTAAGAAATAACAATGACTTTGGCAACACTACAGTTGTCCGAGTAAATCCCGACTTTCTAGACGTGATTCTTGCTTTTACATATAACCATAAAGCAGAGATACGATAGTTTTCATATCCTGAGTATTACTCAGAGCATTTACCATTGAGCACTTATGAAATACGTTATGTTGAAAGTTTACTGGAAATATATTCTAAAATGCATCTCTATATACTATCAAAGGTATTTAAGGTTTTTATCTCTAAAGCAAAACAAATAAAGCTTCTCAACCTTTTCTACTAAGCACCCACTCTTTGTGCGGGTGCTGAGTATGGCAATTATGCTCTACACTTATGAATGCGACGTGCTGAGTTAAGTTACAAGACTATGTCTTCTGCCGGCTTTCACAGCAACAATGAGAAAAATGATAAAACCGGAGTCATAGCAAGGTTATTCTATTGCTGCCTTGGTAAGCCCTAACAGCTGTGCAGACACATCCCAGAGAGCTATTTGTAGGGGAGAAAGTCCCCAAATTGGAAAGCATGGAAGGACTAGAATGCCAGAAATCCCTTCCCATCCAAGAGAGTGAAGAGACCAGGGAGGGGGAAAAAAAAATCTTTATTCTTTAGTTATAATAACTGAAGTCTATTCAAAGCAGATCAAAGTTTTATTTCACTCTTCCAACAATCCAAAAGGAAAAACAGTGATGAAAGAAGTCTGATTTTCAGACATCTGTTAGCCTTGAGCTGATACACAAGAAGCTGTGTCTCATCAGACAAAAAAGAAACACGGTCTTCTCAGTATATCAAACAAAGAAACCTAAATATCTTTCCAGTACATTACCCTGCGATTTCCTCAGGGGAGAACCAAGCCTATTTTTCACAGTGATTTCTAACAAATTATATATAGGCATAGATGAGGGGGACTACAGAGAATGAGCAAGACAGCTTATCAGAATGATGCACTCCAGGTTTCAAGCTAACAAAAACAAGGTGGTTTTTTGGTTGGGTTTCATTTTGGGGTTTGGTTTGTTTGGGGGTTTTTGGTTTTGTTTTACAACCGTAGCTAGAGGAGCAGGTAAAAATCTCAAGTCTGCAAATAAATTTTAACCTACCAAAACTTTAAAAATCAGACTCAACTGATTTAAACAGAAGCATACAGCATTGTGTCATATCCTCTGATGTGTCTGGCATATTCCTTAATAGTCACACCTCCTTTTAGCCATAAATATCCCCAAACTGTTCTATCATTTAAGAAGTATATTTGCATGGAGTAATATGCAATCAGAACTTTATTTTGCATCTACCTACATAAATCAAAGACTAGCAGCTACAGTCAGAGAACACAGACTCATTCGACACCTGTCAAATTAATGGATTTCACAAGTACCAGAAAATTGGATACGGCCTAGTATATAACAATACCTTTCACGCCTCAAACGAATGGTAATAAGTAACGAAATACTATACAGTAAAATAAACAACAATTTAGTTCAGTCAAATCAGGGCAATCTCATTTTATTTGCAATTTAAATGTAGCTACTTAAAACATTTTCCAGATCACAACTTGTCCCCAAGGAATGTCTGTCTAGCAAATGAAAAAATACTGTATTTCAATCACTTTTCCACCAACACTTAACAATCACATTTAAATTGATTTTTCTGTTTAAAAAATTCACCTCTTGATAAGGATAGTGTACTGGTGCACACCTTACAGCCAACTTTTGCATTTAACTGAGGTCCTAATATGGTATTTTTTACTAACTCCAAGACTGGAATTTTGAATACAAAAGCACTTGAAGCTTATTTCACTTTTAAGCTGCTTACACCAAAGTTTATCAGAAATACTACATTGCTAGCATTCACATCAGTCGGAGTGAAGTGACTTAAGAACAATGAGCAAAAAAAATAATAAAAAAATATCATTTGAGGGCTGAAGGAGTGCCTTAACTGAAACCACCTTTTCCTGTTTGCATCGAATTCAGAATCCAATCACTTTGATAGTAACTTTCAACACATTGATTAAGCAATTTTTGACACCACTTTCAATATAATTGTACCTATGGATGAACCACAAATTAGACTATAATGTTACAAGCAGTATTTAAGCACAGTAGAAACAGTAGCTGCACCGAGATGTTTACAGACAATCCGAGATTAGAGTGAAAGGAAAAAAAAAATCATCCTGAACGATGTGATGAATGACAAACATTCAGTTAGTGTCACGTTTTGGTGGAAATAGGATTAAGATAAAGGAAAAGATAAATGAAAGGATGTCACTGAAGAGAGGCAGAGAAGTTAGAAGAGGTAGTTATGAAAAGGAGATGAAGTGACTATGAAGATTGCTGACGCAAACAGCCAGCTAGCACAAGAAAGGTTAAGTCAGAAAGGTCTCTGCTTGTCCCAGAACTGCACTCGACTACCCCTCTTTGCAACAATTTCACTGTGTGTGCTTGAAAATTAAAGATGTAACAAATATTTGAAATAATAATTGAAAAATTCAGAGGGAATGGGGGGAGGGAGTTTTAGTACAAGTGCAGGTGTAATTTGTTAACTTACCCCCTCACCATTTTTAAATAACTGCCCCTGCAGTTCTCCAGGTAGCATGCAGCCTTCTTCCTACTCTATCGTAATGCAGCCTGAGATGCAGTAAATGCTACCAATCAAACCCCCGTGTCTGCTTGGGTTTTTTTAAATAAATTATTCAGCATATTCTGATGAAGTAGTTTACATATTAAAGGAAGATCTGTTTTTAAAACAGATATAGAGAATGCATACTGTCTATCCTGAGACAGCAATCTTCCAAGAAACCCAAAAATATTACTTCCAACAACAGGTGCTGCTTCTTTTTTCCAATCCTTCTCCTCCTTAATACAAGAAGGCCATACCAAAGTATTTATGAAAAGGTTTTCCTTCACAACTTCAAGTTTATATGTGATAAACAACAAAACTAGCTGTCTTTTCTTATAAACCAAATTAACACTAGCCCAATTAGTCTCAGGGTCATTGAAGTCACACCAAAAGCAGAGATAAGCAGAATGAAAGACATACGAGAACAGAACATTTGAAAGATGTTTGGCATCAGGCAAAAACATTTCTTATACAGACCTGGCACTACAACTTGTCAACAGTGAATGAAATGACAAGGGCACTGCAAGAAAAAACACCACAGGGTTGATGCTAAATACACACTTAATATGAATGGTAACTGAACAATAAAAAGCCATATGAGCTCTGTACACTTTGGAAATGAAATGTGAAAGCCAGCAACACTAAGAAGGACTCTAAGCTCTTATAAACTATTCCCAGAGGCAGGGTCATCTCATTATTTAATTGAAGGTGACATACATCACAGCACTGCATAAATAATATTAGCAGTCACAATAAGAAAGATGAAGATTTTGTTTTGGTACAGCACAGAAATCTTACTTAACTTTAGGAACAGATCAGGAGCAAGGGGACATGATGACAGACAGGACACAGGGGTACAAAGACACACAAATGGGAAGGAAACAGCCAACAGTAACAATTAAAGATTAGGATCTACAGCTTTCAGAATTTTAGCAGAATCCAAAGCTTGTCAGGACAACTAATAAAGCAGGATTATTACTCAAGCAGACAGAGCAATAGGCTGTTTGCTTCATGCCACTGAATGCATTCAAAACAAACCTTACAGGTGAAAAAATGTCAAGTCTCAATAGAAATAAATTGTGAAGCAATAGTTAGCCTAGTTAATCCAAACTAGACTACTAATGCTTCACAGTGTGCTAATGCAAATGTTATTTGTATTATATATATATTATAATTTATATTTGTGTATAGATAGAATACAAATACGTATTTTTTACAATACATATTTCAAGGCTCTGATAGAGATTATATTTTGCTTTGTAATTTTTAAATACACATATATACATTGAAGATTTTTCACTTTAAATCAGAGGTAAAAAGCAACAGGAAACATCCCACCGGCACATTTCACACTGTAATTACTTATATTATGTATATACTTCTATAACTTCAGTGAGAACATACTTCAGCAAAGCGCTAATTGTATTCAATCCTGCTGCTGATCAAATAAGGGCATAAAGGGCAATAAAAGCACTCATTACATACAGGCATCAATAAAAAAGGATACAAAGCATTTCACATGACTGTGTACTGTGGTTGTTTCTGGTTAAGAAAGCTTCTGTTCACAGCCGATGTTTTTAGCAACTTAAAAATGGCATTCCTTCAGTGTAATATCCTATGGTCACATTCCCACACCAAAGGGACTTTGTAAGATCATCCAAAGAGAGAAATACTTAAGAGAAAATGTAAGGCAACATGTACTTTTTCTGTAAGTATCTTTAAGTAATACAATTGTGCATGATAGACAAGCAGATGTATAATTCCTACTTGGATGCACAAATGCAAAATAAAATCACATACACTTGGCAGTGTACACCCTGCAGTCAGGACATTCCTGCATCCGTAGGGCAGAGTATTGCATCACAAAAGAAATGTGCTTTCCCAGTCTTTTCCCTTGATTCTAGAGGAAATGCTCAGGGTTCCAGAAAAGCGTGAACCTTCCTGATCAATCAATTTCTGTGACAGATTGTTCACTGCACATTTGAAATGGTAAAGTGGTTAAAATAGGTTAAAAAAAAATAATGGAAGCCTTCAATTTTCAACCCACTTTTATAAGGAGTTGATTTATTACCAAAAGCTTCAGGATGAAACAGATTTTTCTGCAGAGGTGTTCTTATAAGAGGTGCCAGCAGTAATAACTTACATGCTGCTAAAGGGAGTTCACACACAAATACTTAAGTCCATGAAATAAAATAAATCTCACAAGCATACATGTTGTGGAAAGGAGGATTATGAAATTTAATGACACCGAAGATTTTAAAGAACATTTCTTTTTTAGTGGATGATTTACTTTTCTTATTAATAATTAACTGTTCTAACATCTAAGTATTTTGATAAAGTCTTACATTTATACTCACCTGATTCATTTTGAATTCCTGTTGTGTTCTGAAAAGATACACACAACAAAGAAACTCCTTTGATTACATGAGCCCTAAAAAGAAAAACAGACAATTGTAACACGCACCTACCTACAAATTTACATTGAATTGAAAGTACACACAGACCTGTAGTTTCTCTTCCTAAAGCATTTGTCACAAAGGAGCAGATCACTTTATAAAAAAATCTGCTCCAAGCTATAGTTTTGCTATTATAGCTCAAATGTATATCAATAATCTCAAGGCAGCTATCTATCATTAATCTTTCTCCCAGTTTTAAATGATGATGCAACAGAAATGTGCTCAAGGAGGATTGTTTAATTTGCTTTTAAAAACAAGTCGGCTTGTTCAAGACTGAGTACTTTTAAGAACTTCAGGAGTCAGATGTCTCTAAAATTTAGTATCAAGGCATTATGGAAGACCTTAAGTGGTTTTCAAATTAACAAAATGCATGCATTTGATTCTCCACTCTCCCATATTAGAAACAGGAAATTCTGCCTTAAAATTGGGCCTTTTATTAAGGTATTTTATTACGCTAACACATTTGGCATTCTTGTTTAACAGAAAACTGAGATTTCAAAAGGTTTCCAACAAAATTTCCTAGTCCAAGTAGGCATCAAGTTTGGAAACTCATGATTGAAGACAAAACTAATCACAATGATGCCATATCTAAGTGTGTAGTACATCAACTCACCTCCTTACTTTTTTTTTTTATTTTAATGCATTCAAAAAAGCATTATTACAAGTTATCAAGTTATGCTGGAAACACTATCCTTCCTGGTCTCATACAGAATTTTCAACATATGAACCACACCTTTTTTTGGAGGTTAACTGGTACCCAATCACTTAAAGCACTTTATTCAAATACTGCTATTTCTTCCTGACTTTAGTTTTCTTACTATAACAATGATTAACTGCTTTTTTTACTAAGTGCTTTGTACAAATACTAACATTTAATTTAAAATGCATTCAAGGAAAACATACTCTAAATAAATACTCCAAATAAATTTTATACAATCCTTCACATCTTTGCACTGTAAGAATTCTTAATGTTGCGTAACAGTGAAAATACTGTCATACAAATGTTGCATTGCTTAAGAAATTCATAAGAAAAGGAAAAGCTTCCTCAAAAAGGATATATGTGTTGTATACAGCTTTCCCAGGATTAACTCCTTTTGTCCTGATATTTCAACACTACATGAGCATTTAGACAAAGAGCTGAAACATCTGTATTTCAGTTCCAGTTTTGCAACTGGTTCTGTGGGATTTCCAGTTACAGGCGAAAGAGCTCCATCTGAACAGCTTTTAAACATCTGAAGAAAAGCACTCCTTTTGGAATGTACTATTACAAATTTCTAACTTACTTCAGTACATCTATCAAACACAAATCGGTTCCTAGGAATGACACATTCCAAGCATTTGATTTTCTAAAATTTTCTGTGACAGAGAACAGAGCCAGCACCAAGAAACTACCGAACAAATAGGGAATACTCCACAGGTTTCATTACGAGTTACAGTCACTCCTGAGATTGTTAAATCTTGCCATGACAATAACGTCCCTTCGGCACCAAGTTTCTCATGCATTAGCACGCAGTTGTTTCTCATACATCTTCCACATACCCTTTACTTCCCTCAGCCTTGGTATCTTAACTCATTATCCCTCCTGACAAATATGGTTTCTACTTCAGACATTTTTACGCAAATGCTTTAGGCAAATGGTTTCTGAAATTTGATCCGTGGACTGCCTGTCATCTGCTGAAAGTCGCCTTAGCACACAGAATTGCAGATTAAAGAAAAAGCAAAGGTTGGAGTCAGTATAAACTTCTGTTCTTGAGATGAGGCCTGAATAACAGGGCCAAATCCAGTGCGCTCTTCCTCATTGTTCATTGGGACAATACCCACACAATGTCAATTTATAAATTAAATATTTTGGATAGCAAGAGGGGCATTAAAACATTTCCTAATGTGAAAACCAACTTATTTTTAGTAACAAATGTCTTGTTTTTTCTATACTTGGCTACAAAATAAACATCGATTACTCACGTAAAGACAACAAAAGCAAGAACCTTTTACTGACATGACTTTACAGCACAGCCTGATGAGCTTCTATGGCTGTAGCATATTTACGTGGTTACTGTCTCCAGCTGCCTATTTCTACCTTTTCTCCTCCCTCCCCCTGAAGATTATCAGTCCCTCAACGACAAGGGAATAACTGTTCACATCACCATTTTCTAGCATGGTTCTGGAAAGTGATTTAGAAAACCTAGCGTAAGAAGCACACATACGTTACGCTGCGGTAGGTGACAGCCAGCTGACGTACGTACATCATTTTCAACACGGAATAAACGAGGAAGGCATTTACCCCAGAACTCTAGATATGTAAAGACAATAAGGATGGAAAGCACTGTCTTACAGAAGGAACCATTCAACACCGTCACTAGTCAGCTGCTAAACGTAGGCAACAGTAAATATCAATGAAGCGATGGATTGAAGGGGTCAATGCTAAAGGAAAGTCCTGTCTAGATGAAAATTTCCTCTAAGCTGAGCTTTCTTACCCGAGTTAAGTAAATTAGTCAAAAATGTGAAAAGCAGTCAAAACCTTTTTTTTTTTAAAACTTTCATTTGAGCAGTAAAAATACGCTTTTTTTTGTATTTCATACACTAAGTCAAAATTATTTTGCTTAGAATTAATATCGTTTTCAAAGAATTTTCAAAATAAAAAATAAGCCTGGTATTTTTACAAATTTTAAAAATGCTTTATTCAGCTTTCATAGAACTGTTTGTATCCAAAACTCTCAATGGTATTTCTTAGGAGAAGATGACAAATCCTAATATTCTGATGTATTTAAACATCCATATAACACAGTTTAAGCAGATTCCTTACAGACTGCGCTACTCTCTATTCTTTCGGCTGCAAGTTACCAGAGGAACTGCTTGACCATAAAATACAATTAGACAAGAAATTAAATTACAGTAAACCAAAAGCTTCAACAAGTATTTATAAAGCTATTAATTTAAAATACACACTTCATCTTAAAATTTTACACCTACAGTTCTGACAAGTTACATGTATGAGCTAACTGAAAAAAAAGCCTGAAGATATTTCCTCACTTTTTCCTTCCTCCATGTTACCTATTTTGTTAACAATGAACTCAACTATGTGGATAGCAAGATTAATTGCACTGGAAAAAAAAAATAATTAAGCCCATACACAGACTTATGTACGGTCACTAGTTTTCTTTCTACCTAAATGAAATATGGCGTAAGAACAGAAGACAAAGTATCTGTAACACTGAATTTGAGTTTTAACTTCTAGTACACAAAGTTCAACAAAACCAAGAAAACATGAAACAAATTCTACAACTGCTGCACAAATATTAGTTCCCCGTATGATCAATGACTACCCACAACGTATTTACTTCTGTCACTGCAAGCAGAAACAAGCTTTCACTTCATACGCTGATGACTTTTCAGCTACACATACAGCCAAATCCAATGCAAGATTTTCTAGGAAAGCCCCAAAGAAAATGATACTGCTCCGATTTGTCATCAGGGGAATTGTGATATATTAAGTTTACAGACATGATGATGACAACATTAAATCAGCCACATCAGTAGTTCCATCAAATAGAGAGAACAACCATTTCAAGTTTTCCTTCAAACTCAACAGCAACATATACCTGCATCTATCAAAGACTTGAATATGGTTAATAACATCTACCACAGTAAACTTGTACCAATAAAGGTTCTATGCAAAAAATGAAGTACGCACACCCGTACAGTAACCTGAATTTTTTAAATTAATTTCCAGAAAACATTGCCAAGTCATCTTTATTTCAAACCACTACTTTATTTCAAACTACTACTGTATCTCATGAGTACAAAAATACTACGCAGTTTCTCGAGACATTAGAGCATGTGGGAAACAAACACGAGAGAAAGAGTATCTACCACATCATATAATCTTAGTTTCAGAAAAGTGCATTGTTAGGCAACGAATTTATTTATTTAGATAAGAATATACGAGGCATTCGTATATAAGGAAACACTGTGGTCACTCTAAAACAAAACACTTGAAACAAAAAATATTTTGACCTTATTTCTGAATTCTACATTTAAGAATTTCAAATATTTCCTAACAAAAATTATAGTTTGCTGGGAATAAAGTTTGCAAAGAAGAGCAAGTAATTTTATACAAAACTGACATTACAGATTGTCTTTTTCAAACTAAATCAGATGGTATACTTCTAGCAAGCATTCCTAGGTTTTACTAAATAGTCTATCTTCTGATTTTATAAGCCATATTTATCATTTCTGTATGTGCAGTTTTTTAAAAAACATGCCAGAATCAAAAGCACTTTGAAAAAGAATGTTGCTTTCAAGTCAGAGAAAGGAAAAACCAGGCATAAGAGTACCAATCCTATTTTGGAAGCTGAAAATGGGACATGCATTACATCACTGCTCCGGTAAAAACACGTTCATTACAGAATCAGGAACAAAACTTAAAAGTCTCAACAGTCTGCTTTCCTAACGACCAGGGGTTCAGGCTGGGATGCTGCAGGGCTCTTTTGCTTTCTTTTACTTTTTAGCCACAGCACATGATTTTTTTATATTTTTTTTAAACATCAGGACATTTACATTTTTTCAATTCAATACTGAAATACTCTAATCCACAAATTTTCAATGCCTTAGGTGGAACAAAGCTTGCCAAAAAAAATTCATGTTAACTCTGAAAGATTAAAATACGTATTTGATAGAAACAAAAAGCACTATCTATGCAAAGACATTTTCAGTTACTCAAGACTTGCCAGAATAACAATAGAGAAAAAATGGGCAAACAACTGTTTTCTGAACACTGAAATCTATTACCTATTGTCCATTAAGAAAAAAGGCTTTGTTTACTGCCACGTAACCAAATAAACTGTTATACCTTACAAAGGTTTATTCCGATAACCGTGCCAAGAAATCACCAACACGAAAATAAAATTTGAGTTTATTAATTAAACAGCAACTAGTCAAGAGAAGCAACAGAAAATAACAAGTCTCTAACAACTGCAAATATACAGAAACACCATTCCAATCTTCAGATATAAGTACACCTTTAATTCTGCTGGCAAAGACAGTAAATTCAAATGAAAATTTTCTCAGACCAGTACGCTGCTGATTTACTACCACATCAAGTCATTCATTTCAGTAATTTCTTCTTACAAACCAAGACTCAGCCTCCCACTTTTGTCTACAGGCATGTTTTATACAGAGGCAAAGAAGAAATATTTTTCAGCTAAGAACACAATCAGAGAAAAAATACATTGGTAAAAGAAATTATTTCATTGGGGGGGCTGTTAAGTATCAGGATCACACCTGCCCTTTCACATGCCTGCAAATTCAACAGCAAATATACTGCAGTACATTCAAAAGGTATGCCAATGCAGATGTTCCAATACACGAGTTGATAAACTCCAGCTGTTTATAAAATCATACAAGTAGCAGTCTCCAATCTCTACCAGAAAGCAAATGTCTCGTGATAATAAGGTACTGTGCTATTGTATAAGTCATCAACTTTTTTTTTTTTCTTTTTTTCTGGTTAAGATCCTCATTTGAAGGTCTTGCAAGCATACTGTAAAAAAACTAGCAACTGGATACCAATGATACAGAAATACATTACCACACCGGTCATCTCTAAATCTCTCTGAACTTCTGTTTTCAAAACTAACAGATACTACTACACAGTTCTCACTGCTGTCTCTACAAGGCTAAGAGTTCTTTTGTTTCTTAAAGGTCGCTTCCCCCTATCTATCAGCGATGCCGTTCTCTATCTGAAGAGTGTCAATGTAGCACTGATTCACCATGTGCTTCAACAGCTGGAAGAGCTGGATGCCTCTCTGTCTATACCAAGGAAAGCATACGTGAATTCTTAACATGCACATCATTTTAATAAAAAAATGTGGCAAGTGTCAAAAGACAACAACATAATAATTCCATAGTACACTGCTATACATCTCCAGTTCTTCTCAACTACTTAATACGTGTGAATAAACTGAAAAAGATTTTTTTATCCAAATAAGATGCCCAAAGTCAAGAGCACAGGCTGGGAACAGCAAACTGGAGTGGCATGGAAATGCAAGAAGACCTCTTCTTTTCCTGAGCTGTCCACTGTTGATTACTCAAACTTAAAATAAGAAAAATATTTCTTTTGCCACTGAACGATCCAATAGCAGGTGCAACCACATCACCTTCCCTTCCTTTTCCAACAGCTGAAAACAATTTAAAGTTTTCTTCAGTAGTTCAAAATGGAGCTTTTGCAGCTTCCTATGAATTTGATACCACTAGAAACTTTACTGAAGAGCTACCCACTTGTGAGGCAGTTATCAGCAATGCTCCACACACTTCTTTGCCTTCAAATATAAAATGTACTTGAAGATACTACTCTTGAACTGTTCTAAATGTCTTACATACAGATTTTCTCTCTTACCCCAAACATTCTTCCCCACTGCATCATCATGAAAAAATCTCCTATTTATGTGACACATCCTAGGAAGGCCACTTCCAGTGAGGAAACCAAACCCAAAATGAATTTCTCCAAGCCCCCTCTCTCCCAGCATGGCAGGCACTAGAGGTGCAGCGAGCTTTAAGGTGTGTGAATTGCCAAAACTTTTGAAGACTGTGTATTCTGAACTATTTGGAAGACGACAGTTGTCTCACAACGTCAGGCTGGCAGCCGTTATAGAGCTCTGCCTCGCCAGCTGACACCTCCGAGGCAGCATTTTCAAGAAAAAAACCCTGAAGCAGCAGCCCAGGGATGGAGCACCGTCCTCCAAACGGCCCCGTGCCGCCACCCTCCTCCCGGCCCCCTCTCTCCACGATGCTCTCCGGCAAGGCGCGGCTGCCACATCCAGCCCTCACACCTGCAGCCGCCTCCCGCAAGCCCACCCCGCGGCCACGGCGGCCTCGTCCACTGCGGCCACCTCCCTCTGGGCCCCCCCTCCCGGTGCGGCTCCACCTCCCCGAAGGAGGCTCCACCGCGGGCCGGGCCGCCGCCGCCGCGGTCCCCTCCTCCCGCGCCGGGCCCCCTCCCAGCCGCGCCCCCGGCCCCGGCGGCGTGCCGCTGGCTCTGCCCACCGCCCCCACGCCCCGTCCCGCCCTCCGGCGCGGCGGCGCCCGCGGGCAACGCGACGAGCCCCGTCGCCTCCCTCTTACCTGCAGCCGCTGCCGCCGCCTGCGGCCCGGCTCGGAGCGGCGCGGAGCGGCCTCAGCTCCGGCACCATCCGGGCGCCATTTTGTCTCCAGCCTCGGAAGTGACGTTGGGGGGAGGCCAGCGGGCAGGTCCCCCCCGCCGCGGGACCCCCTCGGAGCGGGGCCGCCCCCGCCCGCCGCCCCCGGCTCCCCGCTCCCGTGTCACCCCCAGTTATTGCCCCGAGACCGGCCTCAGCTCATCCCACTGCCGGAGCCGGCCTCCGCACCGCGGCCTCCAGCCACCACCCTCATCCCAGACAATGAGCTGTGGAGAAGAGCGGGTTCTCTTTCCCTAATTTTTTTTTTTTTTTTTTTTTTTTTTGGTCTTTCTTCTTTTCGTAGTAATGCAGCTCTGCAAGGGAGGTGGTTTTCTCGCCTCTGACCGGAAAAAAAAATAAAACAACCCGTGGCTGAGGGAAAATTATTTGAATAAGGAGGTGATGTATGGAAAGATCCTCACCCCCTGAGGCAGCGCGCGGGCAGTTTCTCTGGGCCAGCAGCCTGACAGGCTGAGAGCCCTTTTTGTTGCACATAAATTGTGCTCTCCCGTGTAAATCAAGGGGTTTTTTCACCCTAATTTCTGAGCAAGTACCCAAGAGGGGAAAAAAACCAACCAAACCATAATCACCTCCTGGGAGATGTTTGTATTTGTATTGCAGGGCACAACAGTGTCTCCCTTTAATTTAAAGAGCAAAATAATTTTATCTCTCACTTGAATTTTGTATTCATTATACTGTCAAAGAGATGTAATCCTCCTGAGCTAGGACTATTTTTTACATGGAAATGTAAAGAATTTGCCATTTTTCCAGAGGAAAACCTTAAGACTTCAACGTGTAGGAGATGGGAGTCATTAATACAGTTACAGATTAGAGATCTAAAGTCCAAAAATGTTTTACATTTCTTAAATATTTTGCTTTCACATTCATTGTGCATTTACATCAAGGAGTATATTAAACCTTGTGACAAACCCGGACACACAAAGTACTTGTATGGTATCAGGATACGAGAGTCCCATTCCATAAAGCTGGAAGGTTTCATTAGCAAGTAGCCAAGCAAATCACCTGGCTACCCACCTTGGTCAAACTGAAGCTTTTTGAAACAATCCACCATATTTCCAGCAAACATAGCTACAAAGATAACCTTGCAACTCTAAAAAAAACACACGCTCTGAAGCCAGAGGATTTGAATACCTCTGTGGTAATGCTTAACTTTGCCAAGCAACAGCAGTCTGAAAAATAACAGGACACACTGATCTTCCCACCTGGAATACTCAGGATGTGTTTATGTTTCAAAATGTTGCTTAAGTATACCATAATCAGTTTTGAAAACTCTAATTTTAGTAGTAACAAATCCTCATATAAATATGTTTAAACTACTTTATTAGGGTAAATTCATTCTAATTTAACTGTATTAATATTTCATTTTATAAGTAAGCTAGACTAGTTACACCTGTGTAAGTTTTGGGGTTACTTTAAGAAAATAAAAGGCTCTCATTTGGCATGTTAGAGCCTTATACCTAAAACAGAGAAAATAAAAACATGGAACAAAATATATATAGTATCAGCTAGAGTATGAACCTTTCTGCCTTCAAGGTTATTAAGTATAAGGTTTCACAGAAGTATCACAAAAAATACAAATTATGATTTTCCTCAACATATTTACAGCTCTAGAAAAAGTTTCCAAAAGAGCTCAAAACACAGCCCTTTAAAAAAATAAATTACCCTATTCTTACTTTTTAAACTTTTTTTTCTGTATTCTAGAGGCATTGTTATTGAGATTGTAAATCACGCAGGGTAGGTATCAAGAAGCTAACCTGCAAGCTTACAATGCTAGCTACAAAACACTGACATTTTTAACACTTCATCTAAGTTTATTAACTTTATTCTATTTTAATAACTTCATTACTACAGTATTAATGTTTACTCACTTGCTTAAGGCTGAAAGGAATAACAGCTTTTGATCAAATACTGATACTACTTCTCTATTCCTTCCTGGTAAAGGCAGTACTGGCTCTTCAGAAGCTTAATTTGAAGACTCACCCTGCTACTGATTGGAGGATGTCACTTTAAAAGTCATGGTGGAAGGCTGCAGTTACTTCAGGTTGAGGGGTATAGTGTGAGAGTGAGTTTACTTTCAGTAAGGCTGCTTGTCTTACTGTATTTCTTTTATTATTTCCTTACATGGTTTGTTTGACTTTGTATAGTGATAAAGTTGGAATGGTGTGTAGTTGTATTTTCTTGATTTATAGTTGGGTTAATTGAAGACTTTTCTAAAGTTTTTTTATATGTTTTAATATCAAATGCTTTTTCTGAAGTAGCTTTTTAATGGATGGGTCTTAAGCCTTAATTTGTTTCTACTTGTTCTAAAATATAATTTTATTTTTTATTGTGTAAAAGTATAATGCTAACCCAATAAGTAATTCTTTATAGATGTATAGTCACTTATCAAGAGTATCTAACTGTGTTGCTTTTAACACTTAGTACTTATTCTATTAACTATTCTTTGTTACCTTCTATTATATTGTAGGTGAAGAAGAGACTAGATTGAAAAGCTAGATTTCTGAAGTAAGTACAAACAGTGTTTTCTCAGGTAGCTTGTTCTAACTCTTGGCTTTTGTGTATGTAATTACTGCTAATACAAGGTTATGATGTTAAGATAACAAAAGCTAATGCTCTTACAAGTTCTTGTTAAAGTTCATAGCTTCTTAGAAGGCTTATTATAAATGTTAAAAGAATTTTGAATGCTAAGACAAACTATATTATTCCAATTCTTATTTTCAAGTCTGTTAGTTAATAAGACTTCATTATATGAGAATAAGTAAAAACAAAGAGTCTAAATGTTGAAGAGTTTGCCAGTCACTCTCTAAGACAAAATAGATTTGCACTTATTTCCTTTATTTACAAAGTAAGGAACTCACACTTATAGATGTTACTAAAAAAGTGTTAGTTCCTTTTTTAGTCAAAATTTTCAGAGTAGAAAACAGTAATATTATTTCAAGATCTGTATAAAATATAGCTGTCATAAGCATATTATATGTATGATTGCAAAAAAAAGTGGATAAAACTTGTCTGGTGCTGTCAATTTATCAGTATTTCTGGTAACTAGTAGTTGTAACATTATCAGGATCAGCTGTGTGCAGTCCTAGCCTTCCCATAGGTATTCCTAAGCCATTTGCTCAACTGTCAACTATTTGGAAGTAAATACACTGTTGTACCATCCATTCTTATGCAAATGGGTATGCAGTCCCTTCTAGGCTTGATATTTGCAATTTTTAGTTTGAAACATTCCCCAAGACCTTTCAAAAAAATAAAGGGATACTCAGTGCATTAAATCCTTTCTGACTAAAGCCCTTTGTCTTAAACTGTAAGAATCGGTACTATATATATAGTAAAAGGTTCTCATTTAGTATAGCATTTCTGTTTGTCTTACAGGATGTTCTTTTTCTTTTCAAAATTCAGGATGGCAGAAGTAATATGAAGAAAAGATAAAGCATGAAAGAAGAATGAGAAGAAAGAGGTAGGGTACATCTGCTTCCTCGAAATTTTATAGAAAAAACTTCCAAAATACTGCACTAAGTCTGTCTTCCCACAACTCAGCCTCTGCCTCACAATAATGAATTAATAATAAAAATATGTATGACCACAAGCCAATCATCTATGCTCTAGATTTCCTTAGGGTAAAGATGAGAATGCCTGTGATGAATACTAGCTTGCGGGTATAATAGTAAGTACTAACCTGACAAAGTTAGTACAGGAACTTCTACTCTACAGAATAGAATAAATGAATACACAAGGGATGCAAATAAGCCACACTGTAAATATAACAGTATCTGTCAAATGCTTGGTAAATCTCTTATAAGGGTATCCTTGAATAATATGTTAATTTTGTGTGATAGTAAATCATTTGGAAAATACATACTTTGCTTTTGGAATTGCTTGAAATAAATTGAGTGATGGTGTTAAGTGTCTGATAGTAATACTGATCTCTTTAGGTGTCACTGGACTCATTAAACTGAAAGAGGGTAGAGAAGAGGCAGTAACATTGTTTTGTAGAATCCTTGTATTGTTCATGCTGTAAGTTGTAATGGATTAAATCCTTGTGGTCATCTTCACAAACTTCTGCTGCCTTTTGAGATGCAAGAATGGGGAGTAATGTGATATCTATGAACAGAAACTTTCACTTTGCCTGTGAAAGTAGGCTTGAAGATTTGGAGAAACTTGAGGCATAAGGTATGATTTCTCAGCTCAGTATTACATATATTGAACTACAGGGATTCCAATTATTCTGCCTTAGGGGCCTCACTGGTAGTTTCCCAGCCTGTGTATTTTGGTTTATCCCATCACTCTAAGTCTAAGCAGCTGTGCTTTGCTCAAGTGTTAATAGACTCTGTTTTTTCCAACTAGCTGTCATTAACAAGGTTCTGTATATTTAGTCTGCATGCTTTGAGTGTGAGTAAAATACCTTTGTACCTTTGGTACAACTTTTTCCATATGCTTCTAATATAGTGAGACCCATAATCCTGTAATCAAGTATGTTTTTCTTGTTGATTATCTAAGTTCCAAATCATTTAGTTTTCTGTGCTGTTCAGTTAATATTTAGGTTTTAAAAGTGAAAAGTGGACTAGAAAGACATTGGTACTTAACACCCTTTCTTTTCAAGAAATGCAAGAGGTAGTTGAATCTGGCATATGCCCCTCTGATTAAAAATGTATTAATTTCTTTCATTAATAACTGCTGCTTTTTACAGATAGAATATGAGGTGTTATTTCAATACTTCACTTGAAACAAAACACTGCCAAAGGGAAAACTTGGATGAGACTCATTCCTGTTAATGCTGTAACGCCTTACTAACACTTGAAAGGAGACTGAGGATCTATGTAGTACAGATAGTATGTTTTTAAAGCTACGGTAGGCTCCAACAGGACAGAATCTTTGTTGAAGTTCAAAGCTACATTAATTTCTGGAAATAATTAGTGTGTATCTCAACTGTAATAACGAAAGTACTGACACAAATGGAGTTTCTTCTGTGGGTAAAGGGGTCTGTAGTTTAGGAGTGTCATTGTATGCTTATTTGCAAAAGGTGAAAAAGGATTTTGGGAAGCAAGATACTGTTTTATCTCCGGGATTAACATTGCTAGTTTGGAGTCATAAAGAGTAGAAACTCACATTACTTATAAATCTTTTAGCATGTTACTCTTGATATAGAAGTCTTCCATGTATGAATCCTAGGGCTCTCAAGCTGCTCATTTAAATTATAAATGTCTCTACAAAGCCTACTGTGACATGCTATGTTCCCAGAGTGAGAAGTACTTTAGCAGGCTAATCACTCCTTGTTCTCAGAGGTATCCAAAAACCAGTGAGGTTAAGAGACTGGCAGCAGTAAAAAGGCAGGTGCCAGATTTTGCTTAATTGAGGAGATCATGAAGGAAACATCTATTGTTACAATAAAAGTACAGCTTCCAATATCAACCTTGTCTCAAACACTCTTGTTCTGTAACTCAGCCAATTCCTTGTAGTTTTCTTCACTTGTATCAGGGCACATTTGTGACTGTTAATACTGGTTTTCCAGAGCCCTTCATTCAATCATGCTGAACAGGAACAAGCTGTCTAGTTTTGGCATAGTTTGTGCAGGTCTTTGTTCCTCTCTTGCCTCTGTTTATTGCCAATAGACTTATCAATCTTCTTTGTCAGGAAGTTTTTACTTTTGTTGATTATGTTGTGTAGTCACTTATTTGTGCTTGAAATTTAGGTAGATCTGGTTGTGTGTGTACAAGTCATCTTTACTTTCCCTGCATTTATGTTGAGAATATATACCACCTGGTGGTGTTTCAGTGGACTTGCACTTCAATTTGCACTACTGGTGGTCAGAGAAGCCTACAGATCTTTAGTTGATTAAAGGTCTGAACACTTCAGGGTTTCTGTATGCTGAAAATGTCAGTATTGCTGCTATTGTGCTCTCTAAAATCATGAATTAGCTTTTCAGGTTACCTGGGTGTGCTTAAGCACACCCAAGCACATAATATCAGCACACAGTGGAGAGAAATACTAGCAGAAACCTTTTTGTAAATCTGGATGTTTGGATATATTCAGAGCAACTGAAAAGGTGACTCTTACACGGTTAGAGGCAAGGAATGTCTTGTGTGTAGAAGTCTTAGTGTGCCATGGTAGGAAAAAGTATTTTTAGAAAAGACTTTTCTCATCAGAAGGTCTGAAATAGCCTTGAAACTAGCTAGACCCAAGTGATACCAATATGGCCAGTTCTTCTCTTAATTAGACCAAGGTCTCCATTATCAAAACTTTCTGTACTATTCTAGTTTGTCCTTATAAACATAGCAGACAATGTGCTGTGTGTTATGGTTTAAACTAATAATTTCTCTGGGAAGGACTGATAGAATTAAACTGGTAATGTTACTGGTTACTTAATAGCTCTGAATTTAGTATTACCAGTTTTTTTCTAAAAGAGCATTTTTGACAGATAAAACAAAGAATTGGCCGAACTACTGAAATATTTGAGTAATTTGTGCTTGAAATGTCCTGGGGAGTGAGACTCTTAAAACTCAAGTATTCCTGCTGCTTTCACTTCCTTCTGATTTAGGCGATCCTTTCTAACTTAGCCTCAAGGTCCTTCACAGTCCTTATTTTTATTTTTGCTTTCTACAATCTGAGTCATCTTTGCAGATTTTTTCACAACTTAAAGCAGTATCCAAGCTTATTGGAATTAATGATATGGTCATACCTAGTTCATCTTAGATATTTGGCTTCCATATGCATTCTCAAAGTGACCTTCCTACAATTCCCACATGACTGACTTTAGCAAAAACTTACCCTGCCCCATCAGATATCCTGGTTAAAGGTGTCAAGTGAGTGAAGTCAGTTCACTGTCTCTTGATCACAGGCTGTAGAACTGAAGACTTTATTTTCTCCATTTTACAGAACAGATGACTTCAGTCCAAGACTGAATAGGCATGCTTTGTGACCATTGTCTTCTCGAACTTGACAGCTGCTGAGGTCTTTAGTCCATCAGGTAAGTTATATAGGACTTACTAGCTGTTGCCTGAGTACTACTCTACTAACTGGCTAAAATTCATCTGTGTCAATTACACCAACAGTAACATAGGGATAAAAATGAGGTCCACTTAAATTTATCTAAATTTAAATTTATCAGCTAACATTGGATGGTATCCATTGCGAACTAAAGCAGATGTTTTAGGACTGCCTCTGTAAACTGATTCAAATGCTATAGGACTGGATCCAGAAAATTGATGACCATGAGTTTCTTAGCTGAATGAATCATTAATTAGGTCTTGTGTTTAGGTAGGTTTATGTTGAGAGAAGATATTGGCAATATACCCTGTGGAAGGGAAAGCATGGTAAGAATAGTATTTAACCTTTGTTTTGGGTACCTACTACTTGTATAGTAACAAGCTGGCTCTGAGGATGAAATAGCCAGAATGAATGTCAGAGAGCATCTGATAATTGTCTGCTACTTCCAATTTGAGCAACTGTATCAAACACTTGAGGGGCTGTATAGATAGTGTAGGCATACTCTGTGAAACCAATATGTTGGAAGCATTTTAAAAAAAACTGGGCTTGATGGCTAGGAGGCAATATATAATAATCTGAAGCTTTTCTATTATGAACATGTTCATTTTTCTTATAAAAGTGTCTTCAATGATTCTTACCACTAGCTGGTGCTAGGATACAGTTTACTGAGTGGGCAGTCATGGTACATCTGCATTATTATGCAGTGAGGAGTCTGTCACTTTAGTATTCTGCCTGTGTATGTATTTATACATTCCTGCCTATCAGGTGTATCAAATCTTAAGTCATTCTTGTGGTTCTTAATTAGTTTTCTGCATGAAATGCAAGCATGCTTCACTTTCTCAGATACCATTTAGTCAATCAAGTGTGCTTATTGTGGAAGTAAGCTAATTGTTAATTGTGGCAAAATGAGCTAGAAAAATTCATCAGGAAAACTGTTTTCAAGGAGTAACTTCATAATTATGAGTTAAACATTTCTTAAGTTCAGCACTTCTAGGTTTAAATGAACAGATGGCAGGGTTTGCCTCTGCACGAGTTGTGGTTAATAGCAATGTCTGTTTTCATAATCTCATTAATATTTTGTCTCAGACAGATCTTAGTGTCAGCAGTAGCTTCCTCAGGCTAAGTCCAGCTCTGGATCACAGAGGTAACTTTATGCAGCAGCTTATAGCATATAAATTCTTTCACTACTTTACTAATAAAGCAAAGGCTGCCTGTTAAAGCAAGCTGTATTTTATTATATAAATTACCTGTAAGAGCAAGTTTTTAGGTCAGAATTTCTAAAGCTATGTCTAAGTTGAGAAGTGGCCTTTTCTTAGAATCATAGAATGGTTTGGGTTGGAAGGGACCTCAAAGATCATCTAGTTCCAATCCCCCTGCCATATTAATTCTCTTTGTATAAATAGCTTGTATGGGTGTACACAGGAAAACACTGACAGCTCTGCAAATGGCTGTCCCCTATTTCTCGGCATATTGCATCAGTGCTAAGTGCACAGGAGAGGACATTTCCTTCAAGAAGGAAGCTAGCATGTGTTATGCTATGCTCAATTATTACTGCTAATTCAACTTCTGTGGCTGGGGTTTGTTGGGGGTTTTTTTTTTTTGCAAAATGGTAGATAGGAAATGAGGAAGAGCTGACATTCCCATCTTTTTTCCCTTGAGTACGCCTACTGAGCCTGTTAATTCCTTCCCTGTTTCCTGCATAGGATGAATCAAAGAATGTCATGAGGCAAAATATTCCCTTTAGAGTCCTGAGGATGTGTTAGTTGAGGATAACATGGTTGGTAAAAGCAGGAAATGAAGTTGCTTCCCAGCTCAAATGAGACATACAGTACTAATTTCCTAAGACAAATATCAGTATGTTTAAAATTGCCTTATTAGAAAATGTTTAGTCATTCCAGAGTACCAGAAAGTAATTGCAACTTTATCTTCCAATAGGAAAGGGAGCACAGTAAGAGTGATACTGATGCAATGGAGTAACAATTCCAATAAAGCCTGGGTAAAAATAGAAGTTCCCTCTGGTTTTTGAGGGGAAAAATGACAGACAGAATTTTTCCTATTCTTTTGAGAACTGTCTCTTCTCCTATGCAGAACAGGAAGCTACTGATGTTTTAAGAAAATGGATTTCTGTACTGTATAAGGCCTTTAACTCATTTTTCCTACAAGACTGCCATCTGATAAAAACTTAAAGGCAATACTGACCAGCAACTGCATTAAATAATTGACTAGAGGTGGATGAATCTAAATCCTTATTAAAACACTTCCTCCTTCCCTCCCTAATACTGCAAGAGCAGCCCAGGATGAATTAAGTGGTTCCTTATATTTTTGTGCTGTGAGATCCCAGAGAACAGTTTAGAACTATGATAATCTAAAGTGTAGACCAGGAAAAGATTAGACTGACCTAGAGGTCCTGTACACCTGACCTTGGACAAATGATTTTGATACAAACTTCTAATCTGTCAGAACAAAACATCTTTAAGACTTTTTCCCTAATGCAAGTTTATCTGAATACTGATATGGCTTAACATCTGGTGGGCAAGTCCATTGTTTCACGTTTAGCTCAATCTGGAAATGTGACTGAAAACTTAATTTTTGTGGATGGCACTGTTTGGTTTGAACTCAATCAATTGTCCTTGCCCAACTGCTTTCTGGAAACAGAACACTACCTTGAAAATGCATGGAATGCGCAGCACTCCTTGCCTGTAAGATGCTTGCCAATTTAGCATTTACCAGAGTCTGAAAATCTGACTTCTCCAGCCTGGAAGAACCTAACAGCTACATGACTGAATGGGGATCTTTGTGTTGCAGTCCAACTGTTTGTTGCAGAGCAGGGGGAGCTGTGGGTTTGGTCCAATGCCTAAATCCACAAGGCCTGGACAAAGACACATGGCTAGTGTGATGCTGGGTTTATTTATACATAAATGCCTCTGTGCTGCAGCTGTGAAAAAAGTACAAAGCACTAATTCAAACTTCTCATTATGGCACCTAGTGTCAACTTACATATCGACTATTACCTTCTGTATTGGTAGTCATCTAACAAAACTAGATGCTGAGAACTTCAGTATGATTAATACTTTAGGTTTAAAAAAAAGCTGTCTGGAAAAGGGTGGATATGGCTGATCTGATACTCATCTATTTAACTAGATGAAGTATAAATAGCTATAATGATGTTTGTAGGCATGGTGTAGGCCAGTTATGACTTAAGCTTTAAATTGCGGTGGTTCAGTGGTAGCTACACTACAAAACTTCAGATGGCAGAAGAGAAATTATTTTTAGATTGAATGGTTTTTCATAAAAAAAAACAATCAGAGAGTACTTCTGACCTGAGGGTTCTTGATAGATTCCATGAGTTGCTTTTTTCCCCCCGTGTCCTTTGTCACTGTCTTATATGAAAGAGTATTAACAATCACATTATTGTAAAACATAATGGCATATCACTTTGTTTGAACTCATATGAAGTTGTGACAGGACTAATGTTTAAATATTCCCAGGTTGATGGCTTTTCCCTTACCTGTGGTTCTAACGCTTGGCAAGTCACTTAATCTGTGTATCATTCTCTTGAACTGGAGGTAGTACTTCCAATCCTTGTGGGAATGATACATCAGTGCTTTTGAGTTTGAGAATTCTACAGAAAGTATTAACGTGCAGGTTGTACTTACTTTTTAATGAAATGATGTGGTTAAGATACTTGCAATAGCGTACTGCATATTCTTAAAATAATAATTACATTTAAAAGCAATTGCTACATGTTTTAATTGGTATTTAACTATAAATGAACACTTCTTAAATTTAAGGAATAATTGATCTCCCTAATTCTTCTGGTTCACATTTAATTATTGCTACTTTTATTGAATTCAGTCTTCTGGCATTTTCTGGTTTTACAGTGAAAACATGCCTTAAATAAACTGTTGTAAGAATTGCTGTACTGATGCTTAGAAGTATTATAAATATTGATGCTTCAAGTCATTGCTTTCATAGTATACTACTACTGTATATCTTCCCCAGAGACACAAATACAAGGGGACAACTATGTTTATGATATTTTCTAGTGACATCTGGCATTCTCACAGGAAGCCTGGTGCCTGCTTGTCTGTTAGGGAGAGCCACATTCATGACTCAAAGCCAAACTGCAAAAGGGAACATTACTATTACTAATGATAAAGGAATGAATGTGATCAGGAGTAAGGACTTTAAGTTAAAAGCAAGTGTTGATATATTGACTGTTTTCCCTGTGAATAAAAAATCAAACCTGGCCAGCTGGTGAAAGTATAGAGCTGTTGTTTCCTGATGCGTTCTCATGTATAGGAAGTCTCCTGACCTTGGGCCTTGATTCTGCAAGCATGTATACTGGTCATTCATTTCAGCTTACAGAAGTATTTGCCCTAGGAAAATGTGCAGTTTGACTTCTTGCAAAGCAGCAAAGATCCATCTTCCACATAAATTCTACCACAAAAACATACTGCTTGTGTTCAACCTACCTTTGAAGTCCTGAATTAGTAATGGAAAGCTAGATAGTACAAGTCAATGAAAGCTCAGTCAGAATGCTGCAGTAGTTTGCATATGGAATATAGACTTCTGCATGGATTTTCAGTCTATATTTTCTAGAAAACTTGTTTTGTGAAGTTACAAAAGGGAACTATATCAAGAATTCTTCAGTAGTATATAAATATGTAACAAATATGACAGTTTTTCATGAAGAAGCAATTTTCTTGATATTTGCTTGAAGCTGAATGGAATGTTCTACACTTGAGATGTCTAGGCAGCAAGGCAGTTTGAATCATCAAAATATTACATGTGTCAGTGTAGCTGCAGTTGCTGTTTCTTCATGTTGACAGAATAACAGAGGTCTTCTAATTCTTCAGAGCCCTTGCTTTCTTTAGCTATATACTGAGTAACCAGTACTCCAGCTGATAATCAGAAGGAGGTTAATATCTTCACATTTCTGCAGGCTCAGACTTATTATAGCACAGTATTTAATACTAAGTCTCCAGTGCTAGAAGCCCCCCAAATCATGTTTCAGTGAAGCACGGGCCATTTCGGTAGGGGTTGGTTTCACCTAAGATTAATAAAACTTTCTTTAAACTAGAGGGCAGACTATAAAAGCACAGTTAAGACCAGAAAACTTAGATAGTTGGTATATGAAGTTTAAAATGCTCTCTCAGAATCTTAGTGACAGATTCTGGAGAAGGACAAAGCACAATTTACTTGAGCAGAATGCAGGCTGTTCAACTGGTGTTCTGTATGTGATCCAGGAAAACGCAGAACTTCCCGAAAAGGTTTTCTGCTGTAATGGTGTGTATTTTTCAAATGGGGTCTTGTTACTGCTGGCTTAACCAATATTCAGAACAGGCATAAGAATGCTTTTCTCATCTTGTGGTATTTGCAAGTTAGCAGTAACTGAGCTGGTGCAGAAGGAACTGGTGACATCTGTGCTATTCCCTACAATGGTTGAATAATTCATAATTCCATATGGCATGTATTTGGTCAGACATCAAGTGCATCCTACAAGGTAGTTTCCAGTACAGACAAGAAATGGTTAAATCTAGAGTAACAGAAAATACTGTTCTCTTATCTTGCCACAATAAGAAAAAGCTGTAACCTTCCAGTTTCATATGAGAGTTTACATGCATTTTTAGCTAATACATACAAGTCACAAGAAAATAGAACAGTCATGCATGAAACCTGGTCATAATTCTCTTTCAAAAACCAGGGGGATGTATGGACACCTGGAAACAGAATACCTGAAGTAATTGTCCCCCTTTAACCTAAAAGTACAGGGGTAAAGGATGCTAGTGTGAAAAGTTATTCTTCCTAGTTAAGACAAATATCTTCAACTGAACTGAGTCACAGGAGTTGTATTTCAGGGATGGGACTTCATGTGCTCATCTGTAAGAGACTGCAGACTTGCTTTCTTGAAAGATAACTGGTTTACTATACCAGAAACTTCAGAATTGATTGGGTAAACTGCATAATTTTTGTTACATGAGTAATGCTGCAAAATGCAATGAGTCATAGGTAAAAAATTTACTGATGCTTAAGTTAAAGATGCCTTTTTAAAAGTAAGTTAAACTGACATCTCATGGCTTCAGTAAAGGTAGTGAAAACTTTGCAGCCTACTTCTGGGCCTTGGATTATGTACTTTAAAAATGCCCAATACCAACTTAACCTTAAAGAACTGACTTAAGATATATGCTAGGCTTAAACTTGTTATAGATTTTTTTTATATAGTGGATACATGACTTTGTACAGTGGTGTCACTAACTTTTTTCTTTAGTTTTATGCAGCTTTTGCATGTAAGCAGAAATAAACCATATGAGATTATGCTGGAGGTGAAACATGAATGTATTATTCCACAGTATTGTACTACTGTGGACAAATGCTGGGGTGCATATGCTGTGGTATCTGAAGTTGCACTGTGTGGGGTTAGTACTTAAATCCAAATGCACGGTGCATTCCCTAATGTTAGTTGCATCCTTGTGTAGGTGCTTACATACTCTATAATTTCACTCTATGTATAACAAGCTTGATTGTGTTTTATCAGAGCAGTAAAATAAGACAATTTACATTATAAATTTTATTTCCAAAACTTGGGTTGATATGATAGTTCATGGCAGATAAAAGAAACAGAAAAGCAAATCTAAATAAATTGACATGTTTAATTATTGACCATATGGATTATCATGATTTTTACACCAAATGTGACACATTGCAGCCATGTGACATACAAAGCCTTTGCTCTGAACTCTGTGCATTTAGGTCCTGCTGCACTAAATATGCCGTAGAAAAAGCTGTAGAGTCCAAAGATACATTATACCTCCTTAACATATTATGGTCTAGTGTTGCACATGTTCTCAAGCCAACTACAGAGTTAGAAAAATGAGATAGTCGAAAAATGGTATAGGCTAATTTAAAAGCATCTACATGTCAGCTTTAAAGTGTGCTGAGTAACTGGTTAAAGTGACCCATCAAAATTGGGTATTTTCCAAGCACCCTTTAATTCAGGATGTGTATTTCAATCCCTGCATGTCTCTGCAACAAGAGAAGACAGGAAATTCCTGGTGCAATAGTGAGGTGAGCAAGCTTTCAGGTGGTAGGTCAGTTCCAGCTGGGCCTACCGTATTTTGCCACATAACATAAGTATCAAGAGCAGAAAATCTGTATCAATAATGGAAAGATTTTAGCCTCCAATATCTAATATTTTTAAAACTTGTAAATAATTGATTCTCTCTGAAGCTAATTCCTCCTTTTTGATATGTCACTTGGTAGATAAACATGCCACAAGCACTTAACCAGCCAAAAACAATTAAAAGATTCTGTGTTTTTAAACAGAAAATATGTGTTTTTAAAGAAATGCATAAAATGTAATGCAAAATAATCTTTGGTACTGTTTAAAATCAAGCTAGCATATATTACCTGCAGATCACATTTCAGATGTAAATCTCACTGCTGCTGGGTTTTTTCTTACTGCATAATCTCTTTCTTTCCTCTAATAAACTCCTGGTTATTAAAAATCCTATGAAATGTTCCATACTCTGTAGTCTGGGGCAGGGAAGTCCTTAGAGTTGTGTGGGATCCCCATAGATCTGGAATTTTTTGACCATATTTTCCATGGATCATCTTCTCACACAATACAGGAGTAGTCTTTAGTTCTTATAAAATAAGAAGCACTTGTGTTTTCTGGCATAGAATGGCATGGTTGCTTGTTTCAACTATTTTCAGGGCCTGTAAAACAAAAAACACGGACATTTTATTGTTCATAGTTAGTCAAATGTCTTATGTATTGTTTTTCTTCCCTCTCCTTTCCTTCCTGCCACTGCTTGATTTCTTTTCCCAATTCATAATTTGCTGTCTCCTAATGCTGGGTGAATAGTATTTGTTAAATGTAGTGTGGCTTTCTTACTACTTTGGAGTTCATAAAGCACTTTAGATTCGCATGGGACCAAACAATTTATTTGGTACCAAAACAGTTTCCACAAATGTCAGGAGTAATAAGATAAAGAGCACTTGTCAGTGTTTGCATGTTATCCAGCACTTCCAGAAGTTGGTCCTGTAATACTTCCTAGTGAATTTTACTTCTGTGCAGTAGAGTAATCCAAAACTCATGCACTTGATGAATATTGTAAGAGCATGCATTCAGTATCTGACAATTTTTTCTGAAGCACATGGGGGGGGGTTTAGATCACCCACAGCACATTGGCAGCTCTTGCTGAATCAGTAGACACTGTGTAACATGAAAACAGGTTATTCTGTCAAAATGGAAGCATTAGAAATTTCCAAAGTGACTTCTGTGACCTTGCTCAGGATAATGCTTGTTTGAAAAGCCTGATTAGCAATTTACTTACGAGTACCTGCCTGACATCTTCCTTACAACAGCAATGATTATTCCTGCAAGGATTCCAACTGCAACTATGATTCCAATAATTATTCCAACCAGTGCAATTGTTTCTAGACCACCTGAAAGAAAATTGGGAATGTTAATGTTTGTCATGAAGACCATTGGTAAGAGGCTACTGATAGAACTGACACTGTTCTGCTGCATCCCACTCCTTGGGGAAAATGTCCTTATCTTGTGAACTCTGAAGTAGGTTTGGTAGGATCAGCGGGCTTCTTGGTAGCCTGCAAGAGTTCCTTTGGGCTGGAGAGCTCTGTGTAGATGTGGCTATGGGGATGGTAATGGGGTGAAGCACAGGAGGCAGATCAGGGAGCAGGTTGTAGCTCCTCCTGAAACTTTTGTTTTAGAATGGCATGGGTGCAGCTTGTGCCCTCTAGAAGGCAGTTCAGTTCTCCCTTGTCTTTATAATCAATTCTTTTGTTTAATACCTTTTTCAGTTTTCTCTGGATCCCCACTCAGTCCACCTGTAAAGTCAGAAAGAGAATAATTAATTACTCATTCTGCTTTGTACAGAGTTTTGCAGCCTAATTTATAATGTCATATCCAAGGCAAACTTATCAACTGTGTCACAATGGTTTGAGGGCTGTATAATAGGGGGCTGTTGTTCTTTTTTGATAGAAAGTAAGCAAATGAAAAGTTTGAGGGAATGAGTGCAGAGAGCTCTCTGGAAATAATAGAAATTAAAATCTAAGGGACTGATTGTCATCAACTGGTGAGCAAAATGACACAGCTACTCATTCTTTTTGTCAGCGCACATCTGTTATGAAGTTAAGATGTGGAGTGATTGCTAAGGAATCATCTAAAAATCTTACTTTTCCCTTTCAAAAGTCAGCAATACTACTTTTGAGAGCACCTTAAACTTATTATTTGAATTTTCCGCATACTGTTTAGTAGATGGTGGTAGAACTTTGATATAATAAAATAGAAATGAAAGATTGTTTTTACCATCATCCTTTTTTGCGTTAGCTTCGTAACCAGTAGAATTGTCACTGTCTTCAGCTGGGGCACTTTCTGTGGTCATCAGTTGTCCAAACTGCAAGAGATTTGTTATATTGTGTAGTCTTGTAGGCAACTACAAGAATTGAGGGGAGGAAAAAGAGGGAAAAGAAAACCTCAGTATACTGAGTCTGTGTATGAAATAAGCATTTAAATTTCTTGGTCTGTCAGCTGCCCTGTGGATGCTTTTTTGGCTATGTCCTGTCATCTGTGACTTGCGTACAGTGACAAAAAAACCCCCAAAATAAGCTGATTTGTCTTCCCTGCTAGAGGCTTTCCAATTGGATGACCTCTTGGTAGGACTACAGAAGGTGTTGGAGAAGAATGCAGAATATTGCAGACCTGCTTTTTTTGTTTGTTTTTTAACACTAGTTTGTCAGTTTGGTTTCACTGAAGCTAATGGGGAGATAGAGAATTAGAAGAGGCAAATGGCAGTGACTAAGCAGGTTATGAACACTTCTTGCAGTACAGAACTGCAAATAAAAAATTTTTAACTTTGTCACCTTCAACCTGATTGCTCACAAAGCAAAAGCATTGGTGTTATATTTTTTTTTGTTAGAACTCAGGAGTATTCTTTATAATGATTATTCAAAATCTCAGCCACAAGACAAAACCAGGAATATGAAATCAGGGTAACTTAAAGGAACCTTTCTTTAGAATGATACTCACCAGGGTTGGTAATTCTTCAAATTCTGTGTCATTTCTGTCTCTGAAATCAATTGTTGTACTTTCTTCTCCTTCTAGAACTGAGCTTGCTGAATAAAATTTTAGAAAATGAGTTAAGATTTTACTTAGTAGTTACATATTCTGGCTACTTAGATGTCATGTTTAACATTTTAGATATTGATATAGTGTTCAATATCCATGGCCCTGCACACTAAGGTTTGCAAAAGTCTTTGGATTAACTTTGAATTCTGTTCTAGTCTTGTACAAAGCTGCAGGTCAAAGAGCTTAAGTACACATCACTTAACCCTGGTACAACCTTGAAACATTGGTTATTAAACACTTGGTCCAAGAAAAGATTTTTTCCTTTAAGAAAAGATTCCCCCCTTCACCCACCCCTACAACCATCCCCAGGTGGGTGTGACTACTCCAGACTTCAAGTTAAGCATTAGCTTATGCGTTTAGATAAATTACTTCAAGCATCTTCCGTTTTCTAAAATAGTAAGAGCTTTCTCCCATCTTTCAGCTCAGTCCCAGCTGCAACCTTTATTTTTAGAACTATCATTAACATTTATGGGTGTCACTATAGCTTAGAAAATATTCCTATACAAATCTATTCAGAGATTTTTTTTTGGAAGTTGCAAACCTTACTTGCCATAATTTGAATTTTTTAGGTAACAGTATAAGGTCTCCCTTTTTATACTATACCTACATGTCATCGCTGGTATAACAGGCACTTAAATTTTGGCCCACACAATACTTTTTTTTACAAATACAGTCAAACTCCATCAGTAGGAAAAATGAGATGGAAGAAGGCAGAACATGAAAGATATGTATATGTGAAGGTAACTGGCAGTATCAAGAAAATGTTGAAAACACAGATATAATTTGATTAAGTTTCATGCTGATCCATAAAACTATGTCCATATTAAGTACAATGTTAATGTAGTGTGGTATCTCTTGGGAGTTTCTAATTCACCATGATTATAAAGCTAGATGAGGCTGCTTGTTATGCTGTTGCCTGGGGCATAAGAGCTCTGCTAATTCCAGATACCAGTGTTTAAGCAAAGAGCTAATAATAGACATTGTCCTGAGCAAAAGCTTCAGGCAAAAAACCCCTAAACTTCTGGAAAATTCTTTCCTGGATTCAAATTTTGCATCTAATTTCAGTGGTCAGAGCAAAAGCTTGTCCAAACATTTTCAAATTCAGTTTATACTTTTTCAGCATAATACTGAGTTATTCTAAGAAATATTGCAATGACAGCTGAAGGTTAAGTGAATGAGTGCTGTGTCATTCTCTTCAAAAAGCAGAGATTTTTTAGGGGGGTTGGAGAAAACCCGGGATGCTCACACATCATTTGCCTATGATGTATGCAAGGGAACAACTGTCAGTGGCTAAGAGGTTAATTATGAACAAAGAATACCTAATCCTTTTTTTCCTTTGCAAGACAGTTTGATGCTGGTGTAATTTGGTAAATTGGTAGTGCTGTGAAGTGATCTCTTTGGGGAGGAAGACAGCTATTCACATGAGTTATTTAAAAACAGGGAGTTACTGTACCATTTGAATATTTTATATAAGAGAAATATTAATGACTTGTTTGTTTTATTAAATCTTACCATTGTTTCTACTCATTTCACCTGTTTTATTAGTGACCTAACAATATTCTCATCTCTTCTGCATTTGGAGTTAGACTAGTTCTGAATAAGACTAATAGTCCCAAATGTACTCTACTTGTGTGGTATATGATATAGAGGTAAGTAAACAGAATTTTTGTTTTGTGCCTGACATTAGAAAGAATGGACATTTTGCTTGATATCGGTCAAAATTGAAAAAAGGATAGAATCACTTTGGATCAGCTGCACAGATATCACCTGGAAATTATTTTTCTTTACTTGTTAGTTTCACTTAACTTTTATTCACTTTTTAACTGCTGATTTTAAAATAAAAATGTTATTTCAAATGAAAAAGCCAATATTTAATTTTGAAATTAGTAAAAAAAAAAAAGCACTGGTACTTTAAAGGAAACTTTTCATACAGAGGATAAATGATTCGACACTGGAAAATAATCTTTTTTGCTCAAAACTCATCTGAATTCTACTGCAGACTTGCACATATTTTTCCTTGCTCCCAAAACTCATGTTTGAACCAAAATAAAAATTTTCATCCATCTCTAGCAACATAAGACTGAGAGCTTTGTCCCATTGCCAAGAGACTAAACACTGATCTAAAATTAGATTTCTAATTCCATGTTTACTCAAGTAAATAGAATTTTATATTTTTATACCTTTATAAGCCTGAATAGATACACTTTCTATTTAAGAGCCAAAAGGGTGTGCAAGTAGTACTTTAGGCAGTAACAGATGAAGAAAGTATATTCACATTATGCCAACATGAGACCTAATATAGTGGCTAATTAAGCCAGCCAGTCTCCCAAAAATTGCCTTATAATCCATGAAAAGACTAGAACAGGCCAGGGGAAATCATATTTCTAAGTTAGATGGTAAAAATGTTTTGTTCATTTTTGACTGAAATACCCCAGGTGAGCAGCCTTTGAAAATTTTCTGTTGAGGTAGCATAAAGGAGGCTTGACTTTAGGTGTGTTGATTTAGCCACCTTCTAAATATCAGGGCATTTTTAAGATATGGCACTAATTTTTAATACTTACTTTTTTCTTGCAAAGTAATGTCTATAAAATACAATATTGGGATTATGCTATGTAAATTTTGAGTGTAAAGAAAGAAATAGCAATAAAGCTTAACAACATGAATTGTGTGTGATCTATTTACCTTGTAATCTCAGTTAGAACTGGAAACTTTATTTGCTAATTGTAAAATAAGTACAGATGGAGAAAACCAATTACCAGAGCAACACCCCAAGTAGAAAGTGAAATAAGTTTTGTATGTTAACAACAAGCAGCTTATTCAGAGAAGCTGCTTATATTCTTGGCATTGCAGTACCTTTCAGCCCTGATAGCAAAGGCAGGATAGGAAACAGTGTCACAGAACAAAGGTGGAGAGAATTAGTGAACATCACAAAGAAACATGAAATAATTATTCTTTGTGTGATAAAGTTATTGTAGACTCTTCACAACAAGTGATGCGTAGAAAATCTATTGCAGTGCATTTGCCCTCAGTGTAGAGTGATTGGCAAAAGGAGGTGGCCCAATTAATCTTGCCTAATTTTAGGTTCTTAATAAAGGTGCCTAAATATGGTGTCTGCTTGCCCTTACCTTCTTTTGTAGTCTGTAGGGAAAGATAAATACTTTCAGAAGGTAAGTCAGCTCACCTGAGATTTTGAGTCATCCTTGGAAATGCTGCCTTTCCTTAACTGTAAAGGGAAACTAGAACAATGTGGCTCCCATATTAACTGCCTGAAGCTCACAGATCAGACTGATTTCTATCAATGTGGAGGTCTTATCCCAGCCCTATCCAATCTGCATAATAAAGTGTTCAAGCTAAGGTCCTGTACTGTACTTGCTGGAGAATGATCCCTTGACTATATTTCCACGTTTTTCTGGACAGACAGTGGAGGTGATCTGGGGGTAGTTAAATAGACAGTATTGAACTATGACCAAAGAAAGACTGGGAGGTAATTTGTTATCAGTGTATTGCATTTGTAGGAAAGATTATTTGATACTAGAGAACTCTTTGCCAGGGAAAGCTGTAATAAAGTCAAAAACATTGAAATGAAATTGAGATAAACTATTGGACATGAAACTTCTTGCCCTGTTCCCAGTAAAAGCCATATACCACTGACATCAAAGAATGTAAATGGGGTATAAGGGTGTATGTGCTTTTGGAATTGTTGGTTTCATTTGATGTGGGTCAAATGTAGCAAGAGCCATTGGGTGAAGTAGTGCTTCTGCATATGTTCTTAATATTATCTTAGAAGAGGCTGTAAATAAACATTGCCTCACAGTGCTATGACTGTCTCCAACTAGCACTATGGCCTCTTCTGTTAGCAGCTATACGTTGCTGCAGATGTGAATTAATCATTGCATCTCCTTCTCCCAGAGTTCCAGCTGGGTGTGTTTCAGTTCAAAGTCCCCAGCTGCTATTACACTGCAACTTCGCACACCAGGAGAAAATTTGATGTCTTTAAAAGTTTAATACTGCTTTGAAACATCCCATGGTTAAGCATCCCATGACCCACTTAGGGGAAGATGAGCTCACTACTCATTGTTATGCATGGAGTGACAGTTTACTAGAAAAACCTCTTAGAGTCGCTTTCAAAGCACAGTGGTTGTGTTGGAAAGGAAAGTGAGTTGTAAAACTGTTGTTCATTAGCATTTCCTTCAGGTATCTCCAAAACCAACAAAGATACTTTTGAAGATGAAAAATGTTGTAGGATCTTGTTTCTTTCCCAGCAGTTTGAATAAACGCAGACACTAGTGAGTAAAGGCAGTTGTAAGCCTATATTTCAGCATAGTCCTTGAAATAGGAAGCCCTCAAAATTGAATGAGTTTCCATCTCTGCGATAAGAGACCAGTAGGTAAAAATGGCTAACCCTAAAGGATTCCCTCTAGCAAGAACTGAAATAATCTTTATTGCTTATTGCTCCTCTGCTCCTATTTAAAAAGAAAAGCAGCTTCAGTTATTTTTAACAGCTAAAAAGGTTAACTAGCAGGTTAACTGTCAAACAAAGGCTTTGATCTTAAAATTCAAGTTTATTTTTATCTCTATTTTATGGATATTGTATTTTATCCTATCCAGCTGTACTAGATAGGTGCTTTGTGGAATGCTTCTCTAGCAAAGCAAGGGAAGAGACTTTAGTGGGACAGATCACTTGGGAGATATCACTCTTCTGTTTGAGACGTTACTCAGCTAACTATCTGGACTTGACTGATGTTTTTCAGTGTCTGCTTCCTGAATTGTTATAGACCAAGTGGTGGTGTTTGAAGGACTGTGTACGTACATGTGTGTTAGCCATCCTGTTTTGGTCATATTTTACTCAGCATTTATGTCCTGATACAGGAATTCCCTTTTTGAGGAAGCATTCTTCACTAACAGACCTCAATTTGATTGTGAGCAAAGTGAGTCTTAAAGTCACTATCTCATTATTGGAATCTCATTCAGTTGTAGTTCAGTGGAAAGTTTTCTTCATGGTGGTGGAAGTTTAACAAAATTGTATGATTTGATAAGGTATCTGCCTTTTGAATACACAGTGTCTCAGCAGCAGCTCTGTAGTTTTCAAATACAATTTTGTCTGCTACTTGGCGTCATCCTCAATTTAAACGTATTCCAGAGCCAGGTCCAAAGTATACCTCATCAGCTTATTTTTCTCCAAAAGTAGTTTTCCATTATTTTTTCTATAATTGTTTAAACATTTTTGGGTGTATGAAAGAAATCATACAGGTGTTTCAGGGTTTTTTTGTGAAATGGTTCAACGCTGCCAAGTCCAGGCTACAAAATGTTTTGGACTCTGAAAATTTGAGGTTTTGAAGAATATAACATAGCGGATTTTGGGTTTTGCCTTCTGGATTTTGAGCCTTTGGACAGTTAAAACTTTCAGACTTTAGAAAGGCAAGAAAGTTTCTTGATGAGAACTGAAATTCTCATTTGTACCTATAGCTCCTGCGAAATTTATGATGTGCAGTATCCTTAGCCTGTTTGGGGCCATAGCACTGGTATTTTCTCTTTTTCTGTTAATTCTTTCTGGAAGTTGGAGTAATATATCATGCCATGATTGAAAAAAATGCCCTGGCACATGTTTAAGTGTCTAGACTTCTTGTTGTTCAGGAGAAAGTATGCACTGTCTAAAGCCTGAAGTGCATACTGCAGTTTCCTTATACAAAGACTGACAGCTTTGCTTTATACAATGAAGGAAGCTGGATGACAAAATGCCATGAACTTTGGAAAGTATCTGCCAGTTGAAAAATGGTCATGATGCACAAGGAAGGATTTAGCTCAACCTTATTTAGAGTATGACTGACTTTGTTCAGGTATTCCATGTAGCTCATGATGACAATGTTTTGCTGAATTGTCAGAAACATTTCCTTTGGTCACCACACCCTACTACAGATGGTTTCTATTGCGGCAGCTGGCTTAGCCAAAGGAACAAAGCCAGAGTTTAAATCTACAGTGCCAAGTGGCAAAGAACCACTTGGCTACTTCTGAAGCAAATCACATGTCTTCTGAATATTACAATATTGTACATTACCCGTATATAGGATACCCACAGAAAAGGAAAAAACAAAAAACTGGGCAGATACAAAGAAAAATAACTACTCTTCAAGTGCTTGCTGTATGTATGTGACCCACAACCAAAGCTATGAAACAAAGCCACAAGAGGAAAAAGTGGTAACTTACTAAGCTTTCTCTTATGCATGATAAAATTGACCACAGAGCTGCAGGCATTAAGAAGGAAAAGACTATTTAACTCCATTATGGGATATTCCTTTAAAATACTCCTTGCAGAACTAGAGATGAGTCTTCTAAGGTTTATGCTTATAATAATGTTGCTGGTTTAATCTCTGATTTCTTGTCTGATAACTACACTGACCTCAGAGTTGCTATCCCATGAATGGGATATCACTTTCTTACTGATATTTGCTGCCCCATGACCCTGTGGCAACTACAGTCAGGGTTTGATTGTGGCAACAGGCAACAAGGTTGGAGTTGCGATCAAGGTGTATGTGTCTCTTGCATCATTCTGTAAGTGATACCTAAAACTGCAGCATCACAGTACATGTTTATCACTGCATGGAAAGAGCATGGGAGCTAAAACAAGGAGAAAAGTACAAAATTTCATGTAATGGATCTGCAAGTTTTATGGGATGTACAGCAGAAAGGAGACAATCTGTGCACAAATATAGGGATGTGTAAATGCAGATGAAAGGAATTAAGAAATGACCTCAAATACAGAAATAAACTAATCTTTTCCCTGAATCACTTCCTTCCCAAAACTCTGAGGCTGTAGCCATATGCCCTTTCACGGATGCCTTGATGAAGGTTACTAACCCCTTGTATCTGCCAGTGGACACATTTGCATGATCATTTCTTAACTCATTTTTTGAAATATGCATGCTAAATGCTATAGCTGGAAACTGGTTAGGCTTTCATTTTGTTCACACAATGACTTTTGGCTAACTGCTTTATGTTGCCACACAGTGAGCGAGTTCCATTCAAATATGTTTAGTCTGACTTTCATACTAACTAAAACATACTAGCTAATATTTGGATGGGTTTCACAGCCATAAAAACATTCTATGTGCATTTGGAATTGTGTTACCTTTACAGATTTAGTAGCATCTCATATGCTACTCAAGCCCTCTTAAGAGAGTACGTGTTGACCTGAAATGGTGTATGCAGCTGAATTGTGCACTCACAAAGGATTTTTCTGATGCCATTTATGCTGGATGTTGTAATGCTTATAATCAACAAATACAGAGATGGAAAAACACGAGGAAGTCATAAAGCAACATGAGAATGCGCACAGCATCACAGTTTCTATTTTTCTTTGAGAGCCTTTGGCAAGGCTTCTGAGACAGTGAGTTGCAAATCAATAGTAAATTTGTCTCTTATTTTTCTTGTTTGTTTCTCTCTAGAACATCCCGATATACCTGTACTCCCAATCCTCCATCTTTTTTTGAAATGCTGTGTGGCAAGTTGTGCACCACAGAGCTATGTGAGCTTTGCCGCAGCATTATTTCAAACTGAGGGTACAGTATGTGCACACGCAAACCAGAGGAGGCCCTTTTAGAGGCTGCCTGTCTGCAGCGTGGGTCTGGGATGCAGTGAATAGTAGGGCCTGGCAGCATTTGGGTTCTATCCTGTAGTCCCTGACTGCATCCAGACAAAAAGTAAACAAACCAACAAAACAAACGTGCAACTGAGACAGACCATATGTTAGAGCTGAGCAAACAGTAGTCATTTCTGTGGTACGCATCTATGTATGGCTTGCCTCAAATGACACAAGGAGGAAACACTGTGTGCTTCTGTCAGAGCCCAACAGCCTGCATGCTGTGGACTATCCTTCCTTTACTGTTTTTTTATTATCTATTAACATGCTCTTTTATCTCTCTAGGATCTCAGATGCTTATATTTGCAGATGATTTACAAGTACTAGATCTGGGGTAAATGTATGGGTTCAGTAGAAATCGTTGAGTTACAGGAGCTGAGAATCTGGCCTTTCTGTTTTCAGTTTTCACTGTGCAGCCCGAGTTAATGAAAAGTCCCCTTGTGAGCTTTTAAATATGACTATTTCCTTTGCTTGTAAAGTTACAGGGATTCAAAAACTAACTTTTGAGATACAGATGGGCAAGCCTCTGCTTTCCCAGTGAAGAGAAAGCAAATTTTATCTGTTCTCTGCTGGTGTTTTACTAAGACACTGCAAAATGGACTCACTAATTTGCAGACAGATTTACAGATCCAGTAAGATGTTTTTCTCCTTTTTCTGATAATTGAGTTTTGGGGTTTGGACATGTAGAGCTAGATTCATATCATGCTAAAGTAGCTTACAAGAAGCATCTATGGGAACACATGTGCAAGTGCACTCATCACTCACGATGCAGCCAGATGCAGGGTGAAAGGTTTTGTCATGCTTATTTAGCATAAAACTGGCTCCCTTTCGGAGTCACATGTGACTGTTCATTTTGGTTGTTCGTTTTATTTACTACCAGCAGTTACAGAATTTGATTTTTTTCAGAAGACTTTACAGTTGCCTGACTATTGTTTAGTTTTGCCACTGAGCTGGCAACAGAGTTTGGGTAAATCAGGATACTTTTGAAAAAATACTTTCTTGTAACTTTGTCAATTCTTTTTTTTAGGATTTTGAAAAACATAGGAAACTTTTTAGTCTTTTATGGTTGACTGTAAACTTCAATTTCCTTTCTTAACATACAAACACTTTTCATCTGAATTATCCTGTCCATGTGCTTAACTTTTAGTCCAAAACAAATGTAATGTGACCTAGTATAAACCTGTTTAATTTTCAGACTTGCACAAGGAGTTATAATCTAGTATTTGCCTGCAGGTAAGATCAGGCACATGGACAGTTGATACAGCTCAAGTGACATGTGGTAACTTGTTTAACAATCATGTTAATTTTTGTTCATGTTATGTGACAGCCAATAGAGTAATCTCCTCCTCTGCGATGATACTTGCACCATGGGAAAGGTTTCAAATTAGGAAATGTGTTGCCTCTGTAAAGCACTTATTTGAATGCTTGTGCTTTTAATTGTTTATTAATGCTGTGCCTAGAAAAAAAATTACGCGAACTTCCATTTCAACTCATTTGGTCTAATCCTGTGTGCAAAGATTTGCCTGAGTTTTTACATACTGAAGAAGATCACAGAAGGACAAAAATCTATCTGCTAATCTTTTGATAGGAAATGCTTTAGTCTAAAAATTCATCAGCTCAGGGCTGTAAGAAAGACAAAATGCTTGGCTGTTTCAGGCAGGATTTAAACTGTGAATGGATAATGTAAATAGAGCATGTGTGAGTGTGGGATCAAATATTCCTGTTGAGTAGCACAAACCCAGGAAATTTTAACAGAAACCTTTGCTGATTTTTTAACTCACTATTGTTAGATGTAATTTGCATGTTCTCTATGGGCAAAGAATGTTTAAGCATTTCTGACTTATCCTTTAAGATTCACAGGTTTCACTGAAATGTTCTTGATAGGTTGGCTGCTAGTTCTGTTATTGGATCAGCGATAACTGCTATTTTTCAATCACATTTCTGGTTCACAGTTGTCCTGAAATGGTTTCTATGCCTCTGGCTTTTTTGTAAAGTTGCAGCAACTTAAAGACAGCAGATACTAATGAAACTACTCAAATTGTGGATCACGGCCTGGAAGGGGGAAAATGCTATGCTTACAACTAGATCAATAGCTGAATTCAGTTTATTTTGCAATTCAAGTAGGAATTTGGAACTGATAATAATTTTGAAAATGTGCTTCCTGATTGAAACAAACCTGCTTTTCTTAATTCAGTCTCAATCCAGAAAATGGAGTGCCCAAGTATGACAAAAGGGTCGCTGCAGATTTATTTATGGACTGATCAGTATTAAGAAGTATCAGAATGTAATAAGGAAACTTTTTTCTCTAAAGCACTCAGGCCAAATTGTCTACCCAGAGGTTCAGGTATCTGAATATACTCATTCCACGTAGTACTATACAAGCCAGAAAAAATTCTCCATCTTCACTGTCAGTGCAGTCACAGATTGCTGAAGGTGGCATTGGGGTTTTAAGTCTGTTCTAACTTGTAATTGCTGATGGTTATCAGTAAACAGCAGTGATACACATGCTAAATATTTGGGACTCATTCTGACATACAGAACACCAGGAATTCCCATTAGAAGTTTCAAGCCAACATCCACATGGACTGTATATTGATATAGCTCTGTTATTTCCAGCAGAATGATACTGACTGTCAGCAGGCCAAAATCAGGTCAGATGTTTCAGTTAGGGTCCCCAAATCCAAGTCAGACAAGTACATTTATGCATTGGAAGACTAGTAGGTTGAGTTTCAGTTATTGTTTTCTGAGCACTAGTAATTGGAACATGTTCTGTAGCAATGGTAGCTGTATTTCACTGCTACAGGCATACTTTTGTTTGCGCATACATTAGGCACGTTGCCTGATGGCCAATTCATTCATGATGAGTCAAATACTACGCAGAAAGACTGAATTTGAATGTGATGTCCCTGGAATCGAGTACTGCTCAGGGTATTTCTGATTTACTCTTAATAAATCACTCTTCTCCTTTAGCTGTAAAAAGACTTAAACATCTGTTTTACCTAAAAGTGTATATTGTATTTTTCTTATAAAACTCAAATAGTTTGCCAAACAAACTTTTTCTGGGTAGATGCATATAACACTTTTAAAATCTGTCTTGATCTGTAATAATTCTTGCTGGTTTAGTTTCCTTCACTTGCTTATATTGTTATGGCAAAGTTAGTGTAAGTAAAACCATGCATAAGGCTCAAATTCTAGGCTCTTGTAATGCCTCTAAGTACAGAAGATAAAATCATGAATGGAAAGATTTATAAGAGACTTTCATAGAGAGTTTCACCACCTAAATGTCAGTTACAACTAAATTACTACTTGCAGTCTCCTTTGCCTATATTACAGTGAAAGTGAAGACATTTCCAAGGGCTGTTGATGTAATGCCTTCCCTGATTGCACCCTTCTCCTTCCCTTACGCAGACACACACAGAAAATTCTTTTCTAATAGCGCATAACTCAGTCCATCTGAAAACTTTTGATGTGTTTCTTTCCTGATTACAGCCATAGTAGGTGCCCAGTAGTAGCTTAAACGTTCAAAAGAAAGTTTTATAAACATGACAGAGCAACTATATTGGCTATGAGTAAGCACGCAAACTGTTAAATTACAGGAAATGACTGGAAATAATTTTAACCAAAGTTTCTTCTTACCTTCTTCAGCAAGTGCTATGAAAGGCACGCTCCCTAGAACGAAGATGAAGAATTGAACTTTAATAAACATCTTTAGTCTGCTTAGAGAATAGCTTTCCAATCCTGAGACCAGATGGATTCAAATTCTGATTAATTTTTTTAATAGGCGAGGAGAATTGAGATCACAAAAAGAATCACTGCAAAAATTACTTTGCTATTCCAAATATTCCTTTAACTGCTGTAGTCTAAAGGGGGAAGATTTTCCCAGATGATAACTCTGCAGCTAAAGAAAACGGAGTGGAGTCGGCATTATTTTCTTTAGCCAAGGGGTGGGAGCATGCCTAAGGTGGTCCTCAAAGAAGAGCCAGGCCCGCCCTCTGCACTCTGTTTGGTCAGCACTAAAATTGTGATCTCAGCCCAGGTTTAAAGTTACAGGAGCTGCTGTGGCTTTCAGAAGACTTTTATTTAGCAAAAAGGGAAAGTGTGTTTAGACAGAGCGAGGTGTTCAGGGAGTTCCCTCCCTTCTGCAAACTGTCCTTAAAAAATATTTAAGGAACAACACTAAGGACATTTTTCTTGTTATTTCCAGCAATGAACTGATGATTTTTTATTTCAAAGTGAGCCCCCATGTTTATCTGAGCAAGTGTGGTAGTGAATGTGCATTTAGGGATACTGAAATAATTTTAGGACAGGTTACTTAATTCTGCAGTAAATACTGTCTGAATTTTTTCTATGTGTCTAAGGCTCCGCTTGTGTCCTCAAGTGACATCCTAACTGTACTCTAGCATTTATCTCTGCCCACAGGCTTGCTGGCCTCAGTGTGCTAATATCACCCTACAGAGAGGATTTTTCGGTTTTGTATGTAACCATTAGTAGTACAGCTGTACAATGGTCTGTACAAGACCAGTTACTTTTTTCTTGTATGTGTTTCTGCGCATCAGTATTGCATGGCATGTGTGCAAGATGAGATTAACACTCTTGCCCAAAATCTGTAACAAATGTTTTTTCTCACAAATAATGGCTGTTAGGAACTGGGACTGAAACAGGACTTAGAGCAATGATTTATATTAATCCTTTTCTGAATCTTCCCTTGTCTTGAGCAAGTAATAATCTACTGATTTACATCTATTTAGGAATGTGGCAAGTTGTGCTCATTGCTCACATGTGAACTAACTATACCAGTGTGCCACGTGGTCGAGTGGAGGAAGTATGTGACCTCCTTCCCTCCCTCAGTTTCTGTACCTTGAAGTCCCACAGGGCTGGGACATCAGACCCTGAAGCATAGCAGCAGAAGCATGGATTTGTTTCCTTTCTGCTGGCAGTTGTGGAGGAGTTAACCTCTGCAGAAGAGTGGGGCAGACTTGTGGGAAAAGTTTTCTATTTTTTTTAGAAAAACAAAACCAAAAACCGTGACCATGGCTAGGGTGTTTTGATCTGTGAATGTGAGTCAGAGCCCTCGTTAAGACCCTGCAACATTTTGTGCTATAAAGAAGCAAAGCAAGTCTAAATGTAAGCAGTGATAGTGATGTAAAGAGGGCTGCAGATGGGAGGTGCAACACCTTCCATAGGGCTTTTCATTGCTGCTGAAAGTGATAGGTGCCAAAGGAATTTGTTAGCTGTAGGTATAAATCATGTTCTTAGTATTGAGGATCTCTAGGAGTAGGATGAAAACAGTCAATGCTAATGCAAAGAAACAACAGGGAATATTGGCTTATTCTCTTTAGAAAACCAGTAAAATAACTATTCCCATATACTAACTTTCAGCATGTCTTGAATCTTAAAATCTGGGATTAATTATTCTCAGTAATGCTGCTTCAAATTTATTTAAGGGAATGTTTGCTTATTGGGAAATGCCACTCATATGGAACTGAAATTTGCTAGGGGACAATTTCAGTTGTAAGGAAACTTAGTTTGAAAAATCAAACCAAATCATTCTTTACCTGATCAGAACGGAATGTTTGGATTTCTATATGTATTTCTGGACAAAAAATGAATGTAGTATGCTATAAAAGACAAACTGGAACAAACAGTGACTTTTTAATGTTAACAAATTCTCATTTGTAACAGAAGATATTTTTAGAATTTCATTCCATTTTCTTCAAAGGTTACTCCAAAGACCTTTCATCTTTATGAATATTCCTGTAAACAAATTTGTCTCAGGACTTTCTGAAGAAGGACAAGCTATTTGCTGAATTAAATAATGTCTTCCTTTAAACTGTACTGTATGCTGGGTATAGAACAGGAGCTCTTAGGCTTTCAGGAATTGGAGATGTCAGAGTTCCAGCGGCTACTTCAACACTTTTTAACTTTTTTTATTCTTTCCAATAAGGACTAGTTTCTCCTATACCAGCTCATTTCTCCTGCTCCAGCCTATTCCTCAAAGAAAAACTCTTTAGATAGATTTATTGAACTATGAAGAATATAATAAAGTCAGCTTGTATCACAGTGCAATAACAGGAAAGAAATTTGCCTACAGATGCAAAATAAGTTAGTGAAAAAGCTAGGAATGTCTTACAATCTCAACCCAAGATGACAATTAGTTCCTTAAGGACATCCATGACAGGAACTTGCCTTCTGGTGAGGACAGCATCTTGCTCAGTAAGGAGATTAAGGCTGGGAGCCATTGCTGAGCCCTGTGATTTAAATGACCAACAAAATTCTTTCAGAAGAGCCAATATACCCTTGGGACAGGGTATGGAGCCAGAGAGAGGTGAGGGATAAGTTTTCTTCTGAACTGTACCAAATTAAGTTCATTTTTTTAATGAAACTATAGTTCACTGTAGTGTAATTCTGATAAGCCAATAGGTTTTGAGAAAATAAAGGAGTTATTCTAAGGTTCTTATTTAACAGTCTGTCTATGTTTGAAGCAGCACTTAATACTGTGAGCTGTTTGTTTCAAAATAGAAGGTAAGCGCATACCTATATGTAAGCATCTTGTCTTTGCTGATTGGTAGTGAACTTGTGCATGGGCTCAAATGCTGTAATGAAATGAGGTTTAGGTCTATGCAGAGATATTGGTCTTTTTTGTTCTGGGCGTGTTATGACAATTCCCACAAATTTCCAGGATATGAGTGTGTGGGTCGCCCTTTTTTTTTTTTTTTTTTTTTTTGCCTAGACAGCTCTGTGTGTTTTTAATCAGAGTGGTTTAAGGGAGGAGGTGGAAAGGGTCTGCAGTACCAGCAACCCTTATGTTTTCATTTCATAATCTGTTCTTTCCGTCTGACTGTGTCAGTCATTTGCACGGCCTTGTGAGAGGCTTAGGCTGTCTCTAGTTCAGTAAGAGCAAAGAATGAAACATAGCTGGAGGAGGAGAAAAATAGTGACTATATCCTGCAGAGTGTTCTGCCTCAGTGGCTGAAGTCATGTGGGATGACGTGTTTTCCCCTGAATCAGTTCATGTTGCAATACGAACCCGGGAGCACTGAAGTCAATGGAAGACTCCCCGTTGTCATAAACAGGCTTTGAACAGCAACTCCAGTGTCAGCAAGGGCAGCCTTGCTGCTCATTCTGTGTAACTGCTGATAAGAGGGAAGTTTTGCAGGGGGTAAATGCAGGCAGTTTGATTTCTGTGACTGTATGACTGTGTACGGTTGCTTGCAGTGTTAGGGTTGGTCGGTCTGCCAAAGTACACTCTTCTGAAAGTGTAGTGCTTTATGATCTCTGGTATTAGTTTGACCTTATAATTGGCAATTTGTCTGGCAGTTTATCCTGGAATTGGTTGCATTTCTCTGCTGAATGAAATAATCTGTATGTGTACGTTTAATTCATTTGCAATGCAAAAACCTAGCTCTGGATTTCCTTTCCCTGCAAGTGAACATTACTGTGATCCAGAAAGTAAGGAATACTGCGTAGGACAAAGCGTGACAATGAACTCTGGGGACAATGCCGATTTGGCTTCTGGGGTGAATGGGCTGGAGAGGAGAAGGGACTGTTGTTACAAAGCTCCAGGTGTAGCATGAATATGTTAATTGTACTTCATCTCTGATGACAATAAAATTATTAACCTTTTTCTTGAAATAGCTCAGGAATGATTCCCCTTTTCACTACAGCTATCTCTAAAACACAAGGAATTATATACATATCAAGGCCTAAACTTTTTAGGGCCGTATTACCAGAATTGATATTTGATTGTTTTTTGGTGTTTGATTTTTTTAGAAACCCTTTGAGGACACCTGCGTCTTCTAGGACTGATGTTCAGGACTGCCAAACACACAGAGCTCCTGTAAATTGAGCCTGTGCATGCTTGTCCCGTCTGCGAACTGAGGCTCTAGTGTCTCAAACTGGACGGAAAATAGTTTGTACAGTTTTGGGTTACATATCAAAAGCTGCCTAATCATCAGTTATGAAAAATGCAACCTATGAATAGAATTCGCTTGCTATTTCCACTTCCAGAAGAATTTGTTTTGTGGACACTCTCTGCTTGTGACTTACACGATATTTTTTAAGAGTAAATCTATGTAAAGGATTCAAAAACTGAGATGGCCAATTCTATACACCATGATTTGCTGAAAGATTACCTCACAGTAAAGCAATGTTGCCTTGTTGAAAGCAGGTAATGAAAAAATGTAACTATCATTCTGGGTCTCTTCTTTCAAGTAATAGAACATTTCCTCAAACTGAATTGGGTGGTTTTTGTATTTCAGTACCTGCCAAAAGGGGATGGGTTTGGCTGCAAAGGGAAAACAGGAAATAGCTTGAAAATTAATAAAGCTTGCAGAAAACAGGTTTTATGCTTCTGACCAAATTTTGCAGGGCCCACAGCTGCCCCTGGGGTACAGAAACAGGAAATTTGGCAACAGAAAGAGACAGTATCTTTTAAGTTACAGACCAGATTTGCAAAGGATATTATCAAATTGGATGCTTAATTTACACTTTTTTGGAGTGTATTTTTAGCAAAAGAGTAGGAAGGGAAACTATGGATCTACTTTCTCTGTACTGGAGACATTGTAAGTGAAGGTTTTGCTTGTACTGGAGATGGTACTGTGGAAAGAGAAAATCTAGCAGCACATGGAGCTGTACATTGATGGAAAATTCTGTAGTAAGTCAGGCAGAAGCCAGGATATTCAAATCTGTGATCGTGCTACGGGCTCTGACAACTTGTGGGACTTTGTGGGACAGTAGAGGGGTAACTTGGATATTCCTTTTCAAGAGATGAGACATTCGTGTGGCCTTCTTATAGGTGTGTACATAGAGAGAAGTCATCTGTGCATGTACATGAACATACTCAGGTCTACATAGTGGTTATTAAACAGAGTATGGATGATTATGTTCCCATCTTTTGGGCTTATTTACATGGAAGTCAAAGATTCTTATAAGGCTTTTGCATATGGACCCTTGCCCTCAGAAATGGCTTTAACCTTCCCTTATTCACAAATTGTTAAAGTTGAAGTCCATCATATCTCTTCATTGATTTGCGTAGGCCTTAAATAGCTATGGCTTTGTGGTCGCTTTTGGTTTTGAGTCACTGTGCTTTTAGTTTCTGATTTCTGGAAATTCATTTTGTATGCAAGATATGAGAATACATATTACCCTCTATTTAGCTTTTAAAATGGCAATCCAGAAGTTTTTCACTGGGCAGCTATCAGGGAATGGGAGAAACAGAAGATGCTGCTTTCACGCTCTTTGTTTCGGGCAGCCTTTCGTGTCTGACAGGAACACTGCTTTTGATGTGAAGTCAGACTTGCAGCTGATATAAGACAGAAGAAGAATTCACTGCTTGAAAAGTAAAATGTGTCCTATAGAATGGGATTGGTATTAGTATTGACAAACTCAAATATTCATATTATGCAGCTATTTTGAAGATAAGCAACTATAAATCAAATCCTGTTCCTTGACCATCTGTGCTCCTGACTGTAAAATATTATGTGCACAGATGTGTGAGCAACCCTAGCTGTCAGATGTAGAGAAGAGAGATTACCGAATCAGAAAATTACAACAATACTTGAAGTTGGAGATCTTAAGCTAGATTAGTAGCGATATTTATCAGTCAGTTTGAGATGAGGCTAGATTTTCAGCTGATACAATCAGTTTCACTGAAATCAATATATACCAGTGTTCACAATCCAGTGCTGCAATCTGTGGGGCACAGAGGCAGCCTAAAATATTTTATGATTTGATAAATGGGCACACACTGACCCAGTACCTCTGGGCTACACAGCAGTCTGGTGGAGAGAGCAATTCTGAAGCAGCTAGGTTCCATCCTAGCTAGGAAATCCAGCTATGTTGAATTGACTCTCAAAATAAACTACTATTTAAGGGAAAAGAGGTATGCATCTACACTTGCAATAGTTTCATTTTAGATTTATGGGCAATTGTTCTTTGTACAAGCTGCTTTTCTCCACAATGTCATTTTGGTCATTTCTAAAAAGATTTGATTAAGATGGACTAGGAGAAGAAAAGGGTAAAGAGGGCTGCACAGTATTTTTACGTAAGAGTGAGTTGATCTATGTAAAATGTCAAGATTTCTCTATGGTGTTTTGAAGTCTGTGGTTTGGTGTTGAGGTGACACTATTTCCCGCTTTTATAATTTCAAAATTGAATTTTTTTTGTTCATACTGTAAGGCTCTTCATTAGAAGCAGATGAATTCAGGCCGTTTAAAACAAAAGCATGAATTTTAGTCTTTTTTTAAAAGTAACACTATTGCCTACCTGAAGCAAAGTACTGGTTTGAAGGGGGCAGGACACATGTAGTGGACAGTCTACACTGCCTTTCTCAAGAGGCCATGTGTGTTGGTGGCTTATAAAGACCCCTGGAGTGGAGCTGCTCAGCTGCTTTCTGGATAAAGTTTTCTTCTAAGAGAGTGCAGTTCTCTGGGGACACAGTCCTGAAAACATAAACTTCACTGAATGCGACAGGTTACATACAGTGTAAGAGCTGATTGTAGGGAGTAGGCATGTTCCCGAGGACTCAGAGTTGGGATTTCTGTCAGTAAGTACTTCATCCAGAAAAAGTCTTTCTAAAGTCTGCCAGCAGTTGTCTCTACGTGACATACAATGGAGTGACTCAGAGTTAAATATGGAATGCCCACTCTTTACTACTTTTAAACCTGTGGATGACCACCATGTATTTAACAAAAAATTATAAGGTTGACATAGGTTTTCTTAGGTCAGGAGTGTTCTTTTAACTAGAACAGTTATATAAGGAAAGCAACACAGCAATGGAGCCAAAAGGGGGGAAAACCACACGTATTGTGTACTCAGTTTCTCACTTACTACAGAATGGGTCTATGAGTTTGCTGCTTAATATGTTCAAAGACTTTCACTGCTTTTCTAGGGAGTTTATACAGATAAAGCAAGTATGTGTCATTAGGAATTTACATGTCCTCGTTTTTTTAAATACACATTGTGTTAGTGTGCTGAAAATGTACCAAGAAATGTTGTAATCCTGACAACGTGGCCGAGATCACACCTGCTTGGCGTTGGGCAGAACCCAGCACAGTTCCTGTACTGTTTCAAGCCATACTGTGTCCCAGCAGCCAGGCCATCAGCTCTCTGGGCATCTTCACATGGGGCAGGATTTGCCTGGGTTTACAAGGCTATGGGCAGAGTAAGGCACACACAGCACATGGATACAGCCAGTTTTTCTGTAAATGAGTAATTGTCTCTTTCAATAAGCTTGTGTGCCTTCTAGAAGAAATTAAATGCACATGGATGAATAAATGAGAAATACTACCCCCATTAAGTTCCATGACAAAATTCCCATTTCAACTCTGATTTTAGGGAGGAATCACCTATAAAAGAATGTGGTTTCTTTTCCTTTTTGTATACAAATCATTTCCCCAAGAATAAGTGGCTTCACAAAGGAAGTGCGAAGATGAACAAAAACTGGTAGAAAGAATAGTTGTGTTTCAAAGTGGGGGAGAGCAGGCAGGGGCAGAGAAGAAGGCTGATTGTGGATAAGGAGTGAGCGCAGAGTGGTGTTCTCCAGCAGCCTTTCCTGACTCTGACACATTTTGTATAACTGGGATTTATCTATAAATAATAGAAGTGAATAGGCAGAAAGAGACCATCTACATAATGCTCTGCAGCCACGAGAGGGAGTGGTATGTTCACAGGTACTGTTTTGTTTAAAATGCACTCACTGCGGGGTTGGATTCCACCACTTCCCTAGTCCCAGTGGGGAAATTGAGCAGGGAAATATGCTCCAGACACGTAAGGTTCTGGGCTGCAATTTTTTTTATCCTATCTTCGAGCAGCAGGATGTTTCTCCACCCTGGCTACACATCCAAATGGCTATGAAAATACATGCTTTGGTGAAGGGTTCAGTGAGAGAAATAAGGCATAGTAATCTTTCAGCAGTAGAAACCATGGGTCTTCTTGAAATGACAGTCATTGTGGTGACCCCAGCTCACCTTCTGACTGACAACCAAATTCAACAGATACCAGTAATTTGAAGAATTTTATTATGGGGCAAAGCCTACCTCAAATGAAAATAAAACCGGGGACTGAAATCAGGAGGGGATCATGGATATTTCAGCTATTTTCCAAAATCTAAATTTGTTCACGTATTATTCCACTGACATATAGCTGAATCATGTACTGTAATCTCTTAAAATGAGATACTACAGCACTGAATTTAATAAAGGGTCTCAGCTGCAACTGTGAATGCTTTGTCTAGGAGATACTAGACTAATAACATGGCTTTACAAATACTTTTTCCAAATGTTTGTAATATTGGATTTTTTCCTGAAAAACAAAGTGAATAAATATCTTAGCAAGGGAAAAAAGACCAACAAAGGACACCAAAAACGCCTAATGAATGTTCATTGTAGTTAAAAAATTATTAGATTCAGGGCTTGATTATTCTCTGAACTACACTATAAATCATTTATATCTGGATAAAATGAAATGATAACTTGAGAATGCGTAGAGGGGTGGAGTCCCAGTCTGAGTGTAGAAGGTGGACCTAGAGGAATGCGATTAAACTGGAATCCACAAAGATAGACCTTATCTTTGCATTACTCAAACCAGTGCATGATATCACTTTTTTGTGATATTAGCTTGTCAGTAATAACTTGGGGGAGAGAAGGGAAGCCAGTTCAAATGCAGGAGTTTCCTATCTAAGGGGTAAGTTAATTCATGCTTTAAATTAGGAAATAAATGTTTTATGCTTTGCTCTGTATTTACAAGACCTGTCTTGCATAAACTAATTCTAGGACACAAAGGAGGATGAGATAGTTGCTCTCTTGGAGGCCTGCTCACCACTTTAATAGCCCCAAGCCATCTACATGCGTATTCGGATCAAGGCACTATTGTATTGTTAAAATATAAATATTTAAAAGCCCATGCCTTTTAAAATGGAAATGCTGAAAGCTTTTGAGGTGAATATCATTTAACTTTAAAGCTCCGTCCTGTTGCTGCTTCTAGTTATTTCCATATGAAGCAGTGGGGAAACTGAAGCACCTAGTGCTGTAGTGTCTTTTCCAAGGTTACACAGTAGATCAGGAGTGGAAATAAGTTTTGCAGATTCTTCCTGTCTCTATTCTATAAATTATTTCATTAAATAGAAGTAATGGATTAAGAGGGTTTTTCTTTATTGGGATGTTAATATCTTCTTAGTTTCACTGCAGGAAACTGAATTAGAGGACCATGATTCATGTATTTGTAGGCGTAGGCAGCTGCACACCAAGTACAATACAAAGAATATTAACAATTTTAATTGCCTGCAAGCGCTATTGATAATACAGCATCTTTCATATCAAAGAAGATTATTCCAAAATTAAGGGATTTAGATCCACATATCTTATACCCTGTATATCCCTAAGCCTTATAGCAGTTTTATCCCTTCCCTGTTCAAAAAGGGAAACTGAGGCCCTGAGGTATTACACTGTAAGTGTGAGTAAAGGTAAAACGCTGGGGTTTAGACTGATTTTTTGCTTTATGTTGCATAAAACTGTGTGCACGTAAGTCTTCCATGCAACTCCTCAGAAATTAGGAAACTCTGTTCTCGGCTCAGCATTTGTGACCCTGCATCCTTCTGCTTTTGCCCTCTGTCACTTCAGGTGATAATGATGTGCCACAAGGCAGCAGGCAGTACCAGACAGTACTTCTTAAAAGAAACAATAATGTGTCTGCTCTACTGAGTGATGTCCAGTAGCCATGTTATCAGTGACAGTATATCAGTATACTATGTTTGCTGAAAAGTGGCTAGCCTAAAAGCAAACTAAAAATCATTACAGGTGGTTTGATTACTTGCAATAAGTAATCCTTTACTGGATGTTTTATATATATATTTTAGCATCAAAATTGCATCTACAATGGTTCATCTTACTCCAAAACTAGTCATTAAAACACTTCTCAGTGGTACAACTTGTAACTATATTCCTTTGGCCATCCCATAGAATAGCACGTAATACCTGGTTGGAATAGTAGCCAGAGGAGATATCCAGCTTTGCTGGATAACGTGTGATGACTTATGTCATTTTGGTGAAAAGAAAGGTCCCACTTTTAGGGACCCAACAGCAGCAATGTAACAAAAAGTCATTTTAAACTAAGCACCTCTCCCACCACCATCAAAATCTTTCATTGTTAGTAACTCCAAACACTCCAGAGATTTTTATTGGCAGGTAATTTTTTAAGGAGGACTGCACAGATGCTGTTTCAATGCCTTGACAGCTATTCCATGCCTGTGTCCACGATAGTCACATAAATGCTTTGACACTGATACAGCACTACTGTCTGTGGTAGTTTTGAATAATGGGACTGCTTTTATGCACCTACTGAGAAAACTTCCAACCATCCTTAAAACAATTAAAACTTCCCTGATAAAGGAAGAGCAGAAAGCTAGACTTGCATTTGCAGGAAAAGCAAATAAAGTGTTTATAACATAAAATCTGTATCAAAAGAAGCCACACATATAATTTTAGCAAGTGTTTGCCTAGCTTCAGCAGAAGGAACTAAGTAATTTGTATAAGTGTCTATGTCAAGAAATAAATTGGAACCTTTCATTATATGCTTAGATAAGGTATTTCTGACCATAAGTTATAGGAGATGACTTTTTGGAAAACTCAGAAGATGATATCCTACTGAGGAATATCATAGAGAAAATGTAAGAATTAACAAATTAAATCCCTGGTTAAAATTGAAAACACTTTCTAAAAAAACCCCAGGAATTAGCAGTTAAAATTAATTTTTCAATTTTAGTTTTTGTTGAAAGTGTTTTGTTGGACGTTTTTGGCTTCTCTATTTTTAGTCTGCAGCCATTCCATTATCCCAGAAATATCTCTTTGCTTATAGCACAGCCTGAGAAAAAGGAGAGTATACTACATGCCACATGAACAATATTTTTACCATATTCATCTTCTGTGCCATTAACTTTGTGAAACATTTACAAGAGCCTGAAGCAAACATACTTTTTCTTCTGGGTTCCCTTCAAGTTTGAGATTTAAGCGACTTCACTTATTTCATTTTTGTGAGATTGATTTATTTTTTATACTACTAAAGAAAAAAAAAATGTAGAACCATCCCAGAGATTGTGATAACTGAGAACTACACTCTGCGTACTGCCAGCACTAATGCCCATTAACTTCACTAATAGTCCCCAGGGAGGAGATTCTGTGTTTTATCTTTTTGGTGATGTTTCTCAGCTTTAATATCTCTGAAATTAGGCAGGCCTCAAAATTGTAGAAGACTATAAGCAGACGTATGAAGGAGTTCATCCAAACATTAATTATATACACAAACCAGATAGGCATCCTGACAATGGGCAGTGAGTTACCTTGCGTGCTTGCACTGTGTCATAGTGTGGGACAACTCCTGGATGCCAGAATTGTGCAACCCAGTACTAAGACACCTCCACCTCCCAATGCTAAGGGTCCTACTGAAGTTCCAGTAGTTAAAACTGCTACGTACCACCGCAGTATCACCATGTAGGCTGAAAGTTGTGTTAAAAAGAGCAGCTCTGCTAGCGGTTACTAACACACCCATCAAAGTGTGACTGTAACGAGATTCTGGAGGTTGTGTCTGATATCACTGAGTACCAGAGAAGTACCCCTGATTTCTTGTCAGTGAGGTAAGTAATTTCTGAAGCAATTATGAAAGCTAGTCATTGTAATAATTAGCATTGGTTATCAACATGTTTTTGAAAAGCAAATCCAGAGGCAGTATTACAAGGCTCCAAACATCTCCCTTTTGGGGATTGCTGCACTGGTTGATATAATTTCACCTGACGTTTCACCCATCTTATTAACAAGGCGAGTGAAATGTCAGAAGGCATTAAGTCAAAATATTCCTGCATTCCCTAAGGGCCGCTGTACTTCTGTATAGCCAGGGAAACTGGTAAGAGGATAGAAAGATGGCTTTAGAGTGAAGGCAAGTGAATGACCAGGATCATTTACCATGACCAGCACTGTAGATACTTTAGTTATACAAAGAGATTCGTAACTATAATGAATTTTTGTCATCTTGCAAACATTTTTTGCATATGTATAGGGGCCTTTTCAACATTTATGTTATGCTTTAAAGGTAAAAACAAGTCCTTTGTATTGGAGGATTTCATCCCATTGGTTCAAGGATCTTTGTTACCATTTTGTTTGGTTTTGTTCTTCATGTGGATATGAAAGAACTAGATATTTATTGAATTTAGAAAGGGAAATTGATTTATTTAACATAAGATTAAAAAGGATGACAGATCTGTCTACAGAAGGAGCACTACAGATAAAGTGTAAGGGCCAAACTTTCAATTGTTTCCTCTAGATTGCCCTTTCTGGATTTTCTGTATTTGACTTTTTTTTAAAAAAAAAAAAAAAAAAAAGAGGAACTGTACATGCATCCATTCAGATATGGACACATACACACAAACATAATTTGCACACCCTTATTCTGTCAGTTTACTTTCATTTGAATGTAGTGCAAGATTCTAGTGTTTGTTGTCTTGCCTCAAGTCCTAATCTGTTGTTTGTTGTCCCTTTGTACTTCTTAGTGCTGTGTGGTTCCAGTGCAGAGATGGATGCATTTTTGTGGAGTAATTATTTTGCAGAAGGCCAGTTGTTCAGAATTAACCTGTAAAATATGGAATTGCACACTTGTGGGAATGGTTCACGTAACTTAATGAGTGTGCGATGCATTTCAAAGGGCAGTTTTCAAGCGCTATTTTGAAATTACAATCTGATCTTTTAAGCATTTTTTTTAAGTTATATTTTTCATGAAATGTTTTGATGGTAAAGGGGAACAGCAGGGTGTAATAATTATTTCCATTATTTCTAGCACTCAACTGATGCTTGGCATTCTCATTGATACAAATATGCTCTCTGCATATTTAAATCCATGCAGTGTATGCAGCAATAGTCAGTGTGGTAGATGGGAGAAGGGAAGTAAGCACAACTGACTGTCTTTGGCGTTTTTCCTCTGCATTAGGAAAAAGATCTAGATGATCTAGCCTGGTTTTTTTCCCCTGTTGTGATTAGCTTGTACCACATCAAATAAATTAATACAGCCAAGGAAGGTAGCTTGTAATGTCTTTGTGAAATCCCCTTATCAAAATAATTAAAAAGGTCATTAAAAGACCTTGACCTCCAATTAAGTGGTGCCTTTGTAGATGGAACTGTTTTCTTGCTGGGTGTATATTTGGTATGAATTTGCACAAAATCCTCCCAAGTGCACCATCTTCTTTGGTCTGGAAAAGATATTCAGCCCTTTAATATTGCAATGTTAATTGCAAAATGAATTCAAGTCCTTTTTTTTGTTTATTGTGGAGGTTTTGGGTTGTTGGGGGTTTTTGTTTGAAGGTGTGTTTTTTTTTTTTTAACTCTGCTGTGCCGTGCGGACCTAATGATCTGGAGGGGTTTTATACTCCAAGGATATATGTGGTGTTTTATAAACGTTAGCTGTCAACTGTTTTAATTGCTGTAAATCTATTTGCTATTCATTAGAACAAAGAGAACTCTCCAAAGGGTTTTCTAGGTAGCACAGAGTACAAATTAAAACTATATACTTCCTGCTGAGAGAATACAAATTTGCTTCCCAGATATTTCAGAATAATTTCCATCCCTGTAAGGAAGGAAAACCTATCTCCTTTTCACCAGAACACACACCATTTGTCATGTTTTACCCTCTGCTCAGCCAGATTGCACAGTGGCACGTTCAGTCTCTGAATGCTTTGATAATTTATTAAGCAGTTCTCCTCTATAGAAGGACTGGAAAGAATGAGTGTGTGGTGCACGATTTGGGGGAAATCAGTTTGAGAATTACTAGGGTTTTGTCTTTTGAAACAAATATGCCATGTTTATAATGGCAATCATGGGTGAAAAACAGCAATCTACTTAGCTTTACATCAGCTGAATTAAATTTTGTGATTTCTCGAGGCTTTGAGAATTTGCTCAAACTTCCTTCTCTGTTTAGCTTCACTGCTTGAAACTTAGCTGCAGGTTGAAACAAGTTTCAGCTATGAAAGTTATGTTCAACCCCAGCTACTACTTTAAAGCAGTTAAATTTTCCTCTACAAATCCTGTGTTGGATTTCTTATATATTTCTTTTATTTAGAATCTCTGAGCTTCTAAAGAAGCTCAGATCTCTTATCTCCCTGAGGTTTTTCAGATCTTAACGGACCCAGTGGTGAATCTGACCGGTTAAATAGTGTTTGAGAAGAAACCTGAGACGAGCTTTACTTGTGACTTTATTACATACAAGAGTAGTAGTGGATATACATGAGCATATCTCCGTTCAACAGCTTAGGAGAATGTTCACTTTTAGTTGTCTTTAATTTGCTTTAAAGTGTGGTAAATCTGGACCAGTACATAAACTATGAGGAGGGCAAGCGGTTGACTGCACTGTAGTGGCTGGATACAAACTCCCTCCTGAGGGAAAAAGGAACTACAATTTACACTGTTCTCTCTCTCTCGTGAATGCTTTTTGTGATTGTAATGGTTTACAATAAGATAGTGACCACATGTCTGCATGAGCCACTTTGTCTAGAGCAGATGATGGAAGTCTTTTGATGGGTTTAGGCTGGTCTCATTTGGCTGCTGAACTGCGATGTCTGAGATTTTTCAAATTCAATCATCGCTGCTGCCATGTTGATTAATTTTGATGTAATTTCCCTCCCAGTGGCATGGCAGCAGCAGCAAGAGCAGCAGTGAAGGACTGGGCAGGTGCACTACAAGCTTTAGTTCACAGTTTCTATCATCTCCTAAATTGTAAGGCAAAGCAATATACCCTTCTTCTCTTCTGCTTTTTCAGTCCTTCTTAGATGTAAGATCAGAGGGAAAACTGTCCAAAGGTGCTCCTTGGCTGCATTCATTAAAACATGCCTGGTCATAGCAGGGGAAGATTTTTCTCAAAAGAAAAAAGCACTAAAGCCAAAATGGTAAATATCAGAATTAAAGATGAGACTTCTGTTCAGGGACGTTGTTTAGCACTTGATTTCAGTGTTTGATTAATTGATTAACATACTGTCAGTCATTCAAGTTTGAACATTGGTTCCCATGACACATTGCTAATGTATGATAATGAGGAGGAAACCCCTTTGCAATCCTTATGTGCACCTGGTACAGCAGTCTTGGATGTGACATGTACCTTAACTCAATGAAACATAAGCCTGGAATAATAACTTGCTTCATGGAAAAATATGCTCAATTAGCTGTTCAAAAATATGAATGAAGACGGACAGTTTTCAGTTTCAGTCTCTTGTAAGTAAGGATTTATTGGCTGAGATCTGAAGCCTTCATATGTTTTTGTACTATGATCGCTCTTTTTTCTTCCATTACTCAAATTATTTTGGGAAGTTTTGACTGCTTTTAAGGGGAGGGCTGGAAGTTTCTCGGGGAAAAACAAAACCTCTGTCATTTTTCTACAAAACTATTTGTTACTTCACTAGGCAAGGAAGTGGATAGTTTTTCTGATAGTTTCCTACTGCTGGCCATGACATGGTACTGCAAGCACACTGAAGATCCTGGACCAGTGTGGCTTGTCACTCCCTCTTTTATTGTAGAAGTTTCTCTTAGTGGTATCCTGAATAGAAAATTAAAGGAATGGAAAGCTAGATCTTTGGTTTAGTCCAAAGCCTGCCTAGTGCTGTGCTTATTCAACTCCTACAACTGGGAGGTATGGAGATCAATTGGGTTAGTTTCCTCATTCTCCATGAAAAGATTTGACACAAACTCCTCCATAGTCCTTTCATTATGAAATTGTTACCCTGTTTGCTTTACAAGCGTGTTTTTCAAACCCAGCCTGTCTGTCTTGCCTTAGGGGAGTCTGGAAGCCGGGATCATAGATAAATGAGCTGATAGTTGAGATTTGATCTATGTGGGATCCCATCTGTGTAGAGAGAAGAATATTTATTTTTTTGTTTGGCATGAATTTCTAATTGGGAAGCTTGTGCTGTTTCAAAACTATATGAACTAAAATTTAATATCGAAGTATTTTTGGATAACAGGTGAGAAAGCTATGAAGGCTTTGCTTGGGAGTACTGAAGAAGCTTAGATTATAAGCAAATCTTTATTTCTGAGGCTACTCACTGGAGCAATTTTGTATTTTATCATAGTGTCAGTTGGAGCCAAAGTCCTCGTATTGCAATGTACTTTAATATTTCCTCAAAAAAACCCAACAAACAGATCCAATAGGTGATTGGAAATCCGTGATCTAGTGTCCCTGTTACTGCAATGGATAGCTGAAACATGTGACAAGCTGTGCAGATAGAATGAAATTCAAATGACAGCAGCGGCAGCATACAATAGGTTTGTAATTTGGCTTCCCTGATGTAGTGCAAGCAGGGAACTGGAAGGTTGCTTTGCTCCTTGCATCTGCTTCTCTTCTCAGGTCTATACATTACTTAGGCTTGCTCTGTGTCTTACTGTATGCCTCGCTAAAAATAGCACATGGGAACACCACTGGGATTGTATCGTTTATTTTCTTGCATGGAGTGATTGGGGTTTCTTTAATAGGCCACTGGAAGAGGAGGAAGTGAAGCTCAGAGTATAGGTAAACTATAGGAGTATGGTAAAACTTGCTAATAGGTTATTGGAAGAGACCAGTGGTTGTGGAATGGCCGCTGTCCTGTAGGGCACAAGAGGGTGCTGTGCACTTAGGAGACAGCAGGCTAAACCCCTTATTTAGTAGTACAGGTTACTGTAACTGACTGATGCAAATGAAAAATTAAAGTAGTAAAGTTTTAATATCTTATTAGATAGAAAGCTTTGCAGAGTCTCCATCCCACTATCCAAAATTGCCTGAAATGTCTGGCAAGTGAACAAAACTTCAAAAGATTCAAAAGGGAAACAGATGAGGAACAGAAGTAAGCAATAGCTAAGGAATGAGTAAAGCTGAACAAACTGAAACAGGAAATGTTACACAGAAAAAGACAGGCCAAGAAGAAACTTTCTGAAATCAAAGATGGCAAGAGAAAGGTATCAGACCATGGCAGGTGGCCTGTGATGGCTGGCACTGGTCTTGTGTAGCTGGAGATCAGTGCTGGGACATGTTGGCAGTGCAACTGTGCCTGGATGCTGTGGGAGCAGGGCTGATGTTTGACAAACCTAGAGGATACCTACCGCAAAATATCCAGAGCCTGATAGTAATCCCTAGTCTCCTGCCAACCCCTTCACAAACATCTCAGACAGGAAAGCTCCACAGATACTGTATGCAAACTGCATATGAGTGTGCAGAATAAGCTGTGAAGAGAGTGTTGCTTACAGCGCTTCCCCTTCAGAGGGTAATATGTAAAGAAAACTCATGTGCAGCTGAGCAAAAGGAAGGTCTGTTTCTTACAGAAAGGAGTGGTAGTTTTAGCAAGGGCTGGTGGAATTTTTAGGGAAGCTGAGTCCTGTTCCTACCCCTGCCACTAACATGTTCTTGGATCTTTCACAAATTGTGCCTTATTGTCGGTAGTCTCCCATCTGTGAAATAGGCATAATAACACTGAGGCATCTTTGAAAAGAAAATGTCACTCTGACTCTGTACATCTGATAGAAGAAGGGTAGGTCTGCATAGGAGGAGCCATAGGGACCCTTAAGTCCTGTGTGTTCATAACCTCACTAAACAGCTAGATCTCTATAAAGTTACCATTACTAAAAGGTATCAAGTCAGTTCTGCTTTCCTGTGTTAGGAACAGCTTTATCTCTGACCTAAAGCCTTAATTGAATTAGGGGCAAAAAAGCAGTAAATTACAGCAGGAACAAGTGTTTGTAAGATACAGCCTTAAAAGTTTAAAAAGCATCAATTCTGCATGAGAAATACCAGTTGCAGTTACTTGTTGATGCTGATTCATTGAATCCTGACCACAAGAGCTGTTTTGCATGTGTTTTTTATTCAGAGGTAGCCTATCAAACTTCCACTTCCTCTGTAATTTAAAGGTAAATATTTTAAGTAATCATCTCAGGAATTTAATTGGGCTTTGCCTTGGTGATTTATAGAGGCAAGCTGTGCCCATTTCTTTCTGGGTGGTGTTTTAAAAGTAATTCAAGACACAAAAGACACCTGGAGCAGGATGGGTGTTTATGGGAGGGATCTAGAGGCTGGCTCAAGGTGGTTTAGCTGAAAGACCTATGAATTAGAAACAAGGTGTGTGGCAAAATGTGAGAGAGATGTCCAAAGGTATAACCCTTCCTAACAGCAGTTCACAGAATTGCTGAGGTTGGAAGGGACCTCTGGAAATCATCTAGTCCAGTCCCACTGCTCAAGCAGAGTCAGAGCAGGTTGCCCAGTGCTGCCTGTAGTTGGGTTTTGAATGTCTCTGCAGATGGAGACTCCACAACCTTTCTGGACAACCTGTTCCAGTGTCTGACCGCCCTCACAGTTAAAAAGAAGTGTTTTGTTGTGTTCAGATGTTTCTTAATCTGTGCCCATAGCCTCTCTTTCTGTCAGTAGGCGCTATTGAGAACAGTCTGGCTCTTTCTTCGTTCCCTCCCAGCAGTTCAGTGTTTCTACATACTTACTGAAGGAGAGGTTGATAATACTGCTTTCATTATTTGAGTTTAAGTGCACGTATCTTGGGAGGATAGGCTATCTTAGAAGGCAATTTTTGCACCCTGTCCTGGATGAAAGATGAATTCAGTTATGAAATATGACCTTAAATCAAGATTACTGGCTTCTCTTTGACCTAGGAATGAGCATTCCAAAGGTGTTTGAGTTTGTGCTCTAATCTTCAGAACATATGCACCCAAATACAATCTCTTTAGAAAAATCTTCCCTCATAGCGCAGAAGTGTGGCCCAAGCACTAGAGTCCCATTTCCGTCTGCTGACACAATGTGCATAAAGAGGGAGGGATGGAGTTAAGCTGGCAGAGGACTTACCTTTCTGGGTGTGGATTTGGGGATGTCAGAAAAACACAGAGATGCCTTGTTGCAAAATCATCTCAACTGTCCCATGGGACACAAGCAGATCGATTGTCAAATATTTCAACCCCCTGAAAATGAGGACAATCTGTTCAGTTCTAACTAGCTGAAGATTTGATCCACAATTTGCACTTTTATGTGGCCCAACCAACATTACCAGTGCCATATTAGAAAGTAGCTGTTTTGGTCATTAAAACAGGAAGGGTGGAAAACCCCCTCGCTTTTGAGACAATATTCCTTGTTGCAGCAGTAGGTTATACTTCTTGGTCAAAAGACAGTGAGTCATATTTAGATATCATTAACTTGCTTGCTGTAAAAGCTGAGAAGGTATTCAGAAACAGCACAGGTCAGCGTTCATTGTCTTTGGGCTTGCCTTCAACCCCCCCACTGCCCTTGCTGCTCTTCTGCTTCCTGTTTTACAAATGAAAGGGAAACCATTCCTTAGCAGTCAACCAGGATACTTCCCTGACCCTCACTTGCATTTCCAGAGGGCATTGGTCACCTTGATGTAGGCTCATGCGAAGAAACAAAATAAGTGATTTCATCGTGGTTTGTTACCTGAAGGGCTTTTTAAGCATAAGCTGTAGCTGTCAGAGTCACAGGATCAGGTGTGATTTCCCATTTGCTGGAATATACAGCAAATATGGAAACAGGCTCTCAGCTTTTTTTAGCTCAGAAAAGCAAGGGAGTCCTTTGAAAGATCCTCCGTTTACCCAATCATCGCTTTCCCTTACACTGTACAGCATTATAATATTCTGACAGTGTAAATCCTCACATTTGCCTCCCTCCCTCTTTCCTTCAGTCGCTCTCCCTCCCCCCTCCCAAGACTGCTGCCATCGGATCTGTGATGATATGTGATCTCCTGGATACAATCACACACACACAAGTACCAGGCACTGCTGCTCAGCTGAGCAAAATGTCTTTCTCTTAGAAGTGGTGCTCATCACAGCTCTCAAATCCTTGAGGATGTTGCCATGCTTTCCTTTCTGCCTTCTGCCTTTTTCTGTCTTTGTCTGCCTGCTTTTCTTACCCGTGGGTCATTTTTGCCCTGCTGTCTGTAGCTGTATGGACTACCACACCATAGATTGCCGGGATCAAGGACTCCCAAGTGTTCCTAATCAATTTCCATTGGATGTACGGAAACTTCTTATAGCTGATAACAACATTCAGGCGATACCAGCTGATTTCTTTATATTTTATGGAGACCTAGTCTATTTGGACTTCAGGAATAACTCCCTCACCTCTTTAGAAGAGGGCACTTTTAGCAGTTCTACCAAACTGGTGTATTTAGACTTAAGCTACAATAATTTAACGCAGCTTGATGCTGGGATATTCAAATCAGCAGAAAAACTGATAAAATTGAGCCTTGGAAACAATAACCTGGTGGATGTGGATGAGGCTGCTTTTGAGAACCTGGAACAGCTCCAAGTGTTAGAATTGAATGACAATAACTTACAAAGCCTAAATGTGGCAGCCCTAGAAGCGCTTCCCTCCCTGCGGACTATACGCTTAGAGGGCAACCCTTGGGTCTGTGACTGTGACTTTGCCAATCTTTTCAGCTGGATACAGGACAATGCATCTAAGCTCCAGAAAGGTAAAGCTCGGTGGCTTACAGCGCAGTCTGTCCGTTTCTCTGTATGTCTGTCTCAGAGGGAAGGAGGGTTCTTGGTCAAATTGTGTGCTGCCTGCAGTGACCCAAACTGCATTTTGGTCAAACTGTAATTGCATGTTTTCAACAAATGAGTCCATTAAAAGGATGTTGGCTTCTGTTTAGCAGCAGGTCCTCCTCCCAGTTAAGAAATAAAATTTAAAAATTAAGCCCTAATAATTTTGATTTGTACACTAAACTTACAGAGGCAGTGAAAGAGCCTTTTCAAATTCATTCAACCCAGAGCTGGGACTCTTCCAGACTTCATTTTCTCTCTGGTAAATATATTTTCTACAATAAGCCCTTTGAGCAGCTAAATATTCTGTGCCAGCTCCTCAGGAGAACTGATTTTTCCCTCATTTTACTGATCAGCTATAAAGCTGCTACAGAAGAGTTAAATCCTTATTTTATGCAACTGGTTGTCAGCCCTTCCCTTGAAGTATTTTGTTGTGATATCCTGTGTTTGAAACTCTTCAGTAGCTTTATTTTTGGTCTGTTTTAATTTTCATTAAAACAGCATGCTTCCTAATATGCTTCCTGTATTAGGAATAAATCTAAGTGGCTCTGGAACACCTCAAAATGCGGATATATAATTCTGGTATTTGGGCCAGTAATTTTCAGAAAAGCATGGAGGGGGGAAAAGTATTAAGACTGCCATGTGTAGAGAATCCAAACTCTTGCTCCCATTTCCCACCCGACCCCAAAGCCTCTCTTAATCCAGCTTTAGCAGATCATCTCACAGTTCATGCCTCCCAACAAGCACTAGGGCATAAACTCATGTCATTGAGCTGCCCAGCTGCTCGCAGAAGGCAAACTGCTTGGAGCATAAAAACTTTGTAAGGGCTGCTGAGGGTATGCAAGTATTACCTGACATGAAATCACTTGTGTCTGAGGGGGGATGTCTGTGCAGAAGATGGGGAGAGCTAAAAGGCTGGGGGAGAAGAGCTCAGGAGAATGGGTTAAGGTCAAGTAATTGTTTCGTTGAATTCAGACAAAAAGGGAGAAAGTCAGTGAACCTACAAATTTCAAAACTCTTTTCTCTCCTTGATCATCAGAGTACGTAGTCAGTTATTCAAGTTCTTCCTATGCTCGTGACCTTAGGTAACAGTTTTTTAATGTACTCATCTAGGTTGCCCTAGATATTCTTAGCTGTACACCAGCTGTTTTAAGGAAGAAGTTATTCGAGGAAAAAGTGTTGGGGTTTTTCCTGCCTCACTGAAACTTTCATCTTGATTCTTTCTAAACCAAAGCTGGGCTTGTTCTCCCACCTTCCCTGATGCTTTAGCTAAAGTTTGCTCTATTTGCCCATCTCTCATGCTAAACGTCAGTTCACTTTCCACCTCTTTTTATGAACTTTTAGCTCCTTCCCCTTTGTTTAGACTGAGTGTGTTCAGTTTGAGACTCTGTCCCAGCCCATCTCTCTCTTCTCTTCTGCCCTGTCAGTATTTTAAAGCGCATCTGAACTTATGTCTGGAAATCTCAAGTGATGGAGCTTTCTCATAGTATTACCAGTGTTCCCCAGTGTCTTACAAGCTTAGAGATGCTTTCTCACAGCATTTTCTCTCATCTGCAGTTGTGTTTCAGCCAAATAGCTAAAAAATTACTAGTTCATCCAGATCTTCCAAACTTTCAGTTAGATTTTATTTGGGAAGACAAGGAGGGAAGGAACAAATATTCAAATGGTTGGTTTTATCAGAGCCATCCCCCCAGCATGGCCTAAGCAAAATATTTGCATTTGTTCCCAAGAGCAAGTCCCCTGAAATCTTTGCAGCCAGTCATATCAGTGAGATCTAGTGCATGTATGCAGAAAAGCATGCAAAGTCAGCATTTTCCTTGCTTGTGAGCTGCTGCCACAAAAACATTGGCTGTCTCCTTTAATAAACTAGCAAAACATTATTCATGAAGGTGAGGGCAAAACTAAGCCCAAAAAAGAAAGATTGTCTCAATGCCATTTTAAAACCATGTGGCCACAATTGAGTGCCTTTCAAAACAACTTTTGGAAAGTCAATGTGTGCTGGTTTTGGCTGGGATAGAGTTACTTTTCTTCGTAGTGGCTAGTAGGCAGCTATGTTTTGGATTTGTGTTGAAAACAGTGTTGATAATACACGGATTATAAACAAGAACATCTTTATATTATCAACACTAGCCACTATGAAGAAAATTAACTCTATCCCAGCCAAAACCAGCACACAGTGTAGAATTAATTCTAGAATTATGATTTGATTGCATTTTATATCCAGTTTTCAGGTTTTAATGACATCACAACATTATACCCATTAGGAACTAATCACATTAGCATTACTTGTCTGGTTATACTTGTCCAAAACCACGTATTCCTGGCCTTTCCTGAGAGGAGTGGGAAGAGCAACTTGCTGAAAGATTCAGTGTTCAGACTCCCTGTCTTCCTCACGATACTGCTGTAAGGCTGGAGACAGAAGTATATTTGCAAACACATCAAGATAAGTAGGGCAGCAGGCATTTTCTCTGGAGATACTGCAGAAGAAAAAGACAGGGATACATTTTCAGGGCCCAGGAAAAGAGCTTAGTTATCTTGCCTGCGTGCTTTTCCTTTATAATTCAGCAGCAGCTCAAGCGTTTGCATTGCATGGCCTATACAAATGGGAAAGAGGAGTTGGCTGGCTTTTCTTCTTTTGGTTTTCTTTAAGAATAAACTGTGATTAGCAGTACAGAACAGTTCCATGACAGATTGAATTCCCTGGCCTTTAAATGGCAGACTTCGAAACCTGGATTTACTGAGAAGGAAAGCAGTGTGGAAAGGTGAATGACAGTAAACTTGCATCAGTGATCCCCAGTCCCTTCACAAAAAGTACAAAGCATTGCAAAGAAACTAAAGGCTCTGTACACTGTCATGTGTCTTACGCTGGCCTGGGATGCTTCAGAATGGGTTAGACCCCAAAGGATATGCCAAAGCAGAAAAGAAGCACGCTCCAACCAATCTGTGGGTGAAGCAGGATTCAGGGCTGCAGTTTGCGGGTGTCACTGTAGCATGGCAGTCCTTCGAGATTCAGAGCTGGTAGGAAGAAACAGGAGATAAATGGCTGGGAGAAATACACTGACAGATTTAGGTTCTGGGCATTCATTTTGATTCCTCATGTTGAATGACACTTGAATTAGTTTAATGTGGCCTGTCTGCATGTCTGAGAGAAATCACTCAAGCTGTTAACTATTTACTAAGCCTAGCCACTACTTCACCTCTTAATTTTAGTGCAGCAGTAAAATGGCCTATTAGTCAAAGCTACCCTTGTTTTTTGCAAAAGAAATACCAAATTGATTTAAAAATTGGAGTTTTGTCAATGTGAACTGAAATCTCAATAATTGATCCTGAAGCTCTCTACCTCTGTCATTAAGGCCTCTGAGGGGAACTCAGTGATCTGAACAAAAGCCATACTTCAACTCATTAGTTTTGCAAAAACCAGGTCCATTTTCTTTCTGGCATGCTACCAGAAATAGCTTGTAAAGTTATAACTTATGCTGACCTGTCTGACTAGCTGACTGTAAAACCTCTTCCCAGCTGGGCTGCCTTTGCACATCTAACTTGTCACTTCACACAAACAGCTGGGATTTGAATTATTTTACAGATCCTGGCATTTATTCATCTAACCTACATTTCTAAATAAAGGCTTAATTGGCAGTAAGTGAATACTCTCTCATGCCAGATTTGCAGGCAGACTTATTAAAGAAACTGCACTAAAAGTTTTGCAGTCAAACTCATCCCTTTAAAACACCAAACATATTTTTATATTCTTAAAGAGATGTTAAAACCAGTGTTTTCATCATACTCCAAAACCAAACCACTTTTTTCCCCCCTCTGATTTGGTTATCAGTTGAGTAAAAACAAATTAGTGTGTGTAGTGCAAAGTAGACAAAGGAACTGTGATGATCACTGGAATGGTGATAAGTGGAGAATAGTTATATATTACCAGTTGTTCTCTTTCCTAGAGAAGACAAAGTGTTCACTATGGGTCAAACTGGTTAATTTATAAAACTTAAAGATTTTTCTGTAGAAGGATGCTTCATTTTATAGGCATTTGTTAGGCCCGAACGGCAGCATGGTAGCCAATGATTCGTATTAAAGGCTTTGCTTTAGAAGGAGCATAGAGATTAAGAATATTGGATAATTTTTTGGAAATAGAAAAATTGTTCTAAGATCTCTGTCCCTTCAAAGATAGGTGTAAAAACTTTCATGGAAGGTTGTACTCCATGGGGGGCATGCAAACTCTCAGAACAAAAAACATCTTGAAAGAACAAAGGTCTAAATTGGTCTTAAACATATTAGTCAAGGGATTCAAGGAAATCATATATCCGTGTATGCTATTATGTTCTATCCTCTGCTTGCCTATATTTGATCCATCTTCTTGAATTTTACAAAAAGTGATTGACAAGGCTGAAGTTCTCTAAAGCGAGAATTGAAGAAAGCAGAGGAGGAAGAGGAGAGTTTGTTTGGACTCTGACAGAAGAAATTAAGAAAAATATTAATAAAAAACAAGAGGTACTGAATAAAGTGAAGGGTGGTTATAGGTTAAGTCATTTTGGGGCATGTTGTTTCAAAAGTTTGAGTTCAGTAGAGTCTAAGGAAATTTGACATTTGTTTTTTTGAGATCAAGAGACACTTTTGAGATTTCTTGCATTTTCTGCTTCAGTGAGAGCTGGAAAGCTTACAAAAATACACTCAGTAATTTCTCATATTTGGAAGGGCTTTCTTCTGCTTTCAGAGCTTGTTCTGTATCACATTTTATCTTGGCTAAAAATGCACTTTTCCTTTCTTGCCTCATCTCTTCACCTACTTTTTTTAGTAATATTGTTTGAAACTCTGGGCTCATCCAGCAAAAGGTTGTTGCTGCTGCACATGACCTACAGAATGGAGGTTTATGAACGCTCCCATTTCAGTGTTTAAATACAAGTGGCTTTGATGAAATGAATTTGTGGTGAAAGGTGCTGTTTGAAATTAGTGTGTAAAAGACAAAAGACATTTCTTGAACCCCTCTGAGGACCCCATCTCAACAAAAGGATTGGATTCAGATAAAATGCATGTAACAAAGAAATACAAATAGTCTGCAATGGCCGCATGAAATGCTCTGCAGAGATCTTTGTTGCTGATTTTTACTTTCTGTAAACATGCTTTGGGCAGCTGTGCCTGTGACCTTGTTTGCTAATGACTAATGCATTTTTAACATTACTTTTAATTAGAGTTTAAGTAGTCCTTGGAGTGTGACTGTAGTGTCTCCTTTCTGTCATCTGGCCCTCATTTTGCTCTACTTGTTTTCTTCTCAGTGCCTTTGGAAAAAAACTTTTCGGGAAGTTGTGTAGGGTTTCTGGGATTGCAAGAAATAGTCGGTGTCTATGCTTTTCGTACTAGATGCAGCGATGTTTTTTCAACCTTTTGTGTTTAATGCATACTCTATTTAAACTCCCCACTATCCATTGCAAGAATGAAAAATGTTGCTGCCCTCTATTAAAACAGTATTAGAAAGACTTTTTGCAATTTGATGAGAAGGTTTAGACTAAGCATTTTTATGTGTAGCCTGTGTACACTGATATGTCCAGAAAGACTTGAAAAATTCATTCAAAATTGCCCAGCGACAGAATTCCAAATAGATTTGTGCTGCCTGTGTGACAAATAAAGGAAATAGATGTCCTGGATGTTTAAAATTGAAGTAGCACAAGTTTAAGTGCAGATCAGTGCTCAGTGTTAGACTTCCCTGTTACAGACGGGATTAGCTGGCACAATGTCAGTGCACCATCCTCCTCAATGCTAACGTTTACATTCACACTGCTAGAAGCAGAACTGGTAAAAGAAGCCTGAAGTAGACAGAACTGGGTCCATTTGCAGAACTGTAACCTAAACTCAGGTAATTGTTGAACTTTACTGGAAGAAAGTTCATTAGTGGCAGCAAATCCCATGTCACAACACAAAGGCCATAGCTAGGACCATGTTTTCCTCTTCATTTGGTCAAATGGTTCTCCAATTTGGAAAGCTGTGTGCACAAGCCTACAAAGGGATTTTTAGTGCCAGTACTGATACAGATGCTGTTTAGCTACTTTTGAGACTTCCATAGCTAGTACCTCCTCAATATGGGCGGATAGGTAAATTCTGGTGAAGTGGCATATTTCCAGGTAAAGACTGTCTATGCAAAAGAATAGGAGAGAAGAATGTCAGTGAGAGGAGGCAGGAAAAAGCAAGAGCAGGTGACAACGAGACTGTAAGTAGCCTACTGGAACAGGAAACTTGGACTGAATTCAGTACTAAACGGAAGCAGTTATCAGATACAGAAGTGAATCAGTGCAGTGAGGAGAATGGAATGATTTTTGTAAGCCTGTTTAGAAGGACTGTGCTATGAGGTGATCGTCTTTTGCTTCTTGGGCTCTTTCTATAATTCCACTCCAATCTAAGATCTATTACTAACCTTATTTTGTAAATAAAATAACATCTTCAGTTGTCCAGACCTCTGTAGTAACCGTGGGCTCACTGAAAATGTTAAGCATTGTCTTCAAAACAAAGCATCGTAATTATGTGAGAGTACAGGTTTCATTTGACCTTCTAACCTAACCAAAAGCCAGTGAAAAAATGGAGCATTTTGTAAGTCCTCTTGACTTATCATTCTTTATCAGTACTTGTTTATTCATCTGCTGTGTAGAGAAGGCTGCCTTAACCTCATATACTAATACAGAACTGCAGCAAGCTTCAGCTAAAAAGGACAGGCTGTTCTGTCCGTTATGGCCATTCAGTTCTTCCCCAAATACTAGCATGTACTAGTGCAGAACATAATACCCGTTTTTTTGGAAAGGAATTAAAAGCCTCAAGACATCTCACACATTCAGCAGCTTTTATTCTGTTCAAGCAGAAACTCCTAACAGAAATTAGATTCCCTAACGAGTGCATCAAATCTGTTTCTCTATATATATACAGTTATAAATATATAATTTAATATCCTACTCATTTTCAGTAAAATGATCTGACTGCCACTGGCTTTTCACTCTGTTTCTTCCATCTTTAGGTTTTTTGGAGCACTTCCATCTTTCACGGATTTGAAGGTGTGAGGACAGCATTTGCAGATGTGAACACCTAATGTTAAACTTTATATTTAGGCATTGAGATGAACTGTTAAGTACCCTCTAATCTTGATCTGTGAGACCCCAGAGCACTTGGCCATAAAAAGTTTTATTTAGGGACCTAAATCTAGGCTTCAGGGGTTTTTTAAGCCTTAATGTTCTGATAGCTTGAGGGTGTTTCTGATGAAATTTCATATCTCTTCAGAGGTAATGCCTCTCACTGCTTATTAATACATCTAATGCATTAGTGACAGTGTTTAAGTAAACTAAAGAGAACTATAGCTGGAGGCAAAATACCGTACAAGAAATAAAATGCCACATTTAAACATTTCAAGTCTGTCAACTACATTCAGCAACATAAGAGAACAGCTAAATTCCACCCAAAAGGGCAAATGCCAATTTTACTTTTTTAAAAAAATCGAAATAACATATTATAGTGCTCTTACATTTATTGTATAGATAGTAATGAACATATGTGCATGAAGCTCGCTTAAATGTTTGTGGCTTCAGCTATTTTTCTGGATGTATCTCCTATACATACCAGTGTATGTATGAGTGGACACCTCATACTATTGTACACTGCAGAATGTTAGGAAACTATTTCTCTTGATATCTAGTTTTTGTGAACTCTATAAAGACCCAACAGAATTGAGGCCTCTTTTTTTTTTTTTTTAAACTCAGCATCCAAAATTATAGCTGAGAAATCTTACTCTGAGGGTTAACAGACAGACCATAAGTAATAATGAATTTCAGCAGTTCTCCAATAAAAGATATAGTTAGCATAGGTATTAGCAATAAGCAAAGCTAGAAATACACAAGGAGTCCTTCAAAATAGAGTCAAGTAGACCTGGAGTAAGTGATACCTCTTGCTGCTTGTCTTTAGCTGGAGGAACATAAAACAAAACTACAATATGCCGTCAGTCAAGATAACTCAGGAAAACTCACGTCAGATCCAAGACCAGACAATTTCAATGCCCTTGATGGTCCAGCCAAGCTACTGCATGAAGTTTCCTGGTCAGGCAGTACCTATAAGAAACATGGTTGAATCATGGCTACAAAGTACCAGCAGGATGCTAATGGCTCTTGGCATCTGGGGTTTTGTGGGGGTTTTGAGATGGGAAGATCAGTACAGTTGTAACTTGGGGTATTACAGCGTTGTCTATCTGTTTTCATTAATTTACAAAGAAATTACTATTTTTATAAAGACTGATTTCAGGCTGCATCCACTTTCTAAGAGATTCGTTTTTGCAGGGGAAGTATTTCAGCTTCTGACTCTGCAGGACAAGTAGGCCTGTGTATACCCCCTTACAGAAACAAATGCAGTGTTTTTTGGGATCTAGCTGCAGCTTAAATGCCTACAATTTATTGTCAAGGCTTAAGTGCTAGACTTCAGTGGAGTTATAATCCTCTAACGGTAAGGCGTCTCAAAGTCATATTGTTCTGAAACCTGTTAGGGAGTTTAATTGAAATAAACTACCTGGAACCATCTCACATTGGTTCTTTATAAACACATGTTATTTTTTTTTTCTTTTTAAAAACATGCCTCTCCTTTTAACATTATGGTTCTAGAATTCTAGCATTTTCACACTTTCCATGTTACTTAGATGATCTATTCTTCAGGGTACAGACCCATATTCTGATCTTATTTTATTTTTTCCAGTGTTAAGAGACAAGCCTCTATAGAATGTAGCACCTGGGACTTCAAAGCATTCCCTTTTTAAAAGCAAACAATACATTACAGTTTGCCAGTATAGTACATCTGCTTCTTCAGATGATGTAGCAGAAACAGAGAGTGTGACATTGTCCTTGGGACAGCTGGAGTTATTACAGATAATGGCATGGCCCTGACCAGAATAACAAGCTATATATTTATAACACACTCACACTTGTTATTTCATTTACAGATTTGTTTGGTATGAAGCAGCAACTCTTTGAACGTGTTGTAGGAGCGATGAGATATATATAACTATCATCAAAGGTTTTCTTGTTGCAGCCAAGCACTAAATATCAAACTTTTTTGAGATACCCTTTACAAGAAGCCTGGCTGATTTTTTAAAAGAATAAATTGAGCAGATTCTACAGAATAAAAAACCCCCACGAAACTCAAAACCCCAAACAAACTATAAAAAAATAATACGGTCGAAGTGTGTGAAAGTAGAGCACTAAAGTTAAATGGCACTCCTCTGTCTTCTGGAAGTCTTGTGTGGGGACAGGTAGTTTGATTGAGCCAGTCTATATGCAACAGCATCACCCAGAGGAAAAACCCACACCTTATAATTAATACTGATCACTGTGTAGAGGCCATTCTTTTGTTCATTGTTCACGCAGAAGCTATATGATGATATGGGATTACTTCATGCCCAAGCAAAGAACAAAAGTGCATCTATTACTAGGCATGAATGTAACAGGACGGGCGGAGTACAGAGCATCAGTTCTCCACACACACTGGATTTGCATGTCATAACAACCTACTTTTAAATAATGTAGACAAAGTAACATACTGCTATGGAAGGAAGCAGATGAAATTATATTGTTGATATGTCATCTTAAGCAGACATGCACGTGACCTTCAGATTATGATGTTTCTAGGTTAACAGAAGCTCTGGTGCAATAACCACTGCATTAGCTTTGGGATGAGAAATTCCTTGTACCGCTGGAGATAGAGCTACTAGCTTACTACTATTACAAATGAACAGTCTGTTCCAAATTTCCTTTAGAGTCAAAAGAAAAGCTTCTGTTAACTGTATTGAGTTTTGCAACAGTATCGCAGCACAGCAAAGAGAAAACATTCACTGAACAGGATGGGCTAATAAATGTTCCTCTCTCCCTCAGTCAATGGCATGTGCGTCCACCAAGCTCTGCAATCCTCCTAGGTCGCTTCCAGCAGAATTTTAGCAGGCTGCCTTGTGTGCAGATAGGAGAGGTCAGTTCATTCCTGTCTTGTTGAAAAGATGGTGCATACGCAGGGTGGCTGAAACTATAGCTGGGAGTTAGCAAAGTCTCTGTACTGGCCCCTGGGTGATGATGCTATATGTTGCCTATTGGCACCTATTATTCTCGGTGACTAAGAATACTGTAAAAACTTGAGGTTAAGCTAGCACATTGGAGTGTCACAGAATGAAGCAAGTAGAAAATTCCCATCTCATCTGTTTGGTTTGAGAACATGACCTAGATTCCAGTACCCATGGCTACATGGAGAGGAGCTGTTTTATTTCTCGTTATTGTATAATCAGACTCAAAATCATTACAGTACACTGATTCCCATAACAAGAAACACCCTCTGAGTGACTTGGTATGTTGCAGATTCTTTTCAATTTGTATTCTGTGTGCTGTGCTGTTAGGAGAAGGCATCTGGGAAATAGGAATAGAGCTCTCAGTCTGCAGGCTCAGTTTTGATCCATGGCAAAACTGCTATTGGTAATGGTAACAAGTGGGCTCTTTTCAATCTCTAGGATCCCGGGCAAATACTACTATACTAAGTTATTTCTAGAAGCAAGGGCTGCAGTATGTAGAACTGCTTAGAACAATAGTTTTCTTTTGGAGTCTTTTTTTTTTTTTTTTCTCTCTGTCTCTTTCTTTTTGATATATTCGTTTTCTATTTCCTTCCTTATGGAAGCTTAGATCTGATACTCCAGCTCATCAAGGCCACTCCAGCACAGAGGTCATTTTAAAAGCTGGCAGGTGAGGACACCAAAGAATTTCTTTTGCAGTTGGTCAGAAATAGAAAAAGTAGAGTTTTTTGTCACCTGTGCACTCTTTCTTTAGATGTACTGTGAGCATGGCTCAGCTGCTATGAAAACAGCAGCTCTCAGGAGGTCTCAACAGCTGTTATAGTGGTTTGTGTTACAGAAACACAGTTGTAGAGAAACTTGTTTTTCTTGTGCTTGTTACAAGTGAAATGGGATTTGTTGAGGTGCCATATTCACTGGGACCAGGCTTTTCTGCCAAAATGTTGCAATGATCATTTCCTGTTAGCGAGAAACTTCCTCTTCAAATGAATTTGTGATGTTACATTCATTTTCTTGCTGTTTCTACACAACAGCAGTAACTGCTTTGATTACTGTCAACATTGTGTTGATTTATTTTAAAACTGTTTGTTTTTAAAAATCTGATTAAAAAGACACAGGTCTTGGCATTCCAACCTGTGGCTTTTCACTCCCTGATTTCTTGTGGTTTTGAATAGGGAAGGATATCCATTTGTGTCCCCTTTTGCTTGGCACTCCCATTAACCCTGAGAGTTGCTATTCCCAAGTCTTGATGAAAAGAAAATATGGACTCGGTGAACAACTCTCACTTTGTTCAGAAGAAAGGTTTGCACAGAGAGCTCTATCACAAGCTAGAGAGTGCAATAGTACATACTTGCTCTAGCTATCCGTGCAGTCACAGGCACACTCAAGCCCTCCAGTACGTCAGCTTGTATACAAGATGTGATATATGTGAATACCGCAGGTTCCAGATTTCCAAAAGTCTTAGAGGATGTTTGAAACCATGCGACTCCTTTACCTTCTGGGCCAATTCCATAGATAGGAGGTTTCAAAGATCTGCGAAGCAAGTTGCCTCACCATCTGGTATACATTGCCAGTGCAGTCCAGGCTCAGAGAAAAAAATGTAGTGTGTATTCAGGTGGCAGTTTGCCTAGGGGAAAACATTCAGCCTTGGGCATGCTGACTGTTGTCCTATTCTGCTGGCAGCTTTTATTACGTTGTCAGTGAGAGGAGTGTGAGAAAGAGGGAAGGCAAGAGAACTTTCAGCAAATACAACAGATATGTTTTGGCTTTTAGGCATCAAAATTAAGTACAATCATCATTACAAGGTCAAGTCAGGGTGATAACTGGATCCATAGCAGACCTAGCTAAAACTCCCTCTCAAATCAACACAACAGCTGGGCTGGATCCAGATAACCAGGCAGGTTTGCACCACTGACCCTAGGAACCAGGGTTTAATGGTAAAACATCACATGCCGTAGCTATTCAGCCACAAGAAAAATGGGATTCACAAAAGCAGAGGAAATCTTATTGTCATGCATTCTTATTAAGAGTGTCACTTGTTAAAGTGACATAATGGTTATATAGTAGAGCTGTGTGATGGAAACGCCCTATACGCTCTGTGCACGCAGCAGTGCGGAGTCAAAAACTGGGAGTCTGTTCTGTGATCATGAGCAGACAAAGAGTAAAAGTGTATCAGCAAACCAGCAGCAGCACTCATGTCATTAATACGCAATTCTTGTATTTCCCCTTTACAGTCATATCCTTAATAGCAAGATAAAATCTATCTTGCCAACAGCCATACAGACTTCATTCGCTTCATTGCTTGTCCCATTCTAGCCCTGTTAATTTACTCTCCTGGTTTTCTCCTGTTGTGAATGAAGAGGGAGTTGGGCACATGCAGTGAACTGTATGCTTTTACTGTCCAGTATCAAGCTGTATTTTCACCAGTTTTTAAATTTGGGGTATTTTTGCTTTCACTGTGAAGAACCAAGCTTTAGGCATTCTTCAGTAATGCATGGAGGAATAATATCTGCTAGTCTGCATGTCCATATGACAGTCAGAGAGAAAAGGCGAAAGCCGGTCACAGACAAAGCAGCATCCATTACCCCTAAGCTGTTGTTTTGACCAGAAGAAAAGGACAACTTTAGTTTTGGAACTACATAGATAAAAGTAGTATAGAAAGCACCAAGGTGTGGAAGGAACTTCAGTATCCCTGTTACCCTGTTTTGTAGTCAGAATTTGTGTTCAGATGGAGTAGCTGGGAAGTCTCCAGATCTTCCAGGTCTCCAGATTTAGATGCATCCATGGTTCAACATTTACTTTTTTAAACCCTCAAAATCACGGTCCCAAGTCATACCTGACCTCCTGGAAGACCAAAGGTAAAATAACTTAATTTGCAGGAGCCATTCAAGGAGGCTTTTGGATAGTGACAGATGTTGTTCTATTTTTTCCTGAATTTTGTACAAATTCATAAACCTAGCATTAACCTTAAAACTTTTCTTCAGCCATTCAAACTCTGACAGGAGCAACAGAAGGATTCATCAATGTTCCACTGATGTGTTTCCCTTTCCTCTTCTTTGCAGGTCTCCATGAAATCCAGTGTTCTCTGCCTGTAGAAAATAGAAGAATCTTTCTGAATGAATTATCTGAGGTCAGCTTTAGTGAATGCAAATTTAGTTTGTCATTGACGGACCTTTTTATCATCATCTTCTCTGGAGTCGCAGTCTCCATTGCTGCTATTCTATCAAGCTTCTTCTTAGCAACTCTAGTACACTGCTTCCAAAGATGTGCTCCCAGTAAAGATGACGATGATGATGAAGACGACAGTGAGGACTGAACTTAGTCTATATACTTAAGCTTCCTTGGTTTATAAGTTATTAGATCATCAGCCAAAGTCTAGGAAGAAAACTAGTAGAGTAAATGCTTTAAACATGAATTAAATTAAATCACAATGTGTAAGGATCCATTCTAATCTCATGATGGTTACAGGTAGGGATTGCAGTTTGCATCTGAGACTGTTAGCTTTGCTTACATATGTAACCTGATGCAATGAGACCGGGTTAATTTCTGTGATCCTTAATCAAACACTGCATTTAAATTTGAAGATTGGAGGGAAAAGGGGGAAAGACAAAAAAAAGTTCATTTTAAAAGACTAACTCTCAGCTTCCAGATTGTCCTTCTGATGAGATGCAGATGTGCTTAAGTGCTTAATAGCTTGTTCTAAATGCACTTCAAAAAGGACTGGCTAGATGGAGGCATTTCAGCTGGAAAATACGGAAGCAAATTAAAACAGTGTCCTTCCTAGATCTATAGGATCTATCGTAATGGGAGACTCTAATAAGCTCATGCAACTTTCTAAGTTACAAAATGTAATTAAAATGATTCACAGAATTGTAGAAAGCATTATAGGAAGGCTGGCATTCTCTCTCTACAAATGTGCTCTATAAACATTCATCCTCCATTTAATGACAGCAGTTGCAGGCATCATTCAGCCAAAAAATTTTTTTCTATAAGCAAATATAATTCTAGATCTGAGTCATCCACTGCAGCTGCCTGGCACCTCTCTGGTCATGACACAAGTACTAAATATAACATTCTTTTGCATTTTTAGATGCAATGAAGTAAAGGATTTCCCTTCCCTGTAATGCTAGGCACAAGTAACTGTTGCAATATCCAGCCCATTTGGTTATTTTAAAATACTAAGGGCTGTATTCTGCTGCTGATGATGCTAGAGTAACACAACTAAAGTGAACACCATAATCCAAATTGGCAACTGTATAAACAAGAGTGGAATCTGGCCCAAGATGTTTCTGACTGTATTACAGATTTGTCGGAACTTGAGCTCTTCTGTATGATGGTAGATATTTTTGTTAAAGACATTTATTACAAGAGATTTTTTGAATAGTGCTGGACAGCTTTTTAGGATAAGTATATTTTTTAAATATTTGTAATGGAAATATTTTTTTAAAGCTCTGTGTATTTAAAGTATTATCGAGAGTAGCTGTGAGGGCTTAAAGTGATGAATAACATAGTAATAAGCAAACTAAGGACTGTATGCTATTATAAAAGAATTAGATCTGCTAAAAAGTACCATCTATTTAACTACCGTAAATGCTATTATTCCTTTAAAAACACTCTTTGGTTAAAATATTGCCTTGCTCAGTTGATATGAATGGTCTTTTATGGACAGTTAGTTCCAAATCTCTTGAATCTGTTGTGCTAATTGTCCAGGCAGACAGGAATGAATTACAGTGTGTGTGTGAAGGGGTAATGTGGTCCAACAGACAGGGTACAAGATTAGGACTCGCAGGTTTCCCGGGTGTTGTCCCCTGCTGACAGTGATCAGGTAGAAGACCTTCAAAAATCCCTGTCTGTCTGTGCCTCAGTTTCACTACGTATAAAATGAAGATCATAATAACTATTTATCTTTTTCAAGTGCTTTGAGATATGCAATGGGGGGGACTATATTGGGGCTATGTATAATGATTATATATGTTAGGCTGAAACAGATGTTACACAGTAGGTCTGATCTGATCTCACATCACTCTGACTTCACTGACATCAGTGGAGTTACTCCTTTGGCTAACAGAGTTTGCACCAAGTCGAGGTCAAAGCCAGGACAAGAGTGCTTATTTCTGTTAGCTCTACAGCTTATTCAATGCGACTTAATGCTACCATTGTTAAGATTATTATTTCTGAAAACACATCAAATTAAGTAGGACAGTGAGAGGATATTCTGTATCAATACTGTCTTATTCTATTCTGATTCTTTCAAGAAAAATGAAATGACATGATTTTCACTGTGTAGTGCCATGATTATAAATAACACAAATATATTTATAATTTCAACTTGGACTTTTATGTTTATTTGTATGTGGGTATGAAAAAAGGAGAAAACCCATGCATGATTCTGTCATCATTTATAAGCGGGGTTTTGCAGTATAGTTTGGAAATATACAACTTGTTGCCTGGTGCAGTCCATGAAATACGCTTCCTTTGCAATAAATACGGATATGTTATCAACGGTTTTATATTTAGAGCTGTGCAAATTGTTCAGTCACGGAACAAGAAACTGGGTCACACTTTTTTGTCTGTAAGTTTTATTATGGACTCAAAACTTGCAACCAGTTAGCAAAATGATTTGTCCTACCAAACTTTTCAGCAAGACATCAGTGAATGTTTCAGCAAATGTCCACCCTTCCTTTGGTAACAAATTTATGGTTTTGTTTATTATCCAGTGAGGCTGAGTAATTTTACAGAGGTCACATCTCAAACTCAACTATTTTGACTGGGTTCTGCTCTTACTTGCAGGTTCATCCTACTGTGGTGCCTCAGAATGAAGATCTAGATTTGTTTATAGTTTGTAGCTTTTTGTTCAACCCAACATTAAAGCCCTAATTATCTTTGGAACTTAGCACCCCTCAGAACAGCAAGGAACAGACCAAGCTGACACCCACATAATCCAGTGCAAGCTGAAGAGCAAGGCTTAGTAAAGCTTTATTTATGAAGCTGCCATTCTGGATACTCCATCACATCAAAGTGATTTTGCAAAGTATGTTTTTTTCCAGATAAGAAACTTTAATGATATTTTCCCCTACTAAGTAATGTATATTTCGTAAGTATTGAACTTATCCAGCTAGTAATATTTATTCATTGTAAGCATCAGCAGTTACCTACTATTAATATTGATTTTGCATAATTCTAATTGCTAGTAAATGAGACAGAACTTGGATTTAGTTCTTACTGGGATTTTTCTTATTTTATGTAATCTTCAGAGCAAAACATTCCCTTGTTGGAATATTGCCAGAACTAGTGATCACCATAATGATTCCCTGCAAAACTTTGAAAGCAAATTTCACCATGCACAGAAAGTCACCTGAAAGGCTGCATTATTATTGCAGTTTTACCTCCATAAAGGAGGTAACGTGGAGGTAATCCCGTCTCCAGCTTTGCGGACATGGGAAGTATTCCTGTGCGAGGATGTTTCTGTGGGCGGGATCAAGTGAGAATGCACTCCCTTCTCAGACTGCAGTAACCGCCATTAAGATTAGTGAAGTTACAGTGGTGCCAAGTCTTAAGAGCTGAATTTAGCTCCCTGTGCAGTACATCATTAGCTCAGGAAGCACTGCCTGTAGGTGATTGTGAATGTGCAGTAGCAAGTTTGTCCTCATTTACAATTTTCCTTCTAAAATGGGTTTACTTTAGTGGTGGTATCTCTCACTGTCAGAAACGAGCAGACATTTTACCTGCTTCAAGGGGAAGGAAAGATACTGTGCATGACCCAAATAAAAGTTGCAGGCTCAAAGAGCCAGGAAGCAGCTGTCACATTGCCTGCAGATATGTCTCCTTGATGAAATGCTGGATCTTGGTATGTGTGAGGATCCAAAAAAATGTGCAAGAAAGCAAATCTGCATGATGTAATTGAGATAGAGTCTGATTTTTTAGAAGCGTGTGTATTGGTTTAAAAAATGTCTAATCCACAGAATATTAAAATAAAGATCACCTGAAGCGACTGTCCAAACCTAGCATTTCATCCTCAGTCAGCCAGTGTCTTTCTGAGGCAGCTTCAGTCCTGCTGTGATTCTTACTCAGACGTGAATATTAATGGATCATTTTTTAGAGCAGCGTAAAAATGCATTGGGAAAGTACCTTGAAGGGATGGTTCTGGAAGCTCATAAAGAGCGTACTGCTTGCCTACCTCAGATATATAGTAGAGAGTGAACCATTGTGCACTGACAGCTAAAATTTAGCCTACCATACTTAGAGGTGACCAAAAATGGTCTCGTCTTTTGGCTGTGGGAAGAACTGTGTGCAATCACCTATATATGCAGATAGGGAGAAGGTGTGTGTATAACAATACTAGAGCTCGCTGTAACTATCACCCCTGTAGACAGCCTCAATGGAACAGCTGAAGCCTGATGGGGATGCTGAGCCCGAGACAGTCCTTCATCCCTAGTGGAGGTTCCTCTGTGCTGGCTTTCAAACCCACGGGAGCAACTCTATGCAGGACGTTTTACTGATTCAGCACGTGCTGTCTACCTGCTACGTGAGTAAATTACTTCAGTTTCCAGGGCTGCTAGCTGGCACGTTTCTAAGTTCAGCCCATATCCCCCAAAATAAAGGAGCAGGGGTTTTGATAGCTTCTGGATCTGACCATTCCCTGGAGAATGACATTATCGCTTGTGGTGTCATCTGTTTTACCGACCTCTAGTGGCAACTGAAATGTTTTCCTGGGGAGGTAAGTTGTAATTCATTGTGGTGAAGGTGATCCTGAAATGCTTAATGCTTCCATATTCTTTCCAAAAAGAAACCAGAAATGTACATTAGGGAATTAAATTTCTTGATGAGTAAGATCTGCCATGGACTCTGAGTGCCAAGCAGCCTGTAGCATGCATAAGCTATCAGAAACATTTATTTCATGTCCTATCTGTTAACATTGGAGCAATACAACCTTGTCAGAATTGTAGAAAACAGCTATGGAAGAACCTCCAATACATCATCTAATGATGGCTGGTGCTTTGTAATAAAAATTCTTGGTTTCCTAATGAGATTCCTACTCTCGTCTTGCTGTCATCTTCTCCATTTTGTCTTGCTTTTTGTATCTTCATATCTTGACTATATTGAGAACAGAATCCCAGTTTGGTTCTATCTCTGCATGGTACAGCAACACAAATCACCAACAGCAATAACCAACCAGCAGATGAGGAAAAAGACTTTTTTTTTTTTTTTTTATGCTGACCAACCATCTATTAATGATTGTAAAGAGCAGGAAAAAACTATTGGATTTTAAGCTGACAGAGAGAGCAACAGGAGACCTTCTGTTGCAAAGCAGAATGCCTGAATTGTGATGTGTCTCTCCAGTTCCCATCAGCTCTCACACCCCACCCAGAGCACCATGAAGCCATGTGAAATTGCGTACCATTGGTTAGCAGCACATAATGTGCTTGGGGGGGGGGGGAGGAGTTTGTCAAAAAATATATGAGTAAACACTTCAGAGCAGGCTTCTACTGTTTGGTGGGAAGTGAAAAGTTTGCAGGGGAGGTGAGCAGCATACAAGTGAAAGAGCTTGGGCCAGAGTTGTTCAGTAGAGTCAAGTTTGCTTCAAAGCAGCATTGTTTTGATCTTGGAGCTGCTTTTTCACCAATTTCTGTTAGCAGTGGTGAGTTCTAAAAGTTAGCAAGTTCATATCCAGGTATGAAGTAGTATAGGCTCCTTCAAGCAGAAATTGATGTCAATTGAATTCTAAAGGTTACTGCTCCCAGCCAAAGCATCATTTGCCTATTTAAAAGCTTTTATTTGAATCTGAAATGTGATCTATCCCTTAGTTGGCTGTATAAAAATATCACCTCAGAACTGAAAAAGTAAAAAATGTCCATCCAGACACTGGTGCTAGCATGATAGGCTTCAACTGTGTCAGTATGTGAGCTCATTCTTCCAAGCTGACATCATTGGAATATAAGCAATTGGACTTTGACTCTTTTTTTTTTTTTTTTTTTTTCCCCCCTGGTCATGCTACTCACCAATAGCTAAGGAAAATACAAGATACAGGTGTTGTACACCACCTTAGAAACTCCCCTTAGCTTGAAGAATGAGCAAAAAAGAATTGAGATTGAGCAGGAAAGCCAGCTTTGTGACCTTTGTTTAAAATCTGAATGTGATACAGTCCAGCTAACTGACGTTCCAAGGCGTAGCTTGCTTTTGTTGGGGAGGGAGGGGTTGCTTTTTAATTAGGGTGAGTGTTGAAAGACTGCAGTAGGAATAATGTTTGGTCTTCATGGGATTTAACAGGGAATGAAATGACCGTGAACATATTTGACAAACAATTCTAGTCTATTTTTGCCCACCAGTTTTTCTCAAATTGAGAAACTGTCACTCTCTCAAGAGCAGATTAGGTTTGCAATCTGCAGTGGGTTAAAGTATTACTCTTTATCCTTTGAAGATCTGGCTTCAAATGTGAATTTGGGTCACAGGAGGAAATGACCAGAATAAATCCCTTAAGGTCATTTTTGTCACTTGGGCAAATGCAAAGAGATGCCCTTATTAACAATATGAACTGTACACTTGATGGGACTGAACTCTAAAAGATTCCATATAAATATGGCGTTTGGTTTTAAAAATAGAAGACTAACCAGACAGATGAGACGGATGTATTGTATATATCATTAAAAAGGTAACTGAGGCATAACTAGATTAAGGACTAGTATTTTCATAGGTGACCATTATTTTTGAGTGCGTTACTTTGTTGAGTGCTTACCTTCATTTTAACATAGTGATGTTAAAGCCTATATACTGGCAGGGAAGCGTGGAATATTGGCTATAAATTAGCACTAGTTATGGCTTTGGAGCTGCAGTGTTCTAACTAATAGCCTGAAACATCTGCCTTTCAATGCTGATTCACTATGTAGGCCCTTGCTTTGTTCAGAATAATTCAGTTGCCTTGTGATTGTGTTAATTACAAAACCAACCCAAACTCAGAAAACAAAACTAATTTCCAACTTCAAAAGACAGAACAAGGAAATGATCTGTAAGTGGATCGTCTGCTTTCTTCCTATGGCAAGCCCTAAATGTTGAATTTACTGACTTCAGGTAAGAGTTTGGTAAAAAATGGTAGAGGAGTGATATACAAATATATTCTAGAAATATATAGAGTAACTTGAGGTTGGAAATTCTCAAAATCCAATTGTAAATTATGTTTCCTAGAGTGATATAGTGTTGTGAGTGCAAAGTTAGAGATATTGTCCACAGCTTCAAAAAAAAAAATTTAAAACAAAAATTGGAAGAAAAAGCTGCTTTAGAGGTTCTTCAGTTCTGGTTTGTTGGTTGTTGTTTTTTTTAACAACCAAATTAAAATAAACCCTGCAATCTAGGATTTTAAATGAAAGCAGAAAGTGTTCTAACCATAAACTCATGAACATTATATTATATGGCAGGAAAATGACTACAGATTTAACATAGTCTAATTTATACTGTTCCTTGAGGGAACAGAATTCATTAGGCTGAGAAGTTTGTATTATTTTCAAAGTATTTCATGCAGGCTGATTTCTTCAATATTGGTGCATAGGATGCAGATTATCCACCACTGAGCAGTGTGGGGTTTGTGAGACACTGCGAGTGCATCAAAGGAAGTAATCGCTTTCTGTTTAACCTGAAGTGTGTTTTGACAAAAGTAATTATATGTTGGCCTGGATTCTGATTTCAGAACTAAATTATTTTAGATCCAGGCCTTATCTGGTAAGGATTAGTAGGGCTCCATTAACTTTACTACTGCGATATGCTGATTTACTTAATGAGGATAGTGCCTGGACAATGGAAACTCTGCAGTCGTATATGGGTGTGTGCGTTTATTTTCTACGTTTTTGTTCATTCAGAAAGAAAATAACTCTGCGGGCCTTTTGTAGTGGTGAGCTGAATATACATTGTAACCTGAGTTTGTGATCTCTGCATTGGAGGGTGAATGCTAATTTTATTTAGGATTACGGGTGGCATTATTTGGAGTTTGCAGACATTCTGTGCAAAGAGAGGTGATACAGCTTTTCCAGATTCTTTCTGGATTTAGCAGTATCGCTCTCTGCTCTGTGACAGGAGGATCTAACCCTACTTACCAAAACTTGACTGCAGCCTTGTGTAGCTCAGGCAGCAACGTAGAAGTTGTCATTCTAAGCACATTCCCTCGATCTGATAATCACTGTACATCTATGTCCTAGATTGATGATGGATTTATAATGAATGTCTTTAACCTCAGCCTAGCCCAGCCATCTGCTCTGTGAAGCAAGCTGGCATTTCAAAGCCATTTTTTTGCTTCAAGGTGTCCCCTTGTAGTCTTACAGAACAAATAGTGAGTCATCTCCTCCCACAAGAATAAAGCAAGATTGTAACCTAGCTGAGAGCGAATGCCCAGTAGGAAAGACAGGTTGTAGAGAGCACCGCAGTCAAATACAATAACCTTTGCACTGAGGAAAATAAAGGCTTGTCGGAGCAAGTAGTATAGACATGCATATGTCCTCAGCAGGGGCTGTGAAGGGAATTGGAGTAGTGATTACGTTAGCTAGGCTTGTGAGGAGTCATTTGTAGAATCTCCGTGGTGGAACAGTTATGTAGGGACAGGCAGATGTTTTTCGGTGAGTCTTCTTAAAATGCAGAGGGCAGAGAAATCAGATAGATGTTTCCTATTTTGTTGCACCCATTTTACTGCAGACTTCAGAGCTATGCATTACTGAACATAGGCACTAAACTTTAGTGTTACTGCTTCTCAGCTGAATCGTAGAGAGATGACAGACTAACCTCTTGAGGGTTGTGTTAGGTATGGGAATGTTTGACTTCTATGGTGTGTGAAGGGAGGGATTTTCTTGCACACAGGATCGGTGTTCTGATTAAAACAAAAATCAGAGATAATTGCTTTGTCTGGACTAAGCTGTTGGAGAAGTATCTCTGCCATGCTGGTTTAATTTATTACTTCTCCAAATGTTATATCAAATTATAGGAATTTTAGACTTATTATGTGGTTTTGGGTTGGGTTTAGATGATCTTTTATTTAATAGATACATGTGGAAAATATTTTAAGATATAGGGTCATTACTGCTACCTCATTTTCATCCCTGCCCATCCTGAAGTCCATCTGTTCTTTTCTTAGATGCAGGAATTGAGATTTCACTGTCAGCTTTCACTATTCCTGCAAGCCTCCCTCACATACCGTTTTTGTAGCAAAGTAAATACCCTGGCCCACATCTACAGGCAACAGGGGAAACCCAGTACTTGTTCTACCTCTCCAAACCTTCCTTTTGCAGTTAGATTCCTGAGCTTTATTCTTAAACTTTTATGGCAACTGTCCATTTTTCTATTTAACGGGATGGCTCAGAAAGGAAGTGTCAGTGAGGGTGCTTACTCATTAATGGAAATAATTTTGGGATTGTAAAACCGCTCTCCACCTGCCTACTGTCAGCAAATATGAGCCTTTGTCAAATCTCCAGGATTTTGGTCCATCTTCTGTTGCAGTGCTAGAAAATTAGGGACATCCAGTCTTAACTGGAAAAGTATAAGAAGCTTTGTCTCATAAAGTTGACATATAAGACTTGTCTGTCTTTTTTTCCATGTTCTTTACTAGGTGATTCCCCCTCCTGCCACCTTCAGATGAAGTGATTTAAAATGGATGGGATATTAAAGCTTTAAGATAGGGTTTTAAAATAAATTAAATGCTATCAGGACTGTAATAGTAACAAGCTGTTGTGTCTGCCAGCTGGATGGTAGACTTAATCACTCAGTCAAATCCCACTTTCCACAGTACTGCCCTTGTTTTTCTCTACCTTCTGCCCTTTCACCAAAACCACAGCATAAACTCAACAGAGGGATGCTTTCCTGTGGTCTCTGTTGGAGCCACGGAGGGAGAAATCTCTTTCTCTGAATTGCCAGGACAGCATGTACTGTGCAGCTGAGTTTGCCTGACCTGGAACATGCTTTCTAAAGTCCCAAATCAGGAAGGAACAAGAGCTCAGGCTTAAACCTGTGTACCTGCTTTTGTTTCCCTACATGCAAGATGCAGGTAGGAATGTGCTGTTCAGTGCTGTACACTGTATAGCTGCAAAGCCGGGCATTTTGCAATCTCTTTTTGTAGATGTTGGAAAAGCATCTCTGAAGGCCAAAGTCCTCTTCTGAGCCTGCTGCTTGTAGTGCTGTTTTTCAGAAAGAAGGAACTTCTGTATTCTGCATGGGATTGGATATTAACTATGTCAAATATATTTCATGAACACTGTCGCTTTTAAAAAAAAAAAGAACTTGTCACTGCTGGCTTTTAGGCTACCACTGTCATTCAAAGTGTTTCCAGGTACCAGCCAGTTCATCTGGCAAAACTCACTGGTGAAACCAAGTCATCTCAGAAAGCAACTTGCAGTTTCAAAATGTCAGATTTCTCTTTGACTTTGACCTAAGCTTTATATAAACGTTTAGCAAAAGAGTTCAGTATGATTTCCTTTGGGATGAAACTAAATTTTTTGGTTGACAAAAATGAAATTTTTAGTTGCATATCACTTGGTTGAAAGAGCCATTAGAAGAAAATTATTTTTAGTGAAACTGAAAACACCATTTCTCTGATTTTTGCATCAGCTACCAAATCAAGAAATTGATTATTTATTCAGGTCTGGGTTCTCACTCGCAACAGTGCAGCTAACTTAGTGAGCAGCCGTGGACAAGGCAGTTAACCTTTCTTTCGTGTGTTTAACCATCTGTAAAATGGATATGATACTATTTACCTGCCTGACGCAGCTGTACAGAGGCTTAATTTTTAATCAAGCTCTGTTAAAGCACTTTGAGCTCACTGTATAGAAGATGCACGGAGAGGCAAAGTAGTTTTATTACGATAGTATTGCTGTTACAAGATTTACATTTCCAAGAGCAATAATGGTGAATTATATCAATGTTCTAGAAATAACATCAAAAAGGAAAGAAAGTATCAAGAAGCATGAGAGATGTACTGGGATGGAGTGCAGACTTTCTGACAGTCTAGGGTTCCTTCGTTCCTATTAATTATACATGTGGAGCAACTTGTTAATGCATTTCTAAAGACATGTTGACACAAGCTCAGACCTCTATCCTGGCAGGCAGTCTTTTGAATTAATTTAACCCTGGGATCAGAAGGAACTGGACGACATAGTTGAAGGCATTTCTATAACAACCAAAGCAGACTACTATCAACAAAACAGATTTCCTGGGTCCGTGAGAGAGAACAGGAAGTAATGGTACACCTTCATGGGGAGCTCATTATGAATAATTTCTGTAGAAAGCCCCGGCATTACATTTCAGGCTGATTGTCCATGGAATATGACCAGGTATCATTCTCAGTGTGATTTCTCTACCCCCTATGCCCTCCAACAGTTTCAAAAATAATTATAAAAATACTTAATTTTACTTGAGTCATTCAGGAGTTGTGTTTATGGTAAAATATAATATGTAACGGCCAACAGAAATAGAAACCAATGATTAATTATATTTGAACAGATTGACTAGTATATGCTACAGTATTCAACCCTTACCTAATATTTTTAAGCAAATTTGACACTGTGTTTTGCAGGCACCAAACCTCCACAAAATTACTGTAATTACTGTTCATTTCCGCAGTAGTGGAGGTGCAATGTTTGAAGTGCAGTTCTGCTGTGCAAAGTGACTGCATATGTAGTTTCTGAGGTTTACATCTCAGAACCTCAAACCACACATACGTTCTTTACAACAGAATGCTGAACAGTGCAGCTGGAAACTTCCATGGACCAAATTTGTGGCAATTTGTTGAGTATGTAGATAAATAAGATCATAAACACCACACATCTCAATGTGATATGAAACTATTACAGGAGATGCAATCATTAGATCACAAGATTTTTATTGTCTCCTTTTTCAGAGTCACTTAGAAAATTAGACTTTCCAGGTAAAAAAACTGGAGTGGTCTAAATGAAACAAAAAGTGTTACTGGAAGAGACATCCACACTGAGTGTCAATACTATGACATTAGAAATACATTAGTTTGATTATTTTACATTGCTGATCTATTCACAGGGAGGTGACCTCAGAGCATCTAAATACCGCTGTGGGTGTCTCAGACAATTTATAAAATGAATTCTTAAAACAACCAAATGACTTAAGCAAACACTTTTTAAAGTAACTACTGATTCTGTGGTGCAACTTGAGATATCCTCAGGAACTTGACCTTAAGTACTGAGCACCTGCTGTCTGGAAAATGCTAAAAATTGGAGGTATCCAAATAACTTCAGTATGGTTGAAAATCCTAAATCTTAAGTTTAGTATTACCTCCTCACCTGAAGACCAGATCTCTTGCATAATATGAGTTCCTGTGGAGAAAAAAGTTTAAAAATGCAACCTGCAACATTATAGCCATTACCAATATTACAGCTTTGGATTTTGTTGGCTTTGGATTTTGTTAGTTTAGTGAGTTCTTTTTCTTCTTCCTTTTCCTTCCTGTGCTGTTCAGAAATATCCTGAACAGCTATGAAGGTTAAAGCTTTATCCACCAAGATATATCATCTTCAGGCACAATGCATCTAATCCATAGCCCAAACAATCCTGTAATATTAAGCCCGTAGTTTATGCTCGTTGCTAGAATTTATGGAATTTACCAGACTAATATTTTTTTCTCTATTTACTGAATAAAAATAGACTTCTGGATAATCTTTAAGAGCAATCACATCAGGCAGTGACACTTGTTGTTGTAAAAATCCACTCTAGTTTCAAGTGGGTTTGGTCAATCTAAGCTACATGATGGTTCTTTCTTCCCCTGACTCATTGACACAACTGTGGAAATGGCCCAAGAGTTTACTGGGTGTGTGACTTCATAGGTGAAAGTTTTGAGAAAAGCATTGTTTCAGCTGTGGGAGTTGAGAACCCTGTTTAAAGGGTGTTACCTATTGCTTCTTTAAATAAAGCTCTGTTTGTGAATTCCAAATCTCTAAGACTTTTTACAGGAAAAGCTTAGGAAACTACTCACAAAAGCATTTGCAAAAAAGTGGAAAAGGGTGGAAATATATTTTTGAAACCTGAACAACTAGTCAAGATCTGCTAATGGCCTGTGGGCATTGGGAATGATGTCTTTCTTCTGGTGCTGGAAATTAGTAGATGCCACACTCCACAGAATGAGAGAGAACAGGAACATATCTATCAGAGATTTCAGGTGGACTGGAAAAAATGTAACTTTATTACCCAGTTAATATTACTGATGTTTAAACAGGTGACCACACCATAGACAGTAGCTCTGCAGCTTCCTCCTTCAGGCTGAGGCTGTGCTTGACTTGAAAGAGTTAATGTTCTCTTACTCTTTTTTTTTTTTTTTTTTCTTTTCCCCTCTTTCTGTACTGCTGGCTCAGAGCACTGGCTTTCATTTGAAGGGCACAGCATACTGAGTGATGTTCACATGATACCAATGACAGCAGCATGATAAGCCTATTTCTGACAGTGTGGCAAATTACTATTATGAAATCCCAGTACATTTGATTGCAGAGTGACTTTCAGAAGGGATCACACATAGCAAGGTTATGAAAGGCTAAGTGTTTACTGCAGTAATGCTGACTTACTGGAAAAGAATATCAAGAGCTCTTTAAATAAAAAAGCTTGGGAGATTCCCAATTCATAAAACATTTGGCTAAGTATATTCAACCAAGTGTTATGCATTTCTAAAATGAAAGGGAAAAAATTATCAGCAAAAATCTTAGCTTTTTTTTTCCTCTCCCTTTGGTGACTCAGTGAAATGTGTTTGCTAGAGATTCACTCAAAAGGGATCATCAGCTTGAGGCTGTCCTTCCCCTCTGACATTGTTCACTTTAGGAGGTTATGGGTGCTCTGTCTCTCCAGAAATGCCTCCTCTTTCCAGTTAAAGGTCAGGATCTCCTATGTCTGTACAGCGCCCAAGTTAAAAGAAGGACAAGATCCAGATAAAAAATTATGACAAAAGCAGCAGTGGGAGGAGAAATAGGCAGTTTATGGGCTAAGAAAGCATGGAAGTTGCCAGTAAAAGGAGCGTATCTGCAAAATAAAAAGTATCAGTAACCCACCTACTGAATTATTGTCAGCATCCAAGGGTGTGTTACAACATGGAGATAAATTGTCCTTTCCCCAAACACCTTCCTTTTAAACTTACTTGTGGAGTAACACAATCAGCAAAATAAAAAAGAGCAGGCATTAAATGGCTCAGGTTTACAGCAGGATTTTTATCGCACCAGTGAACAGCAGGGTATTTTCATGGTGAAATAAATTTTTATTCAATTATCCAATAAATAAAGATGGTTATTACTTTGTTTTTCATAGACTTGTTGATAAAGTTTTGTGTTATGATAACCCAGCCAAATCTGTAATTGGTTTTCTGGCTTTTACTAATTATAATACCAGTCAGTTGTGATTGCTGTATTCGTAGGCAATGTTCTGACTGCTTTTCTTAATCAGAGCCTGTGTATTCTCTTTCACATAGAAGTAAGACTACTGGGAAGCCTTAGCATTCCTGTTAAATTTCAGTTCAAGCACATTCTGCTCCCCTAAATGCAGAAATATTGGTGTCTGCCACGTTTTAGCAGTGTTTTGGAGCACTTCTGTATGCTGTATTGTACCCAGAGTGATACAATAAAGAGCTCAGCATGTATACGAATCTGATTAGGATGATGAATTGGGGGAAAAGAAAACCCAAACCAACCAAAACCACCAAATACCCAACAAACCCACAAAAGCAAAACACCCCCCCCAGTGAAAAACATTTTTCTTTAAGTGTCCCTGATTTGGAAGTATTATAGCTCTGAGATGTTGAGGCAAATAAGTTTTAAGTGAGTTTGTAAAAAATATGTGCTCTAGATTTAGGAATTTTAGCAATTTCTCTGCATGTCATTCAGTGAAGCAGTTACTTCATTAGCCTTGTCCACCTTTGCTCAGGCAAACATATTTGGCCCAGTGGGTAAAATTAGATGTGTGGCAAATTCAGATCTCTCTCTTTCTTTTATTCCCCCTCAGTTGAGGAACTACTTAAATGTTGGCTGAAATACACCTATTGCTGTAAGTATAGGTACAAAATAGAAAAGCTCCTGAAGTTTAGGTAGAACCTCCTAGGTTCATATGAGGTTTTTTGAACAGCAAAGGAGTAAAATTTGAGTCCAAAAGCCCCGAAACACCTGTAACTTCCACTTTTTACACATTTTTAAGCTAGGGCAAAACACATCAGTCAACAGATCGGTATACAAAAGACGATGATTCCCTTTCCTAATTATCTCTGTTTTCTTGGCCAAGTAGAGCATTCACATGATGTCTATTTTGGGATACACAGACAATAGAATTTTGTTTGTCTGCTGGCTGGAATGTGACTATTCCAGTCTGCTTTGATTACTTTTCCTAGCTGACTTAGGGAATTGATCCCTTAGTTTAGTAAGCAGAGACTTGCAGGGTTTTTTGTATTCTGCCCCTATTGTGATATAATTCTATTTAGCTGATGATGGAATACGGTTCCCGTATGTAGGTGGCCACAGCCTGTCATAGGTTTAAGCTGATGGACCAAATGTCTGAGGTGAGATGTGTAGCATCAACAGCTGTCTTTTTTAAAGGTTATTTTTTAAAGGCACGTGTTCTTGGAATTTGTTTCCTGGGTGGCATGTTGTACTGTGGAGAGGCCAAGTGTTTAAATAACCTCTTCAAACATGTGTTTTGCGCTTTGCTGTAAGGCCTGAAGGCAATTGTCTCTGAAATCAAACTCTGTGATGGCAAAAGCTTTGGTGCAAGTGAGTGGATAGTTATTGTCTTTCCCTGTCTGTGAAAGGGGAAGAAATGACAAATTAGGGATCTTTTTGCATGTCTAACAGATATTTGGATAAATAAGACTTTTGCCTCTGACTTCAATGGGACCAGAACGTCACCTACAAATTTTTGGAAAAGAGAAATGCTAGCTAGACTGCCACAAGTACACAGCTTTGCTGCTTAAAAGTTGCTGTGTTCCTAATACTGAACTCCATCCATGACTTGTTTGTAGACCGACTCATGTCTACATCAATACCAGCACATGCTTTCTTGGGTAATTAAACACAGATGAATTGCAGTCAGTATCTTTTGCTAAAATGTCTTGTGATCATTTGTGGAAAGTCCCAACATTCTGGGGAGAGAAGAGCGTGCAGGGAGTTATCCAGTTTTCACAATGAGACTCTTCCTCTGAAACCATTTATCTGCCACCATAACCTAATAATGACAATTCTTGGTTTCAGGGTTGAAACTGACTGACAGTGTGTGATTTTATCTATAAAGAAAAAATGTCCCCCAAGACTTTGAAGTTCAAGTGGACAAGTGGATACAAGAAAAGGAGGATTTGTTGTGAATCATCATGGTCTAGGAATAGAATTATTTGTAATCCCAAGAGTTGCAGTTCTAAGAACTAAGTATTAACAGCCTGGCCATAAGTCTTTTACAGACAGTTGGAAATCTTTCCACTGTTTTCAGTTTACTTTGGACCATATTGTATGTAATGCATCTCATGCTGTAGAATTTCAGATTTCCCCCTGGAAATATAGTCTGGGTCCCTGCCATGTTATATATATATATTACAATGCCATTTCCAGCAGAGTTTAAGGACCTATGATGATAAATGCTAGTTTTGTTGCAGCAAATTTTTGCATAGGTATTTTAACTTAGTCACACAGTGGCTGATATTACAGTAAATCTGCATGTCAATATTTATTTTATATAGGCAATTTTTTGTACTCTTTACATAGAAATTCTATCAGATATGTGAAAATAAGGAAATAATTACTGTTGCACAATTCTAAAGAGAAGAAAATAATTGACAATAGTGGGTCTCCTTAAAATAGTCCTTAAAAATGTCTGGAAGTTTGCTATGACTCAGAATGTTTTAAGGAAAGAAAAATGTTATTTTAACTGTGAAGCTGGCAAATTCTACCATTTTGATTCCACAGTGGTAACCTCTGTAAAAGACATGATTTAAAAGCTGCTATTTCTCACTGTCTGAAGCTAAATACACTTTTTTATTCTAACAAATGGGAATAAAATTAGAGCACTCTGAATAAATTCACCCTGCCTCTGTGCCTGCTGTCTTAGCTTGAGGCAGAAGCAGATGACTGTGATCTCTAAGATTGTTGAACTAGCACCATAAGCCAAAGCTACATTCACCTGAAAAAAAACATGAAATTTATTCCAGCTTGGTAACAAGCTGGTCCATTATTTCAGGGGTTTGGTGCCAGTGTTCAGTTTTTTAAAAGGCCATCTGAAACCTCACAGGCATTTTTGACATTTTCCCATTAACGGAGTTAGTATTTGGGGGCCTGAGAGTGTTTTGTTTGTGTTCAGATATAAACTTTTAACATCTTAGGTCTGTCACCAGTTTTCTGGAAGATGCTATTTTGATTTTCCTCATTAGCAGCTCCGAAAAAGGGGAAAAAAATTAGCTCATTTCTCATTTAATATTAATTGGAACATATTCTTCCCTGTAGCAGCTTGCTGATTATGAGATTTCAATGCCACTGAGTGAGGTGGCTTTGCAAATAGTCCCTATAAATAGAAAATAAGAAGCTGTTTCTGTGAAATGACCAGCTAGAGAAAAGACTCATTAATCAGGGAAACAGGTACAGACCACCAGCCCTGCCTAACTCCAATGGTGTAAACACAGGCCGACAATGCTGTCTGAACAATCAGGCAGAACAGTTTGGTCTAGGCTAACATTTTGTGGGGAGAAAGTTTAGTCAAGTGTTTAAAATATGGAAATAAGGATCAAAATGCCTGTGTTGTTTCTCCAGCTCTCCTGCTGACCGGCTGCAGGCAAATCACCTTGCCTCCTTGTAATTTAGTCACTGACAAAGGACCGGTTTCCCCCTGGGAACTGTGGGAGCAACATTTCTTGGATATAGCAATGTCTTCAAAAATTACATTATGGAGTGTGAAAGGTGAAAGCAGCCAGTGTGTAAATCACAGGAATTCGTGTGACAATGCAAATTGTTCATGTTAAAACACTGCAGGTCATTTTGGGCTGGCTTGCATCAACATTTTCTGTCTTCCGTGTACCCTGTAGTAAGTATATTGACTATTTCCAGAAAAAAAATATTATTCATGAAGGAGAGCGAGACCTCTTGCTACCTTGTCTCTCAGCCATGTACCATTCAACAACTACCTGTGCCAAAGTTGGCTTTTTGTGTTGATTGCATAAAATCAAGCACAGTTTGCCTTCGACCCTGCTTTGACCTCATTTCTACTGTAGTAGAAATAAAGAATAGTAACAGTGGCACCTTTCATCTCCAGGGATTTCAAAACATTTGGAAAAGCTGCATTCTCGGAACACGGACATAGCACTGTTTTAAGGCACACATAGAAATTCCTTCCCCATGAGGGAGAGAGGGAACTCATTTCCCTTAAATCAAAAAGGGGCTCTAGGCTACCAGGGAGTGTACCAGATCTCAACCGCTGGCCGTCCTTTGGTTAACACACAGGCTTTTGCACGCCGTGCAGTGAGCCTCGGTCTCCACAGATGGTCGGGGTGTCAGGGATCCGAGGCCAGGAGGCAGCGCCTCATAAGCAATTGTTAGATGCCCAAGAACCCCAGGCACCATGGTGCAGTCTTCAGGGAGTACTAAACCAGAGCAAATTCTGCCACCTGCTGCTTCCCTACGTGTCCACGGTGCCCTTATTTTCAGTGTGGACTAAGCCTAGGTCTCCTCTAACCTGGTTGATATTTTACTGAGATTGTGTTTACTGGTGAGATTCCTGTATTTAAGCCTAAAACACTTGAGAGGCTAGATTAAGTGGTTTGTTTTCAATATTTATAAGTAACAGCAGTAATGAAAAGCGTCCATGCAGTATGTAGTGGTATGCACGGTGAAGAATGTCCACACCTGTTTTACAGAAGCAAATACTTGGACTGTGCTAAGTATATATTTAAAAGTAAAATTACTGATAACACAAAATGTTGGGAATATTGAGGGACTGTGCTAAGTATATATTTAAAAGTAAAATTACTGATAACACAAAATGTTGGGAATATTGAGGGAGAGTGGGCTGCCCAGTGAGAGCACTGACATAACTAAAGGTCCTTTCAAAGCATTTGAGGGAACAGAAGAAAAATGCAGGCTTGCCTGCACAAACCAGCAGATTTTTTATAGCGTTCCTCTAGATATCTCAAAGTGAAGAGTTTAAATTAGAAAGCCGCCTCTGTGGGCAGTTATCAGCAACCAGCATGTGCAAAGCAGTAGCTTCTGTATCACTGTAGGAATTCAAAACTGCTTTATTTTTAATGTTAAAAATCCAAGATTTTCTCTTTATTGGCTGCTAGGCTGAGACACACAAGAAGCTTAGGCAGTGCCTAGATTCTAAGCCTCTTCTCCATAAGCACTTTTCTGTCTGGTGTGAGTGTTCCCTACCTTGAGGTGAGGACAAGGCTCTGAGCTGCCACGCCAGCTGCTGCTGCTGCAGTGCTGGTATAAGGGATGTCAGGATTGCCAGGGCAGAATGGAGATGTTTGGAACTTAAGGGAGTCTTCGGCGGCGTTCCTCTAGGGATCCTTAACTACCTCTCAGGCCAACCACTGTCAAGGACAAGGGCTACCATCAGGTCAATGTTCTCTTTATATATAATGCTACCTAAATTTAGTGTTAAATCTGCTGTGAAAATTTACAGCTTGTAATATTTACCTGACAGGCATCCAGACCCTCTTGTCCAAATATACAGTTCCTTAAATTAGACACAAAATATGTCATGAGACAGCAGCCTAAATTACATATTTCCAGCACTGAAGCAGGTAAGTACATTATTTATGCAGGCAGTCCTGAGTTCTTATTTTTAAAAAATGGACTGGCTTGTTCAATGTATTTTTTAAAATCCTGGCAGAGTATTTGAACAGTCCTGGGCTTGGGAGCTCTCTGGGCCAGGGGCTGTCTTTGTATTGTCTGTTTACAACTGAGTTCCGCACAACCAGGCTGGCATCCTTAGGGGTTGTTGCAATTGAAAGAGTGAAAGTATGCGACAATAAAGAGCAACTCCCTATAAAATGACTGTGCCTAGAGATTTTTTCCTTCTTAGCAAACATTATTGCCCCAAAACAACTAGTATATTATTTATATAACAATTTCCTTATGGGTCAGTGTTGAATAGAACTCGGGTCTTTCTATACCCAGAGCAAGTGCCCCCATCACTGCAAAATTATTTCCTGTATACACTGTCAGTATAGACTTCTTCTCTACACCAACTCACTTAGGACCTACCTCACAGTTACATATAGAAAAACATAATTCTGTACTACAGCAGTTCTTCAGTATCCCAGACTTACTCCTTTGTGAATTCCCACAAATAGCCTTTTGAACTTGTGTAGATTTTAACTCATAGAAAACGAGACACACAAAAAAAAGAACCAAGGGAATGTCTTCATTAGAGACAGTTCATAGCACATCTCAGTTTCACAACATGCTGCTGCATTTTTGTTGCTTATAGCTACTCTTGAAGACAAGTGGCTCCTTTGAAATGTGGATGTGGAGTATAGATTAAGAAAGACATTTCTGCAAAGACTGTGTCACATTTTGGGAAGTTTAGGCACTCTTCGTACGGGTGAGTAAGCAGGGCCAAACCCTGCTTAATGGTTAACTTCGTCTTATTGAAATCAGTGGGACTATGCCCCTACGTGGTCCTCTATGCCACTGGTAAGAGCTGTGTGATACAGCACTTTGTTTCAGGTATTTGCTTTGTTTGATGAAAGTCTCGATGGGAGCTGTAGTTCCTGCTGATGTGTATTAGTATTTCTATGAGGAAAGCCACACTGTCTAGAAAAGAAGGACCAAATATGAATTCTTTTTAAAAGCTAGTAAATTAATTTTTTCCTGACATGTTACAACCCCATACAGCAGTAAGATTATCATAATAGGTGTATTGCAAATGAAATCTGTTTAGACTGCTTAGACTTACAGGAAAAAAAGTTTCAATGGCATGTTTTTAAGATGATGCCTTTTAAGAGCTGATCAGTTCAGCTCAGTTCAACAAGCAGTACAAAAAATTAAAAAAAGGAAAACACTAGTTGCTAGTGGAAATTTGATGTTTTCATCACCAATATGAAAAATATGTGTTTAAATATAAAACAAGCTTCGACACATATGTGTGCCTTGTGTAACTGCCATCAAAGAAAGCTTTTTTATATTCTTAGCGGAGCAGAGTGAGTCTGAATCCCAGTCCCAGTCACCATACGTGCTAGAAGGTGCTGTTCAAAGAAATCAGTGCAGCGGAACGTGCAGATTTGGAGGACAGAACTTGGCAGCCATTGTGTCCAGGTCAGGCAGTGCTCACATTCAGACCAGTGAAGCTGTTTTACCAGTTAACTGGCTTGGATAGCTCTTTTTAAGCACCTTCCAAGGAATATTTATAACTTTCTGAATTAGGCCTCCTGACCATGTGAACAACCTCTTCTCAACAGCCTGCTTCTCTTCTCCCTGAAATTTCACAACTGGCATCCACAGTCCCCAATTACTGCGGAACTTGCCAGCCAGAATCAGTGTTCCTTGTCTGAGTCCCAACCCTGACTGAGATTCTCAGTCCAAAGAAACTATCTTCTTGTTTATTCAGCTCATCTAGGATGACATCGGTCTCCTTCAAGGCAAGAAATATGCTTGGAGAGATGTACATCAATTCTAACTACCGCTTTGTCTCTTTAATGTCACAAAAGTTCAAATATGAGGCTGATTTCATGCAATCAAGACTGTCTAGAACATTTTCATAACAGAGAGTTGCATCAAAACATCTATTTGCTCCATGAAAAATTGAAGAGACTGGTGCACTCTTGCTTTCCAGTCACCAGTGACCACAAGGCCCAGAGATTAAAAAAAAAAGTTTCTCAAAAAAAGCGTCAATAAATCTGACACATCAGCAAAATGTAGTCCTTTGCATATTGTAATGATTCCCAGGAGTCCCAAACTGATGCTCGTACATTAATGAATTATGCCTTACAACATCAGAGTGTACCGGAATAAACATTACCTATTTACTTCTCTGATAGAAATGTGCTTCAGTTCCGAACTGGATCCATATTGCAGAGTTCTACAAGCTCAAGAGTCTTTATCACCAGGTCTATATTTCAAGTTGATCTCTTTTCTTTATAAGGTTGTGCTATTTTCATCATTAATGTCCCCTCTTCCTGAAAAGTGCACATCTTCATAGTGGAACCCAGCATTTCTGTTGTACATTTTCATTAGCTGGATTTCTGAGTTATTGCAAATTTTTTAATGGTGAAACTTCAGATTTTCTCACCTCTTTTCCATGGCAGCTGTGAACATCTTAATTGTTTCAGTTTTTACCTGTTCTTGAAGCACAGGCAAAATGACCTCTATTTTAGTGGGTTTATCTTGAATAAAAGTCCTTGTAATTTCTGAAGATTTGACAGAGTTGGGAAATGTATTTGTGTTAGACACAACAAGGGTATTTATTCTTAACAAAATCTCTAGCACAGCAATATTGTAACTGATTAAACAGCATTGTTTGTCTCGGCAAGAATTAGCGTCTGTAAACTATAGGTGTAGGTACCTTTCATTTTTATCTGCTATTCCTACTGCAACACACTTCTGCCAAATGCAGTATAGTACTTTGAAAAACTTGTGTATATGCTTACCTCTACCTATTGGCAATAAAACAGATGTACAGGATTAGAACCTAGGATCATGACCTAATCAGAATGGTCAGCAAGAAAATATAAATGAGGTATTCTTGGTGTACCATGTGTTTGCAGCATTGCTTTCAACAGTGGCTCGACCTTATGGTTTTGGGCAGGGTCTGTCTGGAATAATCTAGGTCAACTACATTTTGTAAGAAAAAAAGGGGGAAAATTCTGTCTGAAATTTTGTCTTGTAGAATATTTGAGCAATGTGTTTGAGATAAAGGTATGCTCATTCAATTTTTGTTACTGGCTGGTTGGTGTTTGATTCTGCCTTCACTGAACTCACATCAAGAAATGGAGAAGCCCGCACTCTTTCTGTCATGAGTTCAGCCCAAGGCTTGAGTCACCAAAAAGCTAGCTAGATATCTGTGATGCATATTTAATATTGCTGAAGTGAAAACAGCTAATCAGTTAAACAATTCGAAGCAGATATTTTGCTACCGGGTATTATTAATTGCAACTGACATGTCTTGTAGAGTTGTGCATTTTTCTATTTAAGAAGCTCTCTATCAAAATGCATTTCATCCCATTAGCTAGCATGCTTTGTTTGGTTCCTTTGGGTGTCACCGTTGTATATTTTACTTGTAAATGGCTCAATAGTTGACGAGATTAGACCTGTGCTTGGGGAGCCCTGCCCAGTCGGCTTACAGATCTGGAATTAATGTTTTCATACAAATTTCATAGGTGGTACTTGTGCATCTCAGTAATTCCCTGTACATCAAGCTGGTCATTTCTTTCCATATATGAGCTTTGGTTTTAGAAGCAGGGTAGATAATAACCATAAATCTTTCATTTACTATAAATATTTAATAATTATGAATGATTGATGACCAGATTTTTAAGCAAACTGAGAGTTGCGTGAAACGAAGACTGCCTTTGTATAATTGTCTAAGCTATAATCTAAATATTATACAGGTTTTGTTGTGCTATTAGGTTACAAGCCTGGTTGGTATTTACATTAAAAATATTAGCACATGTGTAACAAACAGAAAAATACACTTTTTATAGTTGTATTGGCAATAAAATTAATCTGGATGGACTTCCTTGTGGATACATGAATTTCTGTAGCTGCCAATTTTGATTTGATTGTAAGGCATTCCTTCTTTATGGATTATTGTAAAGATGTTTTTTCAAGAGAATGTGGTTTATATAACACAGCACTAATAGCTGGCTGTGTTTCAGTGACTACTTTCACCTATTTTGCTTTCAATTTTTTCTAATTGTCTTTGATCACCCTGGGGCTTTGAAGCAAAAAAAACCCCAAAACCCATATATGCTTTTCCAATTATCAGGGCTCTTGCATCTCTAAAAGATTTCATTAACAATGCTGCTTTCTGATTCATGCAACCAGCTGAGTGTCTGCATCCCTCTACCGCAGACGTTTTGGATGTCTCACAGATCAGTGAAGAATCACTTTGCCAATAGGTGCCACTGTTGCTCAACACACGTGTCTGAATAGTCAACGTCCTTCAGTTGAAAATCCAACCTTGAAAAAGCAAACCTAAATCACAGCGACTAAAATGTTGCAGAGGTAAAACTCTGTACAAACCATGGCCAGAGGCTTGTCCATGCCAACACTAAGGTATATGCTTTGTATTGTTTCTAAAAATAATTATACTATTGCTAATCTTGAGCAAACTTGATGAAGATATAAATATGTATTGAATTAATTCCAGATATATTTAATCTAAGCCTTTATCTTACTGGAGGTTTATTGTTGAGCCTCAGTCCAATAGCAGCTGAACCTTGCAAGTATCTCCTCTGGACCAAATGTGATTTAAATGGAGAAGTTGCACATCAGTGCAATAAGGATTTGGACTTTTGTCAGAACTTTTGACGTAGGTCATTCACATGCTTTCTCAACTAAGTGTCGGGGTGGCCTATCCAGCAGTGTAAAAGCCACCTACAGCTATTTCTTCTGCGTTTACTGTTTGGTAATGTAAGGTCAGCTAATTCACTTTGCAGCTTATCTACCAGTAAGTGCCATTCAGTATGTAAAGCCAAGGGCAATCAAGGTCTGTTTGCTTACTGCATTGGGAGAAACCTTGGTTTACCTTGTCCTTAGGTATGTGGCCATTTCATATGTTTATTCTTGGATGTTTCAAGACACATTATGGAATAACAAAAGTTTCTTTTCTACTGTTTCTTCAAAGAAATGTATAGCAAGCAAGTAAAAATGAAAAAACCCCAACCTAAGGACAAAGCAATTAAGAGATTTATATCCTTTCATGTTCAATCCCACTGTTGTTTGTTTTTTTTTCTTACTGCCACTATTCATTGACTAGAAACAAACACATGAAAATTTTGTTTTCAGTGATTTAATATCTTCTTGAAATATTCCCATCCATCTGCAGGTCAGAATGTAACCCAGCAACTTGTTCTAACTAGTAGACAGCCCTCTGCCTATATATCCTAATTCTCATTCCTTCTGCATGGAACAGATCACTCTTATGTACGTGAGCAGCAAGCTATATTAAGTAGTACTTAAGATCACCCTAAGCAGTTTACACAGAGGCGTCCCCTGCTTTTCTATCTCTCACCAGTTGGCCAATGGCCTGCAGATATGTCTGACCCTCTTCAAGTCCAGGATTCTACTGATGGTTTGGGAAAGATGTCCCTGGCTGGAAGGGAGGTAGTAAGTTTTGGCTGGTTGTCTCAGTTGATAAGTAGCAAAAGCAGAAATCGGTGGGCTTTCGTAGGAAATGGTGTAGACACTGTTCATCAGTCCAGCTTCTTTCATGTGCCATTTTTTCTTCAGGTGCTCAAGAAGGCCATAGTTGGTGGGTGGTTCTGAGACAGGAAATAATTAAATGATAGAATTAAATTAGAAATGATAAAATTAAACTTTTGGTCCTGGTGTTCTTACTCTACAGTTGTCATAGGGAATATTTGTACTATTTTGACAGCAGATTAAGGACAAAACAGATCTTTTTGTTCCTGGGATGTGTGTGCATACCCTCTGGGTGGAAGGGAAAATCGCTGTTAAATATCGATAGGACAGCAGTAATGGTATAAATGCAAGGGGTCCTGATCCTTCATAGTCTCTCTGGCAGATATTACATGTCACTTAAATTTAGGAACTTCATAATACTTTGTGAATTCTCCTGCTAGTTGTATCTCACAGCTTTCCTACTTTTCAGCTGGTGTCTTGCATTATTGAATAGGAGAGAGAAATCTGTTCATTGACACTATCCTTCATTGCTTCCTGTGGTGAGTAAGTATTGTTATATGGACAACATTTTCACTTTATCAATCCAAAGAATAAGCTACTGACTGGGTAAGAAAGTAGCCAAAAGTCACTGCAACATCCATTTTCAAGATTAAAACAGAAGGAGGTTCCTGGCTCTAAGCCTATATATTGACCACTGCACCATGTTCCATCTGATTGAATTAATAATGCAAAAACTACCAAGAATGGGGAAATCTGATTTCTGAGGAATCCAAGCTAACTTGCGTCCATTCCAGCTGCGGAGGGGAGGCAGGATGGGGTTGTAACCATGTCTATTGTATTTATCGTCGTACTCTGATACTAAATTTTGGCTTTTTGGTTCCTCATGATGGGAGAAGAATTGCTGCACTGGCAGGCCCTGAAACGAGATGTACGTGAACCTATGCTATTTGTCTTTGTACATAGCATTCAGATGGCTTAGCATGCTTTTAAGTCAGACTGTACTACCAGTGATATTGCAAAATTTTGTCTGCACTTATATTATTTTTACTTAGAATTTAATCCCTGAAAATAAGAGCATTTGCATTTCAAGTAAATTTCCAGTTAAATTAAGCAACTACATCTGCATGACATGAGGTCAGATTAGTCTGATTTCAGCACATGCATCACAGATTTGCAGATACATTTAAGAAGCCTGCAAATGAAAAGCTGGTTGTCTTGTGCTGCTTAAGTGTTTCATTATGCACTAGCATTACATATACTGCCTTCCAGCTGTCTGTCAGGAGAGAATGATAAGAATATAAGGGGGTGTAAGGGACGTTCTAGCATGTGATACTTGTGGGACAAGTATTGCTGTGAAAGATCTGGGACTCATTTAAATGCAGCTCATTCCTATGAATCGGAGGTGCGCTGATGAAAATAATCCTCTTTTACCAGCAAGCCCATATTATAGCCCAGGGAATGTCCTGAAGACACAATATCCAGTCCTAGCTGCTAACAACACACCGATTTTCTTCATGTGCCCTTCTGAGGCAGTGACTGGGAAACAATCAGAGAGTACCAAGAAGTACATACCATTTGTCTAGCTCTGAAAGGCATCCTACTCTAATCAAACATATGAGGGAGCTCCGGATCCTGTAAACTGGCCACGGAGCTGCAGTGCCGCTTTGTATGCATATAGTTGTTTAAGGATATAAAATATGATTTAAGTATTAGTCAAAGATCATCGTTGTTTGCAATATTGGCACACACAGCGCTACATTTGAAATTTCTTTTACTTACCTCAAGTTTTTCCATCATGGTTCTCCTTAGTGTTTGGTCTGGTTTGTGATTAGGGAAGCAAATGAAGTCTGTTCTGTATATGCTGCTGCCAAGTTTCCCAGTGTCTTTTGCAAACTAGAGAGATATACAACATTCAGTATAGCTAAGGCAATCTGATAATTACGGACGCTCTGTTCCAGTGCTGCTTTCTTCATCTATGCATTTAAAAAGCACTTATTTGGAAAGAAGCCTGTGCTATGTACTTTTTTCACATGGTGAAGTCAGCTGGTGTAATCAGCCATTGTAAAATTCTGGATTGATTCCTTGGTGGAAATAGAAGATACTTGTACAGCTCTTAAAAAATTATTTATGGTTTGGTGTTAAATACTTTCACCTGCCATGTGAACTAGCATCTGAACAGGACAAATTAACCTTTTTTTTTTTTTTTTTTTTTGTCCCTTTGTTCCTAGTTCTGCTGTAGCAGGCCAGTCTCTGCAATATAGTCTAGCATTTTGCTCCAGAAAAAAAACCCTAAAGGAAGTAATTTTAGCAGAGCCAGGAGGATTTGCCCTAAAAGTTCCAATATGGAACCTAACTGGTATGTTTTGACAAAGTTAAATGTCTAATGATAAAATTTTGCTCATCTCTTAAGCAGGGCATGCAGTCTATTGAGCAGCTCTGCTGGCAAAGATGCTCTTGTTTATACAAGCAAATGACACCAATATCCAAATTATTAAAGGTCCTCTGATACAATAATAATAAGGATTAACTTAGGGAAGGGTTAATGAAGCCTCTCTTGTATAATGTTAAGTGGTATATATTGTTGTTGTATGTATGTAGGTAAGTTGTATAGCAATCTGAAATGATTGCCATACCAAGTGCTACAGCATTTTTACTTGGCTAATGTTCTGTCCGGTGTGAACCACACACTGTAACCCATGCTCAGGCATTGCCTCTCTCCTGGCTTAGAGAGAAGAATGGCAGGTCATTAACAAAATGAATTAATGTAGGCCAACTAAGATGCTCCTTCTCCCTTTTATTACTCTCCTGAGATGACCTGGACTCCAGGTTATGACTGCAGTAGTGTACTACCTCCACAGCATTGGCTCTGACCCACTCAATTCCTGCTCTCACACCTCTTTCCTCATCTTACCCTTTTCCTCTCTTCCACCCAGTTTCCAATGAGAACTTTAGTAGAATATTTGGGTTCAATTTTCCACCAATTCTGTCCATCTTTTTGCGAAGCAATCATACTTCTTTGTCTTGCCAGCACTGCCATCCCTGGTTGTTGGAACTGTCTGTTCTGTGGGTGAAAGATTACTCAGTAGTCCAGTGCTACAACTCGGGCAGAAAGGGGCTCCTGCGTGCTGAGAAGGTGCTGAGAAGCGTGGGTGATGTATGGAACTGCTTGGCTGTAGAACCATTTGTGTTTGCTATCCCCACGGTGACTGTCGTTGCAGTAACCACATTCTAGGTTGCATCATATTTACTGTTGAGCAAAAAAATGGGTCCTAACCCTCTAAAGTCAGGTGGCTTTTTTTTTCTCTAGAGTTCAGAATCAGCACAGAGTTGGTCTCAAAACATTGTGATACAAGTGACATACTCCTCCACACCAATACACCACGCATACCTGCACAACACACAGTCTCCCTTCATAGACAGACACATTTTATTTTAAACAAGTGGCACAAACCAGGATGTCCGTTCAAAATAACGTTGTTCTTTATTGACATAGCTAAAGATAAGGGCTTGCAGCATGGTACAAGCTTATATAAGGTTTGCATATTCCGTGTTCCAACTAATAGTTGGAATGAGGTTCTGATGAGCCTTGTTTATCATTGTTAATGGCTACTCTTGATTGACTATCCATCACCTGATATTAAATATCCTAAAAAGATATTTTCCTAAGTTGAGGCATGAACAGACTCATGGAATCTAAGATGTTAACTATAAGCTTTTTAGGAAGTTAACAATGCTGTCCAGTCCCCTCTTCCCAGCTGGAAATGACAAACCACAATAATCAAATAAGCTTATGATTCCATGGAATCCATCCTCGAGGTGGAACCAGGTCACTCGAACACCATTGTCCTCCAATCTCTTCTTGTAAAGCAAGCCATCGTCCCTCAGCACATCATATTCGCAAGTCAAGATGAAAGACTCGGGCAGCTGCTGAACAATAGCATCTTCGGCTAACAGTGGGCACAGGTTGGGCTCACAGAATCTTTGCACTGTCTCATAAACTTCAGCTATAAAATCAGTGGGCCTAAGTGGCTTCACACCTCTGACCTTAAATTTTTCAGGGATGTTATCTGGACTCACCCACTTCCTGTACTTCAGCCTCATATCTGGAGGAATATGAGAGCCATCCAAGACCTCTTGCATGTGCAATGCATCCCCATTTAGATACAGCAAAGCAAAGAAAGCAGCACGTTCTCGGAATAACAGCGGGACTCCTCGATTTTGATGGTAAGATGGTAAATTGAAGTCCAGTGCCTGAAGGCCTGGGTAGATCAAGACCTGAGCACGGAGTTTGGGGAGGTCTGATCTACCCACAAGGGTCTGGCTCACAGCAGCTGCTAGATTGCCCCCAGCACTGTCCCCACAGACAATTATACGGGCAGGATCCACGCCATAGTGCTCAATATTCTTCAGAAAGTATATGGTGGCATTAAGACAGTCTTCGTACGCAGCAGGGTATTTGTGTTCAGGAGCTAAACGATACCTAATACACAAAAAGAGAGCAGTATAAGAGAAGGGAACATCATTAGTATTAGTCAGGAAATGGTATCCTATGCTGTCTTCCAGCCCTATCATTTTGGGGTGTTTTTCCACCAGGTCAGGATATTCATTGCGTCCTAAGCAGGCATTCCTCAGTCAGTGATTGCAGATAAACTGTAAATTGTGTATTCAGTCACAAGGACTCAGTAAAGTAGGATTGACTTCTGACCAAGTCTTTGGACATTTCTTAGTCATGCTGAAAACTCCCTGTGTATTCTTGACATGATAATTTAATCACTTTGTGCCTCTGCTTCCTATGTGTAAAATGGGAGTCATACAGTGTGATTATTCTCTCTTTTTCTATAAATCACAATTGTATGGAGCATCTTATTAGGTGTTCATATGTTCAGCACAAGGAAGACTTTTTTTACCTAAGTTTTGGATTGGCTTTTATAGACTTATTTGGTGTGCCGAATGTTTCCACTTGGGTCTCTGTGTCTATCAGGGCATGAACAGTTAAGCGCTGTGAAATCCCTGTTATCACTATTTGTCTCTTTATGAACTTCACTGAATTCTACAGAAATTTCTCTGCAAAAAAAACCATCTCCAAAACCAGTGCAGCTCTGCGGTGGCACCACAGCAACAATAATTTCCAAACAATAGAACTGGGTAGGGTTCACTTACTGAACAGATACAACTACCGATTCACTTTCTCTGGATATGTAGCGGCATACTTTTTCATAGGTATCTGGAAAAGAAATATTTTCATTAGTGCTTTGCTATTGCCCTAATCTTTGAGACAGCAAGGGAATGTTCATTCTAGACAGGCATGTATTTGTCCTCAGCCTTCCTCCCAAATCACATGCTGAAACCTCCTCTTATTTCAATTTTATAAAAAGATGAGAATGTTCTTTCTACATCACTATAATTCCTCCAGAAAATATCTTACCAAGACTTCCAAATACCCAGCCTCCTCCATGAAAGAAGATGATACCTCTCCTTCGCCCGTCAGAGGTAGCTTTAGGCTGATAAACCCTCACGGGTACTTTGTTAAACTGCAGATCGTGGATAAAAAGCTTTGGATCCACCCCTAGCTTCCGTCCCTGTCGCACGTATCGGCCAAAAGAGATTTGACTGCAAAGTCCAGTCTTCTCCAAAATCCTTCCCTGTTAAAGGTAAAAGAAATTAAGGCTTCTTTAAAAGTCTTGAGTTAGCCAAGGTATAAAACCTCTGCATCATATTTACATTGTATTCGAGGGAAATTTTAAAGAAACACAGAGCTTACCAAAAAAAGAAAAAGTGGTAATGTTGTAAAGTATGAATACACTATAAGAAGATATAAAAATAACAGCAGAAGTTAGAATAACTACGGTGAGGACTGTTCATAGAGGAGGATAATGGCTATGCAAGCATCTCCCAGACACTGTCTAAATGGCTTCCTGTACACTGGGTACTGATAGGAGAGTTCGTTCTGATCGGTTGTTTAGGCCTTGGGTTTTGCCTTAATGAACCCATGGAAAACAGTGAAGAAAAATAACTCTGCAATTGGTTTTCTTGGAATGCCCAGTCCTAAGAAAGTGAGAGGTCTGAGGATAGAGTCAGAAAACAGTATCTGTTTTACCAAAAAGGAGAAGTTCTACCTTTTATCAGACCAGCTGGAATCGAAAGAATCAGATTGAAAAACCTAGGCTTCACATACAGCAGTTTGGCCCCTGTTGTCCAATAAAAATAAAGTTCTCTGACTCAAGAAAAACAATCTTCCCAAGCTCACACATCCCACAGACTGAAAAATTTTCTTCCATTACTCAAATCCAGTGTCATTCTAATATCACATCTGTAATTTTATATAGGCCATCCGAATTGGCTGTCTTGACATTTTGTCAGTATTGTCCTGCACACCTTTGTGCTCATTCTTGTTTCATTTGTACATAACAACAATGAAATGTCGTATATAGAAACAACAATAAAAGCTTTAATAGTTCTTCATTGCATAAACTAATATTCCTGAATTAGACCATAAAACTCAGTGAATTTGCAAATCTTAAGTGCTGAGTTGTGTTGTACAAGGTAGTTACTGCTTTTTATTTGCACTACAGATTCACTGAGTAAAATCAAGATGCTTCCTTTCCCAATGCTCTTGCAACAATCTTGCAAGCTAGAACATAAATCTGATGTATAAGTGAACAAACAAGAAGTTGGGAACCAAATTAATTAATGGAATCAAGCAAATAAACTGTTACAGTTCAGTTACTAAACGAGATCTCAATTTTAAATGCCCAATGAGAGTCTTTCTTTATCCATACCCTTGTTGTCACGTGCTAGTGGGATTCAGGAGAGCTGGGTAGCTTTATCAGTAAACTTCAAGAGGTTGTAAATGGTGTAAGAAACAGTGTGGAGGAAAACAAGGTCTGTGTGAGAGCAAAGTGGCTAAAGGAGCGAAGGAGAAAATTGAAGATTTCAAAAAATTGAAAGATGCAGCAAGTGACAGCAGAAGAGTTTAGGAGAGCTCTAATGCCGTTTACGCAATGTTGTAAAAGGGAGTCCAGGGATTAAGTAAAGCAGCCCTAACCGGATTTTGTACCATAAATGTCAGCCGTGGCAGGAGCCATTGAAGGGCCGCAGTTTTCCTTGTGCAAGGTGACTTCGCCTACAGCTGAGCGCAGTTATCAGACAAAACCCCAGCTCAGCTCTGAATTCGGGACTTAAATCAGCACTGCCGTTTGGCAATCCCTGCTAACAAGCCCTAGCGTGTTACTTCTGAACGTGAAATGGGGTTTGCCCAAGACATGAGCGGCGTCCCGATCGAGGGGACGCAGCACTCTCCCCATGATGTGGAGCCGCGAGCATCATATGAAGGCGGCAGGGGCATGCGGATCTTAATCCGGGCTCTTTTTTTTTTTTTTTTTTTTTTTTTGTCTGTCTCCCAGCGCAGTCCGTTGGCCGGGGTTTGCCCGGGCCGCCCCGGGTTTCGTGCACCCGGCGGGCGGCGGCGGCTGCCTCTCCTCGCCGCGGTGGAGGACCCCGGCCCGGGCGGCTGCGGACCTGCGAAACCCCGGTACCCCCCGCCCGGCTCGGGTGGAAGCACTCCCCGCCCCCTGAACCGAGAAGCGCGGCGGCGGGGCGGAGGGCGCGACTCACCAGGGCCGCCGTGCCGAGGAGGACAGCCAGGACCAGGCGCAGCTTGGCGGGATGGTTCACCCCGGGCGGGATGTCGTAGCTGGGGAGGCCGAGGAGGACCGTGGCCAGCGCCACCGCCAGCGCCGCCAGGGGCAGGAGCAGCAGCAGCAGCGCGGGCACCAGCGCCATGGCCCGGCGGCGGCCCCGCGGGGCTCCCCGGCCCGCGGTGGGGCCCGGTAGCGGCCGACCGCCCCCCTCCGCGCCGCGACCGCGGCCCGGGCCGGCGGCGTCACGGGGCGTTTGTGACAGCTCTGCAAAGCCGCCGCCGGGGTCATGGTGCGGGCGGCCAGCGAGCACCGGGGGGAGGCCGCGCTGCCGGCTTGAGGCGCGGTGTAATCTCGGTTCAAGGAGGCAGTGCGTGACCTGTGCATGCGGCGGTAAGGGCGCTCCTCGCCGCCTCCTGCCCAGAGCATCTTCAAATTGCCGGGAGTGCGTCGTGTGTCCTTGGATTTAGGGATTCTTTGTCTAAAGGTAGCCTGCAGGAAGCTAAAGCAAGGGCTACCTTTGCACTGTGAAATCTAAATGGAAGACAGCATTTGGTTTTGTAAGGATTTCCGATTTCCTCAGTCTTGGGATTATTTTTTTGTCCTTAGGATTTTCATTTCCTCAGTTGTACTATTTTGAGTAGCTCACTACTGGTTTTCCTTGCTTTCATCAGCAGGGTATAATGAAGCATCGTGTCAAGGAATACACTGCCTTCTCCTGTAAAGACAACTCAAAACGTGGAGAAACATCGCAGCACAAATTCTAAAAAAATAATACTAGGGAACCACTCTCTGAAAGAACGTGAAAACATTTTGGTTCCTCTTTTCTCTCTCTTTAAACTAAACCTTCTAGCATACACAGATCAAGAGCCCAGTTCACTGATCCTTACTGTCTTTCTAAAACCTGATGTAAGTGTTCCCTCTCGACTAGTATCTCTTGCCCTGAGCTTCAGTGGGCATAATGGAGACATGCCAGAATTAAATAGGAGTTTGTAGAGCTACGGTTAGTTCAAAATCAGGGCAGCCCTCCCTTGCCTCCAGTGAGGTGTCCCAAGTTAACTCAGGCCTCCTACTCCTGCTCTTGCAGATGCAGTTCTGCCATGCCCACTGAATATATGTTGAATCTCCTCCCCGAGACCTTGATCTCTGCCTGATTTTCCAGAGCCTTCCTCTAACTCCTCCCTCCAGCTCACTATTTACCTAATTTGTACTTTTTAGCTAAATAAAGTCATGCTTTGGAGCTTATCAAATGGACATCACAAAGATTTTGACTGTAATTCACAGGAGTTATTTAATCCAAATCATTCCACGGATATTATTTACATAGAAGTAAATCATCCAGTAATTAAATACAAGGAATCAATCAGATCCTGATTTGAAGGAAAAGGGACTGAAACACAGCATGTGGAAAATACCAAAACTGTAAAGGCTGAACTATCAATAGTGTCACTAGGACAAAGACCAGCATTCAGACAGTATTTGAAGTTCATGAATATCAAAATCGGTATTTTACACATCAAGGAGTATCACATTTTTGCTGACAATTGCTACCTGAGGTTTGGGAGCCGAAACAGAGACATTAGTGGGAGAATCATAAAGAAAGTTGTTTCTACAGGCCTTTTATGAATTTAACTACGCTGTCCAGTCCCTTTTTCCCAGCTGGAAATGACAAACCACAATAATCAAATAAGCTTATGATTCCATGGAATCCATCCTCGAGGTGGAACCAGGTCACTCGAACACCATTGTCTTCCAATCTCTTCTTGTAAAGCAAGCCATCGTCCCTCAGCACATCATATTCGCAAGTCAAGATGAAAGACTCAGGCAGCTGCTGAACAATAGCATCTTCGGCTAACAGTGGGCACAGGTTGGGCTCACAGAATCCTTTAACTTTCTCAAAAACTTCAGGCTTGAATTCATGGGGCTTGTGTGGTTTGTAGCCTCTGACCTTAAATTTTTCAGGGATGTTATCTGGACTCACCCACTTCCTGTACTTCAGCCTCATATCTGGAGGAATATGAGAGCCATCCAAGACCTCTTGCATGTGTAATGCATCCCCATTTAGGTACTGCAAAGCAAAGAAAGCAGCACGTTCTCGGAATAACAGCGGGACTCCCCGATTCTGCTGATAAGATGGTAAATTGAAGTCCAGTGCCTGAAGGCCCGGGTAGATCAAGACCTGAGCACGGAGTTTGGGGAGGTCTGATCTACCCACAAGGGTCTGGCTCACAGCAGCTGCTAGATTGCCCCCAGCACTGTCCCCACAGACAATTATACGGGCAGGATCCACGCCATAGTGCTCAATATTCTTTAGAAAGTGTATGGTGGCATTAAGGCAGTCTTCGTATGCAGCAGGGTATTTGTGTTCAGGAGCTAAACGATACCTAATACACAAAAGGAGACAACAAAAGTAAGAGAAGGAAATGTCATAACTGTAAATACAAATTTCCTACAGCACCTTGGCTTTCCTTGTGCTGTTTGGACTATTTTTCCGTCAGCTAAAAAACCCTGGTGTCATTATCTGCTAAAAAGGTATTTGTCCAGCAGCTTATCACAGATAAATGATAGCTAGTTGGATGAAGTTGCAAGGACGTAGCGTAGTTGGGATCTTCTTCTCAAGAACAGGACTGATCAGAACTTGAGTGATACAAGTGACACATTTTACTCTTCTGGTGTAGACTGCATCTGGCTTGTGGATGAAGTGATTTAATCAGTCTATACCTCACCTTTATTTAGGGTATTTCCTATTGAGAATTATTTTATTTTTCTTTGTTTATTTAAATAACCAGGACAGAGTTATGTTTTTTCTATATTATTAGTATTAAAATATATTAGCATTTGATTCTTACTGTTAGAAAACTCCTTGTAGTTTTCAGGGTGATTACATCTAATTAAACAGATCACTGAATCACCACCTTCCAACTTTGTTTATTAGTCAGTTCTTAACATGTAAGAAAACTCTCCTGGAAAGCTTCTTTTTGTGTGGTGCCACCATAGCTCTGTGTTGTGAGATGTAAGAACCTTACTTTGGGGTCTGTTTGCGCTCTCCCTGCATTAGATTGGGGGAAGAAATGAAAATAGTCCCCTTAAGTTCTGTCTGACCATCTGGGATCCTAGGGGAATGGTTTACTGAGGAGGAGTGTTCCCTCAAGACATGCAACACTGCAGTGCTAAGAAGTGAAAAGATGTAAAAAGACTTCTGTAGGGTAGTACTGATATAACTCACGCAACAGACACAACCACCACCTTGCTTTCTCTGGCAATGTAACGGCAGATCTTTTCATGGGAATCTGCAAAAAGTTGGAGGGTTGTTAGCTGCCCGCTCCGTTTCCAGATGCAATAGCCAAGGAAGGTGGAAGCTTCCTTTTCCCGCCCGACCCTCACACGCCACCTCCCCTCCCTCATCCCTCTTCCCCTCAGCCCCGCCGCCTCCCCTCAAGGCAGGCAGCAGTGGTCCACCGAGAGCGCTAAGCTGGCCGAAGATGACGGGAAAACTCGGCCAGATTTCAGACCTTCGGCCAGGTTTCGGGGCAGAACTATTTCCCCCGCCTCCAGAAGATAACAGCGGCAGCGCAGAGCAGCGCTGCGGAGAAGGCGGCGACCCAGCCCGCCCTACCGATGCTGCAGTACAGCCAGCCGCCGCCGTGGAAGAAGATGGCGCCCGCCCGGAGACCGGTAGATGGCGCGCGGGGCCGGTAGACCCTCACCGGCACCCGGCCGAACCGCGCGTCCCCCAGCGAGAGCTGCGGGTCCGGCCCCAGCTTCGTCCCGGAGCGCACGTAGCGGGTGAAGGCGATCTGGCTGCACACCCCCATCTTTTCCAAAATCTTCCCCTGTTCGGAGAGAGGGAGGAGACCCCGGCTGAGCGGAGGGCGCCCTCCCCGGGGGCAGCCAGCAGCGGCGGGCCGCCTCGGGGGAGGCTGCCACACGCCACGCCAGGCAGGTTGCCGTGAGGGAGAGCCTGCGCCTGCCCTTCCCCGGCCGCTGCGAGGCCTGAGAGAGCACCCAGCCTTCGTGTTGGCAGGGTTCAGTCTGCTCCGGAGCCGCTCGCCTCTACTGCCTGCTCCGGTTTGGTCCTCACCAGAGAGCTGGCACAGGAGAAGATGGAGCCGTGGCGGTCCCCTGTGAGGCCACGCGCCTGGGCAAGCGGGGTTGCTTTGGCACCGTGCACCTGAGCAGGTAGGCCCCCGCGTCCGACTCATGCTCTGTCAGGCAAAATGTCTTAGGGGAGAAGAAAAGGTGTTTCCTTCTCAGCATCACCAAGTCCCTTGGTTCCATACCAGCTTCCCACCACTTACAGGCTTACAACCCAGATGTCATTCCTTTAAGGTTTCCCAGGAGTCTCTGGTTTTATCTGCTTAAGAAGCACCCGGCCTTCAATCAGCGTTACTGGAAAGCCACAAAAATGGCCTAAAAACATCATCTCTGCTGAGCCAAAATGGAAATCAAAGCAATCTCACTTTTTATAAATAATTAATTGAAACTGAATTAGGGAAGCTCACCTGATAGAGCATGGACTCTTACAGTTGGCTTCATCCCTATGTAGTAGGGAAAACCTGACTGAAACTATCTGAGATCTAACAGAAATGATTTTACCAAAGTTATCCTCTAAAGCCAGCCCCCCAAAAAGGAAAACCTTCACTTAAGCCTTAATGCAGCCAGCAGGATTCTGGTATGTACACATATAACCTTACAAAAATAGCACCTAAACCACATTTCTGGCAGAAATCATGGCAGAGTAACTCACCATAACAGATGTACTAATCATAGAAGCAAGGACAATTCGAAGCTTTCCAGGATGATTCACTCCGGGAGGGATACTGACATTGGAGTAGTCAGATCGAATTGTTCTCATAATTAGTATGAATGAAGCAGTAAAAATCACTAGGAGTATCACTGGCAGTATATAAAAAAATGCCATTTCACTTAGCCAAAGGTGAGGTGTCTCTACGCCTGGCTTTGATTTAGCTTTCTCAGATAACAGTAAACCTTAGAGCAGTCCAAATTACAACAGGTCTCTCAGGTGCTACACATTTTAAAGTCTTTGGGAATGTTGTGCAAGGTGCCAGCACACATCACATTGGAGAAGAGTCAGAGGAGAATGTATTTAATTTCCTGTTTAGCTTAACGTTAATTGTGGGACTGATACAGTGCCTGGTATTCTGCATGGTATTCTTGGATTGCGGATGATATGAATGACTGTTCAGAGATAGCAGTACTGAATGGAGTTCTAGTTTATGACGGGTTGCTATTTACAAGGAAAGTCAACTCATGTGGAGGTTGAATTGTCTATTGCATCTGATCTGCAGCCACAACATAGTCCTTCCTGTATTGTGGACATTCTTTAAGTAGTTTTAACAAGGACATTTATAAAAGTCAACTGGAACTAACATGAGGAGAAAAAAGTGAACTAAGGTGTGCTCTACAAAAGCGAATGCATTGATCTTATTTTGTTAAAGTATTTAATCACAGGAACAAGTTTTTCAGCATAACTGTATGTTTGATAAACACAGAAAACACAGCATTTCCTCCATTGTAATTTAAACAAAGCTATTAATAGAGTATCTCTGTTGGGGACAGTTGTAGTTTTGAATTAATTTTTTCAAGTCTAAAATACCAGTTACCTAGTGCATAGAAATTTTCTGCAAGTTGATCGTAGCATCTTAGACTCAGATGCTATGTGTAGCATACAGCAGAGGCACTGAACTGTACCATTGTAATATCAGTAGCTTTCTCCTTTGCCAAAACACACTTAATCTTATAGGAAGAATGAAACCATAGATCATAGTTGACTAAAATGGGTCAGACCAGATGTTGATTTAAAATTCTACTGCATCTTTAATATTTACCGAGAGAGTAGCAAGTGTCTGTCTAAATAGATCACAAAAAGAGGCAGACTGCACATGGAATACTTCAAACAAACAGCACTAAAAGAAACTTTCATAGCGTTCTTGAAATATCTTTTTCAGTGGTCTCACTGGCATAATTGCTCATTAACAAATTTTATATCTATGTATCTTTCTATCTATCTCTTATATGGAATTGAGAAGCATAAAAGACCACAGAAAATTGGCGGTTCTTACAGAAGAAAATCGTTTCTATATGCTTTTCAGAAAGTTCACAATATTGTCAAGACCCCTTTTTCCAGATGAAAATGACAACCAGTCAGTATTAAATGAATTTATGATTCCATGGAATCCATCCTCGAGGTGGAACCAGGTCACTCGAACACCATTGTCCTCCAATCTCTTCTTGTAAAGCAAGCCATCATCCCTCAGCACATCATATTCGCAAGTCAAGATGAAAGACTCAGGCAGCTGCTGAACAATAGCATCTTCGGCTAACAGTGGGCACAGGTTGGGCTCACAGAATCTTTGCACTGTCTCATAAACTTCAGTTGTACTGTCAAGTAGCACATGTGGTTTGTAGCCTCTGACCTTAAATTTTTCAGGGATGTTATCTGGACTCACCCACTTCCTATAATTTAATTTAATATCTATAGGAATATGGGAACCCTCCAAGACCTCTTCCAGATTTGATGCGTTCCCATTTAGGTACTGTAAGATGTAGAAAGCAGCACGTTCTCGGAATAACAGCGGGACTCCCCGATTCTGCTGATAAGATGGTAAATTGAAGTCCAGTGCCTGAAGGCCTGGGTAGATCAAGACCTGAGCACGGAGTTTGGGGAGGTCTGATCTACCCACAAGGGTCTGGCTCACAGCAGCTGCTAGATTGCCCCCAGCACTGTCCCCACAGACAATTATACGGGCAGGATCCACGCCATAGTGCTCAATATTCTTTAGAAAGTGTATGGTGGCATTAAGGCAGTCTTCGTACGCAGCAGGGTATTTGTGTTCAGGAGCTAAACGATACCTAATACACAAAAGGAGACAACAAAAGTACAAGAGGGAAATACTAGCTTTAAATATATTGCTGAAAATACTGGTTCCTGCAACCAGCAATACCCTGATTACTTCAGAATTTTCCCTTTCTCCACAGGGTGATCATATATAAACTGCAGGTGGTTGGACCAGGTGGTGCAGATTAACATGTTAGGATATCATCTGTTTGGGATGTTTGTCAAGTCTTTAACAACACAGGAGTAGTTAGCTGCCAACTATGTCTAGGTTTATTGACAGTCATTTAGTTGGTTTATGCTTTAGCTTAAACCATGTGTTGTATACAAATGACAATACTTCTGTTTTATGTCTTTGTTACAGTACAAAGATATTATTATAATCCAAATTGTTATGTCAGTATATTGATGACGATATTACCTTGTCATTCACGTAGTGCTTCTGTAAGTATCAAGCAGGTTTTCCTTGAATAAGGATTAAGTAGAATGTATGACTTACTATATGTTTACTATCAATTTTTAGTTTAGAATTTGAAAACATTGATTGACAAGTCCCAAATAAACATTTCTCCGAGAATGGTTGTTTTTATGATCAGGGAAGGTATAAGGTGATATTTACACTATAGGAAATAATCTCTAAAAAATAGCATGAGGAAAGACTCACCCAACAGATACAACCACTGATTCACTTTCTCTGGCAATTGAGCGGCATAGCTTTTCATGGGTCTCTGAAAGAAACATATTTGGTGGGGTTTGGGTTTGGTTTGGTTGTTTTTTTCCAGAGTACTAATGTTGTCTGTTGCATAAGTTAGAGAATTGTAAGAAGAAAATACTCTCTACTTTTCTCTGCCTCTTCCTACATAGCTTCTCAGATCTTTTGTACCCCCTCGTCTTCCTATTTCAGTATTTGCTTACTGTATTTTTCCCTTCATATCTCATTGTCCTTGTCTTTAAGAAAAATGCACATAATGCACAGCAGATGCTTTCTTCTGACAGCAAGACTCATGAAAGTGCATCCATGGTTATATTCAAACTTCGTAACTGCTACAGATCAAGCGACAATCAACTTTACCATTTATGAAGTAGATACTTCTTTAACTAAATTACAATATCTTTTCTGTTAGATATCTTACCAAGACTTCCAAATACCCATCCTCCTCCATGGAAAAATATAACTCCTCTCCTTTGGCAGGCAGATGGAACCTTAGGCTGATAAATCCTTACAGGCACTTTCTCAAACAACAGGTCCTTGATGAAGAGCTTCGGGTCCACTCCTAGAGTCTTTCTATCTTGCATGTAGCGGACAAAGCTAACCTGACTGCAGATGCCAATATTTTCCAAAATCTTTCCCTGTTCAAAGGTAAAGAGAATAGAGAGTTCACTCAAGAGATTCTGTATTTGCCAAAGTAAAGGAACTGTGTGGGCAGTATACTCATGATGTCTAAGTCTATATTTTAGGGCAATCATAAATATTTGAGTAGTGATACAGGTATAGCACAAATGAACCAATAACAGTAGTGTCATGAGAGGTCACATGAACAGCCATATTCACCAAAGAACATAATCCCAAAACAATGCAGCATTAAAACAGACTGGTGAAATACATCCCTTTGATTTCTCAGCAGGTCCTTTCCCTAACATTGAAAACAAGTTTGCTTTTCACTGGTTATTCTGTCCTTGCCCCTGAGAAGATGTGAAAACATAGCGAAAGATGATAGTTCTGGTGCTGATTTTCATGATATGGACACTTGCCCAAAGTAGAGTTGATTAAATTGAGAATATATTTGATAACTGCTTTTTGATTCATCTTGGAAGTCTTCACTGATGTGTGCAGTGCACTGGCAAGAAGATCCTGAGATATTCAGTAGGCCTAAACTCCTGTGCTTTCTGTATGCCATATCAATATTCATGCCAGGCACCAGAAGATGAAAAGAATACAAATGAGAACTACTGGTCCAACATAACCTGGGGGGGGGGGGGGGGAGGCGTAACCTCTGTTTGGAAATGTAGTCATGCCAAATCAGTACTTTGGTCCATATGAAGACTTGGATCAAGCTCTTAATATTCACTATTTTGTTATGAATATTTCTCATTAGACTGCCACATTTGCATGGATTGTCAGTACAGTGTTATGACTTTCAATATATTTAATTATGAAAGACCTTTTCTTCAGTGACTCCAGCTATTTATAATGTTCTCTGTGCCTGATTTTGAGGCTGAAGAAACTAATACATTTTGCAACATACTGATTTTTATTTGTTATAAAAAGAAAGAAACTAGTCTAGGTGTCTCTGTGCACAAACATGATTAAATTATTTATTCTTTTGAATTTGCTATTTTCCAAGCAGAAATAGAACAACTACAAAGAATATTTTCACCTTTACATTCAACTTGTTTGGTTTCTTTCATCCTGTGTTGTTTACATTGCGGCATACAATTCTGGTTTATGGTACTAATGGGAAGTGTATAGATGATAAAAAGAGAACTGGCTTTTCCAGCTGCTTAACGGAAGTAATCATTTTGTAATTACAACTTCTGTGCAGCCAAGGTATGAGAATATATATCTAGAATCCTTTACTATGGTCCACTATAAACTGCAATATTTCTGACAGAGAATTTTTTAGTTGGTTTGTGGGGTTTTTTTCCATTTTAAATAGTTTGTCCCTCTTGGAGATGTTCAAGTCATTTATTAAATATATGCACAACTTTTACTCTCTCATGTATTTCTAACACCTAATGTCATCACAGCATCTATACATCTATCATTACATGGAAATACTCCTGATTCAGTGAGATCCTTTGTCCGCAGAGATCACCAGAAGTTGAGTGCTGGTAAGAACTTCAACTCTTGTAGACTGGTTAGCTTCCCACCCTTTTACAGGCCAGTTCACCTGAAGAAGTGAGGCTGGCCAGATCCCCTCATTCCCATCAGACAAGCCTGTTTAGTTGCTGCAGGAGTTATAAATATGTGTTCAGGAGAGATGGAATTCCTTCAGCTCCTCTTGGGCAACATTACCTAATTTTGTCACTTGTGTGACAAAAACTCCCCCTTCCTAAAACCAATTCTGAAATGTTCAGTTTCTAATTTTATCTTCAAAATAAATGCATAACTCCTCATTCCCAAGTCCAAGAAAAGCTTGAAAGCATGGCCCAAAGACATATGATATATTCTGAACCTCAAATGGAAATATAAATAATTCAACATGTATAAGCATTCTTAATCAACTTATTGCTAGGTTAGCACAATTCATTGTAGAAGTACAGTCAGACTTTCAAACGCTTGTGCAAGGCAGTGTTTACATACTGCCTAATGTAAGAGCTAGACAGGGCTGTAATAATACAGTGTAGACTAAAAGATTTCTTTAGCAAAACTGAGCTTCTAAATACAACATACAGCATGATAGCTATGCCCTGCTATCCTCTCTGAAAATTAATTCCAAGCAGGGTTCTAGCATTACATTAAGTTCAAAATTTACAGGTTCACCATTCTTCCCCCAGAAATCACACCAGGTTAACTTACCACCACAGCTCTGCTTATTAAGATTATATGAATGATTCGGAGCTTTACAGGATGATTCACTCCAGGAGGAATTTCTGAGTTGGAGAAATCAAAATTAATTGCCCCCATGACCAACAATATAAATCCAGCAACAAAAACTGCTAAGAATAACACCAGCAGTGTGTAAACAACTGCCATTTTGCTGAGCAGCAAAGGGATCTGAAATGTCTTTGATTTGACTTTCCCAGATATCTATGGCTTGTTACTTCCTGATTCTTTGTTCGTCATAAGGTTGCTCTGGTAAAAACCTTTCTCCTCCCTTTTACAAATACATTAGTAGGTATCTTTCTCTCTCCCACTCTCTGTCTTCCCTCTCCCTTTATTTCACAAAAATTAAGTTGGTCAAAGTCCTGAATTCATTAAAAGATCACTTGCCAGCATCATTTTGGAGTTTTTGCAAGAAACCAGTCTTAGCTGGGAGAAGAGTATTATGAATACACTGCATTAATATAAAATTAATTAGAGGTGGAAAATGGACAGAGGGCATTTGTGTGCTTTTGAGTTTGTGACACTATAAAACATTATTCAGGAGAAGAGTTTCTCTAGGGTTATGAAGGGATAGGAATCTGCATATGATGATTATCACTCTAAAAGGCCAAATGGATTGTCACCAATGTTTTTTTTTTAAAGATGTGCTTATAAAATTATGTCATTACCTCAACCTCAGTTTTTTTAGTATTGTGCTTTCTTCTAAAAGAACATGGTTAAAAAACCCACAGGAGGGTGAGTTTAGATTCATGATCAGGTTACCTCATATCAGGTAAACTTCAGTAACTCTCAGTGTGCAACAGGTACAGCATAAATGACTTAAGGTAATCAGCAATTAAAGAGTTTCAAATCAAACTGCTTTATCTTGTTCTTGCTGTAGAATGGGATTGTGCTAATGTAGAGATGCTCTAGTTTAAATCATGCTTGAGATATTAATTGTGAATCTGAGTCTGCAACTCTTCAAACAACTAGGATGTCAGAACATTGTTGAAAGTACCATGTCATTTTAGTTAGAAAACTATAAAAAATGAAATTTCATAGTTTTTTCCAGTGAGAAGTTGAATGTTTTTAATAGGGCACACAGTCATCGTAAAATATTCTGAAGTAGAAGGAAATACTTTCGTTAAAACCAGCAAAAGTCCAGATTAAAAAAAAAAAAATAGCCCACCCAGGGGTGTTTCTGGACTTTCAGTTTGTATTATGTTTCCACAGTTATGTGATCATGTACAGTAGTTTTGATAGTCCAATTGTCTGATAAATTAATTACTGTGCACAGCACAGATTTGACTAGGTAGAATTAGGAAGACTGTGGTCTCTGTCTGACCGTGCTGCATTGTTCTATTCACCATGAGGTTTTCATTTAGGTTTGTCAGTGAGTATATGTTTAGCAAATGTAACTTGCTCTTCTAACAGAAATACTTGAAGTGCTAGTTTTATTTTTTTTTAAGCATCACAAAATTGCCACAGCATTACAGTGATAAGATAATGTAATATTGTGCTTCTCTACCTTCTTACATCTGTGATCTTCAGAACTTTTTCAATAAACATAGCATAACAGGTAGTCTTGAGCATAAGATAATCTTGAAAGAAAAAGTACAAAAAGGAAAAGTTTCACCATTGCACTTCCCGAACATGTACACACTCATTAAAGTCTAGGGATTCCAGTTTAAGAATCAATTTCCAAAATGAAACATCATTTCTCAGTTTGCAAACAAAATCAAACCCATACTAGTTCCAGTTTAGACCTTCTGCTTCAGACAGAAGCCTTTTTTTTTGACTGCACTTTTCAAGAAAAGTGGAGTCTTTGTGCAAACTAACCCTAGAAATTAAAACACATAGCTGCAATGTCACATTCTGACATAAGACTTCACAGAATCTGAGTCATTGGGCTTTCCATCTGATACCCTGAACATCTCCTGTTTCTAACAAGGGCCAAAATCGGCCCCAATTGTTGTCTTCAGCATTTCTGGGCAGTCGAAGAATCTTCAGGAAGAGATGTTTTTGCTGCTTGGCTTGAATGTGTACCAGCCATGCAAAGATACTAGAATTGCTGGAGTTGAAGTGAAACAGTATGTGCCAGGTGCCTCGTTTTTACATCTCAATCTTATTAGTGTGGTGTTATAATAATGTTTTCTAGAATGGCAGTGCTTTAAATAATCTGAACATTGACAGTCACTGCAGAATCAGAAATTAGAAACTATAAAGTGCAGTCAAAATCCGAAACATGAATCAAAAGTGTTTACATTCTTTGCCAAGTATAAATTCACCAAGGATAATGTAAGACTTGCATCTTTGTTCTGAAAAGTACTTTTATAAACTGTTTATAAAATTCACAGTACTATCCATTATCTTTTTCCCAGATAAAAAGGAAAAAATCCCATAGCCAAAAAAGGCTAAAATTCCATGGAAGCCACTCTCAGAATGATACCAGGTCACTTGAACGCCATTGTCCTCTAATCGCTTCTTGTATAACAGTCCATCATCCCTAAGCACATCGAACTCACAGGTCACAATGTAGGATTCAGGGAGCTGGCAAATAATGGAGTCTTCAGCTAAAAGTGGGGAAAATGTGATTGTTAAAAGTTCTTTGATTGCTTCATGGACTTCGGGTTTATATGAAGTGGATTTCTGTGGTATGTAGCCTCTAATCTTAAATTCATCAGGAATAATGTCAGCACTTATCCATTTTTTATACTTTAGTTTCACACTCTCAGGAACATGGCAATTTTGTAAGACATCTTCCAAAACTGAAGGTTCTTTATTAAGGTAACGAAAACAGAAGTAGATAACTAGCTTCCGAAACAACACAGGGACTGAAGCATTCTGCTGATAGGAAGGTAAATGAAAATCTAGCCCCTGTAGTCCTGGATAGAGTAAGACCTGAGCGCGTACTTTTGGGAGATCTTTTTTATTCAGCAGTATTTGGCAAATAACCGTAGCAAAATTAGCTCCACAGCTGTCACCGCTTATGATGATAAGAGCAGGATCCACATGATACTCTTCTAAATTCCTCATAAAGTATAAGGTCGCATTGAGACAATCAAAATATTGCCCTGGGTATGGGTGTTCAGGAGCCAAACGATAACTGAAATGTCACAGATATTGTGGTTATTGTCAAAGTAATAGCAAAAATTGTATTTGTGTTCATGATTGACTGATATGGTAGTTACGTAGGCCTTTTTTTCTAAATTTTAAAGATTGTATTTCTTTTTAACTAGTGTAGATTGGCAAGACAAACCAATGGTGTTACAGCTCTTTTAGAATACTTTGCCTATAAGCACATTTCTAAATTAAATGAAAGGCTAAAGCCGAAAATAGGCAGCATGATCTAAAATAGTAAATATTTTCAGCATATTTTTCAGAAATGTTTCAACTGTGAACTGTATTACCGTAAATAGTTCTATGTAAAAGTAGCACTTACCCAACAGACACAACCACTGAGTTGCATTTTTTGGCAATATAGCGGCATATTCTTTCAAAGGCTCCTAAAGAGAAAGTGTATCAGAAATGATGTTTTAAAAATCAAATATCATTTGAAATGAAAATATAGATCCTTGAACATACGCTCTGTGAAAGGCACTGCAACATGACACTGATGAATAACTTCTGAAATGCAGTGGGGTCTTTACATGTTAACATATTTTCTCGTTATTGGTCAGTGGCTGTTAGGGCATAATACGAGCATGTAAGAGAGGTAATACTAGGAAAAAATAGAAGTCTGTCTAGGCTGGTGTCACATCTCAGCTGGTGGTCAACAAAAGATGTCTTGGGAGAAGCATAAGCTGAGGACAAGCATGTAGTATAAGAAGCATACAAAAAGTTGAGGCTCAGGGCACTCCTGTGAGACAGAAACTGTATCTTTATATTTAATCCCCTTGATTAATGTTTCTTCCCTGAATTATTCGAACCACTTCTTGAACCCATGATTTTCACATTAACAACTTTGTGCAGTGAAGAATTCCATAGCTTGCTTATAAAGGTGTAAAGAACAATTTCTATTTTTTGTTTTGTACCTGGCATTCGCTACTTCCATTTGGTGGCATGAATTCTTGTACTGTAAGAAATGGTGGATAAGATATTCTGCAGTTTTTCAGCCATCCATTTACTACCCTGAAGGACTTCGTATCCTATCAGCTTTCATCATCTTTTCTGGTTTTGGATATATTGATTAGTACTGGTCCCAGCACAGATCTCCTTATGGGAATCTCACAGGAACCTCCCACAACCCATCTTTTTTTCTGTCTTTTAATTAGTTTTTATCCAAATGTAAGACCTTCCCTCTTGCGTCATGGGTGTGTAGCCTCTTTAAGAGACTCTGGGAAATCGAAGTAGGTTTTATCAACTCAGTCTCCTTTATTCATGTATTTGCTGAATCATTTAAAAATCTTAAATTGATTTGTGAAACGGGACTTCTATTTGTATGGATTTTAAGGAGTAAGTCATATTTGTCTGTCCACTGATTCAGTTCTTCGTTGTAATTTCTGCTAATTTCCTAGTTGCAGACTTCAGGCTTACTAGTATGTAGATTCCCCAAGTCTTTAAAAACTTGTCGTTATGTTAGTTGCTTTCCTGTTACCAAGTACCAATGGAAATTGAAATGAAAAGTCACACACTACAGTCAGTGTATCAGTATGGGTGTTATATTAAGCCATGGCATGTGATATAGCTCCCTCAGTGTGCTGATTGTGCAACAGCAGTTGTGCTGTGAACAACTACAACTAAGAAACTTTGTGGTGTGTTTTTTTTTCTTCCAGCATAAGGAATTCACCTTTCACTTAGATTATAGAGGCTTATCTCTTGAGTCCTCGCCACCACCCAAACTAGAACTAGAGGCATCACAGCTGGTGTTAGCCTGACACTCCACCCTGACTAGCATGCTCTGCAGTAAAACAAGGGTAGATTATTTCTGCCACAGTGCAGAATAGGACCTAAATTACTAGAAGTTATGTTATTGTTTCTGCATGTTGCTAAATGAAGCTAGCTAGACTCTCAAACTCATTTGCAGATACTGAAGTCTGCCTAACCTAGTCCTCATGGAGACTTACCCCGTGAAACAGTTAAGGATTCAAAACCCACAAACTTCCCTGTCTGACCCCTGGAATGAAATCTAGATTTCCATGGTAGATGCCTTAGCTTCAGGAAAAGCACACATAAACTTTGCTGCTTGGAAGGGCATTCAGAACAGTTAGGAGGCTGAGCCAGCAGCTACTGGACAATCAAAGAGTTGTCTGCCTTTCTGAAAAAGAAATAAAGTATTCTGTGCAGTGTTACCACAAGAATCAAACTCCCCCGAACTGGTTCTATTTTCAATGCTCATTTATTATTTATAATTTTCTTCATTTTGATTTCTTGTTTGAATGAATGGGAATATATGTAGAGATTATTTTTTTTTTACGTATTCTTTAAATTCTTTCTTGGATCATGTTCTTATATCTTTTAGACTTCCTTTGATGCATGGACTGCAAGTTGAGAAACACTGACTTTTGTAGTGCTGAGCACAGAAGTATATCTTAAAATCTGTACTTTGAGGCCCTATCCAAGCTTACAGGAAACACTTCAGTCCAGTTGAGATCCAAAACTAAAAAAATCTTCTTGAGAAGCAACCCAAGCATTGTTCCAAAGAAGGAAGCTAGAATGCATTCTTTTTAGCAACAGCATTGCCTTTTTCATGGTACTGTAATTATTCCAGAAAGTAGACCTACACTGAGTTCCATATCAGCCTAAAAGGATTTACAGTTACATTTCCAGAAAAGATGGAGTACAGAGGAGAAGGGGGGAAGAGACATGAATTCCAATGCTCACTCCAGAACTGTTGCTATATCTTATTTTCAGTTAGCCATTAGTTAAGGTACAAGAACATTCTGTGAGCTGAACTTCCCTCACAGGGACCTGATCATGTGTGTTTTGTTTTGTTGGTCTGTCTTTCTCTGCCCGAGCAAACTGAATCTTTCTCAGAACAGCTTCAACGGGAGGAGGAGCAGAGTCCCTCTGCTGTTAGCTGACAGCTGATTGAGGGTTTTCTGCGTCACAGTTCTGGATTTGGAAGCCTCAGATCTGCTAGAACTGCTTTCATCAACTTTGCCTGTAGCCCAAAGGAAGTAGAAATGTGATTACCCTTAACTGTGCACTAAACTATTTAATTCCACAAGGTGCTTTGCAGTTTGCATTGAGATTGCAAAGACTATTGTCATTAGGAAGGACAGGTGAGATACCGACTGACACGTCTGAAGGTAAAAATGTAAAGGCTTGGGTTTGATTTTAAAAAACAAAACTTGCTGATTTCTTACTAATGCTCCCAAATGTGCCAGCGCCTCCATGAAAATATAGTATTCCTCTTCTTTTGCCAGTAGGTGGCCATTTAGGCTGATAAATCCTCAACGGTACCTCATCTACTTTGAGATCTTTGATGATAAGTTTTGGGTCTCTCCACGGTGGTATTCCATCTAGTGCAACTCGCAATAAGCTTAAATCACTGCAGATCCCTAGCTTCTCCAAAATCTTTCCCTGTGGAAAAGAAAGAATCCAGGAAATGATTAGTGTAAAAGGTTCCAACTCTCTTTAATTTAAAAATAAATCCTGGGTTTATTTTACTGTGTTGTTTTTCAGGAGATACTGGAGACAGTGCTTCAATGGAGTTGTGGTGACTATTGAGAAGTCGTTGAACAGTTTTAATTCAATTAAATATTGCTGAAGGTTGCCAACAAGTAACACGTCAACCCCATTCTACATAGTCAGTTGTCCTCTTGCTCATTATTTTTTTTACATGTTTATTTTTATGACTCTAAAAGTAATAAGAAATGTATTTAAGCTGAAAATATGGGGGGAAGGAGAAGACTAATCTCTGATTTTGAAATAAGTGTTAGAAGTGAATATAGGTGTGAGGGTGATGAAAGCAGATTAGACCCATAGTTTAGAGTTTAGTTTTGATTAAAGGTGTTTAATTATTGACTGACTGAACACTGTGAAGAAAAGACTTCTGCCGATACAGTGTCACCAACTGTGCTAAAATCTATGGGATTATCATATGCATACAGCATAGTCAGGAAGATAAATAGCACTTGTTTCTATTTCTTACAGCTGTAATGAAAAGAGGGCAATAATTTAGAAGATACTTTAGTATTTCTTGTATTAAAGATACTAAATATTTTGTGTGAAAAAGTACAAAGAAATTCTGTTACCCTAAGAAGAAATTTTTGTGGCTTGGTGGGAAAGAAGAGACTAAATTTATTCAAGCTGTGCCATAATGTCTTAACTTTAAAATCAACTGTTTTGAAGTCCAATATCAAAATAGTTTGCTATTTGTAAGGGAGCAGATTCAGTGGTCACATTTAGCCCAAGGAAATTAATGTTTTAAGACTAACATACATAGATCTAGAAGGTGATTTAAACATACTCACTAAGAACTTGTTTTATCTTGATTTTTTTTTTCTCTAAAAATCTGTGCTAAATTTCTGTGATGCTGACAGTATCATACAACTTTGGAGATGGAAGGAACAAATTCCAACTTGATAGTTTTTTGATTCTGTAACACTTGCATTCAAGAAATGACTTGTCATAGAATCACAGAATCATAGAATGGCTTGGGTTCGAAGGGACCTCAAAGATCATCTAGTTCCAACCCCCCCTGCTGCAGGCAGGGACACCCTCCACTAGACCAGGTTGCCCAAAGCCCCATCCAACCTGGTCTTAAACACTGCCAGGGATGGGGCCTCCACAACCTCTCTGGGCAACCTATTCCAGTACCTCACCACTCTAACAGTAAAGAATTTCTTTCTAACATCTAATCTGAATCGACTCTTCTTCAGCTTGAACCCATTCCCCCTTGTCCTGTCACTACACTCCCTGATAAACAATCCCTCACCATCTTTCCTGTAGGCCCCTTCAGGTACTGGTAAGCCGCAATTAGATCTCCCCAGAGCCGCCTTTTCTGCAGGCTGAACAATCCCAACTCTCTCAGCCTGTCCTCATAGGAGAGGTGCTCCAGCCCTCTGATCAGCTTCGTGGCCCTCCTCTGGACTCTCTCCAACAGCTCAATGTCTCTCCTGTACTGGGGCCCCCTAACTTGTTTGTGAAAAGGAGTAGCTTTGTTATTATCTTGAAGTAGACTGGCTTCTGAATAGATAGCATTATTATATGTACATGTAGTTCAATAGGTACGGTATACATATAGTTAGTTATTTATTTTTAATTTTCATGTAAAACAGTTTTCCAATATAAAGTGGCTGCAGTTTGACAGATTCACTGAAAAATCTAAATAAGCTTTTAATATTAGTCATATCAGTTTTATGAGATAATATTATAATGACCTAATAATGAGTTTATATTATTTGGTTCATGTAACAATGCTTACAGGCTTCAGGGGGGTGAATTGCTGCTGCTTCTTTTCTTTTTTTTTTTTTTCTTAAGCCATTATCTTCCAGCTCCCAAATATCCTACCAAAATAAAAGTGAAGTCCCGAGTTTTAAGAAAGGTAACTTACCAAGATCATGGTTGTAATCAACAATGAATGGAAAAACCGAAGCTTTAGAGGTTGCTCAATTCCAGGTGGCAGTTCTGAATTTAAAAAATCATAAAATAACCCCCCCAAAAACAGTGCTGGTATGAAAACAGGAGAAATGAAAACCATTCCTATTATTGCTAAAGTTGTAGAAATAGATACCATTTCACTTCAACAGAAGTGAGCGCTAAAAACCCCTATGCTGTCTTAAGCCTTGTTTCTCAAGTGTTTCTGAGGTGTCTTCACAGGAGACTAAATGCTCAGTCCATAAGCAGAAATGAAAAGTTTATTAATGTTGCAATACCCTAATTTTCTCCACCCTTCTTTTGCTAATGGTATTATTGGCAACACTTCCTTATACTGAAAAAAAGGGGAGGGGGAAGTTTTTACCCTTTACAAAAGGTAGAATTCAAAGTATATGGAATTGATTTATATCATGAGTTCTTATTTGAAGATTGTCTGTGTTTGGTTTGTTGTGGATTCATTATGGATGGACATTTCTGTTGTAGCATTACATTTTAGTCATGTGGGGCTACTTGCAGTTGTCACCAAGGTATGTACTTCTCTGAAGAAAAAATATTCAAATCCACATTTTTTTAATAAATGTTGTTTCATAGTGGAATGCACAGACACATACATGCTTTAATTTTGGTTTAAATAAGAGCACATTTGCTTGGTGTATAACCTGTGATATGCTCCGGTAGAAAGATTTGCTCTGTTTATGTGATGTATGTCTATATTATATGCACTGCGTGAGACGTTTTATGCAGAGATACTGTTCTTCGCACTCGAGTAGGATTACAAGTAAAATCAATGCTAGGCAGTGCAAGTCTTAACGTACATTAAGATCTCTCCACATACATGGTGGTGTGTTTGTAGATTCAAGCCACTATTGTTTCTGGTAAAAGCTTTTCACTAATTAAAGTCTCAGAATTCTATATTCATTGTAATTCTTGTTTGTAGTTTAATATAGAGACATTATGAATACATGTATATTATTAGTGAGGGAGGCTTAAAGTTTGGTGAAATAAGTTTTCTGTTTTGTATTCTTCTTGTCAGAATTTCATCTTCCACACAATTTTAAAGTTATGGCTCCCAAACTTTTTCATGTCATGGCTTTTAAAATGAAATTTCAGGCTGAAAACTGAATTATCCTTAGCTTCATTAGCATAGTATTTAAAGCAAAGCAGTCATGACAGCTGATTTGCACAATTTTAGCTTGTGAAGATAAGAATGTGTGCAATAAAACAACGTAGATTTGCACCAATGTTTGTGAAACAGGCAAATCCTCAGCTGTTCACAGTAAGGGCTTTTTCTTTGCTGAAGTTGGCTGATTTGGGACAGCCTTACCCTTATCTGAAGCACAAATTTAGTGATATACTTAGTTACAAATGTCAGACTGTAGAGTGTTGAAGCCAAACCCAGATACTCATGGTCTATGTTCGTTCTGTCCTGAGCTTAGCAACCTTTATCCATAGGGCTTTTTCCGCAGCACAGCAGGGCCATCCTATTGATGTTTTTGGTTATTCGTTCTGTAAATAGTTTCTATGTAGTGTGATATTATAGCACAGCCTGTGCTTTTTTTATTGAATATTTTTTTGCCATATATTACTGGTAAAACAGCAGAACAACACAGTTCTTACTAAGTGCTTATTTCTGATGTCTGTGCCATCAATCAAAATATCCTGAAATGAATTACCACATGGAGATCAGCTTTGAGTATTGTATTTCAGCATTCTTGACAATTTCTTGTGTTTGAATCCTCAGAGGAGGAAAGTTCTGTGCTTTCAAAAGAGCCTGTAATCAAGAATAATAAACTCACAAAGGCACTTATTACTGCAGTGGCAGTAAACGAAACTTTTAAGAGCAACCAATAACAATTGAATTAAATACCTGATATTTGGAATAGATCAGTTCAGATTGTGAAAACCTCATACCGAAGAGGACATGTATGTTTGCTGTAGGTGTATAAACTGTTGCTGACACCGTATTGGCAGGAGTAGTTTCTTCATGGTATTCAGTGAGTCAATAATTAAACACCTTTAATCAAGACCAAAACACCTCACAGATGACATCTCTGTTTTGAAACTTTGATGGATCTGATAGAGTGGAAGAGTCTTTTTTATTTAAAAATGAATTTTAAAAGGGACGGTTTGTTTTGTTTGTTTGCTTTTTGATGTTATACCCTGGCAGTTGTCTTCAGTAAGAATCTGTTGTACAGTTGTGACAATCTGAACACAAATCTTTCAGTTATGCATTATAGCCCTTCTGTTGTTAAAGAAATGTTGGTCAAGTAGTGTTTCTGAATAATATCTTTATATTTTACTCTTAATTTCTTAATATCTTAATAGTTTACTCTGAGTATGCTGAGTTAGAGCATATTCCACCTGTATGCTATGTCAGCACCTCAGTCCTTCCTCCCTGTCCTGTTACCACAGTTTCCATGTTTATCCAGACTCAAGCAAATCCCATAGACTTAGAGCTACTCAGTCCTTCTGGGGATGCTCAGATTCACAACTGTTTCATGATACTTGGTGCCTTATATTCCAAAATGCTCATGTGACTCAAATAATCCTGTTGCTGCATGTCACTTTTCTACTGATGCTTGTTCAGAGATGCTTCAAATATTTCCAGTCTGGTCAGTCAGTCCTGTACCTGCAAATGTATGGGTAGAAATATCTATGATCACTGTCAGCCTCTCACATTTCTAGCAGTCAGTGGGTTTTTTGTGTTTTTTTCCCAATTATTTTTGAGGTGTTAAATTGTCAAAAAAATGTTTTAATCCCTTTCAATCCAGTCCATGAAGTGAGCACCTTACGTCTTTGCAAACAAAAAGGCTTTTTCTCTTTCTGGCAGTAGATAGATATCCATCTTGGATAAAAAGCTCCTAGTAGTAGGTCTTTAAACTGTAGGTGTTTGCTGATGTGTTTTGCTACATCCATTCTTTTATTCTTTCAGCAAGCTCATTGCAAAACCCCAGCTCCCAGAAAGTCTTTACCTATCTGTAGATGAGAACAGCCTTACATTAGCTAAAGAAGATTGAAGAGATTCCACGAAACAGAGAAAATTAATGCAGCCTGGAGTTTGGCATTGTAATGTGTGATATGGATATCCATACAGTTCTTTATTCTTTTATCACAAAATTGATGCTTTATTCATTGAATTTACTGTTGCTGGAGACTGACATGTTTAATATATCAGTTGATGAGTACAGAGTTGGCAATAGTTCAGTAAATTCTTCCCATTTTCTCATCAGTGAGCCTCCGTTTATCCGAGAGGGGAGTCACCTCTAAAATTCATTCTTTTCTTGATTTTTCAGCATATTTCTAATGGTCATAGTAATGAGGGGAAGGCAAAGTATTATAACAATACCTATTCAAAGAAAGATAATCTTTGCTGGTTTTTCCCCAGACTTAACCTGTTGTTTTTTGTAAGGCTTGTGTAGATGTGGAATCACAGACCTCTTTGTAGATTGAGAATGCATAAAACTCATCAACTTCATATCAATTGTTTATCAGCGTAAGAGGCAGGCAGCTTTCAAACCAAACACTAATAAAAGCAAAAGTGTCAGGGTAGTTGGTGCTAATGAGTTACAGAATGACATGTGTTACTGTTTTTCTTGTAATGTCTTTCTCTAAAATATTGCAAAACATTTCACTTCTGATTGTAGGCTGTGTTTCCTAATACAGCCTACAGTTAGCCTACAGTTAGTTGACTATTGTGGAGCTACTATGTGTAATACAGGAAATACTATGAGAATTAACTAAAGCATGGTAAAGCAGCCAGCTATAATGACTGAGGTATCGATTCTGTCAAATAAAGCTAGGCTTAATAACTAACTTGAAGGCATAAAGCTAAGAAAACAGGAAAAAATAATGTATTCCAAAGAAGAATTAAAAGCAGAAATACTAGCCTCTGATATGTTCCTTTTTTTTTTTTTCTTTTTTTTTTAATGTACATTTCAAAATGAAACACACTGGTAAATATAATTTGCCTGACTTTGGGGTTTTTTTGTTGGATTTTTTTTTATTTACTCCAGATAATTTAGTAGGACAATTAGACTCTGTAGTGCAATTTAACTAACTTCAGTTTTACCAAGTAGAGCATGTAAGAAAATTACAGTCTTCCAGTTCACATTTTTTTTCCTTGTATTTATGTAAACAAATGACTGAAAGCATCTCAGAACTCTTCGTACCTGTAAGCCTTCGTCTTCCAATCTGTGAGATGGATTTAGTATGCCCTTTACAGTGACAATAAGAAGCTTTAAGAATTTGCGGCTTAGTATGTGCTCTATGATATTGTTTTTTAAAGATGCTGTGTATTTGCTTGATCCATCTCCTTCATTTAGCCTGCCTCCTACCTACCTTTCGTGTCCTCCCTTTTTGTTATCTCCATCTCCCCACCCAAATTATTAGCTGCTCCCTATGCATTTTGCTCTTACTCATGACTGAAAGCCATCTTTCATTTAGTCTGCCTTAAATATTTATTTTAACCTTTCTTCTTCTAAGTTATTCTTTGAAATCTATGCCTTCCAAATGACTCCTGGGTTAAACATCTACTAACAAATTCTGCAGTAAAAAGCTGTACTGTATTTTAAAAAAAAACAAATAAAAATGATGACAAATATTATGTATAGCAATGGAAATTCAGATCTTGTGTTGTACAATTCAGAGCAGGTATATTTTTGCAGTGGTGAATCAACAGAAGGTATTTGGATAATGCTCTCAGTCATATGCTCTGATTCAGCTGGTCCTGTGTGGAGCCAGGAGTTGGACTCAATGATCCTTATGGGTCTCTTCCAACTCAGGATATCCTATGATCCTATGATTTGTCATGTAGCATTCTGAAATATGGACGAGTTCTTGGATATATGTGTCTTGAGAGCTGTGCCGTTCTGCTCCTCAGAATACATGAACTCTGCTCCACAGAAATGAAGTCAAAATGAGATGCTCTGGAACATCCACCTGGGATTTCATGACAGGTCACACACCAAAATGTATTCTTATTAAGTCGTAAGTAGCTTGAATGTAAATCTAAAAACTGCAGCTGACCTTAATTTGCTGTGGCCAGATTTGTCTGAGCCTCATTACTCTAAATATTTAGCTTAGCAGTTTCTTCACTGTCATGAGAGAGTCAGCAAACACAATGAATCATTTGAGGTAATGGACAATCAAAGAAGATTGACAGAGATAAAAGCAGCTGTAGTTTGTAGGGTTATGCCTATTTATTTCAGGAGCAGTATAGAGAATGTGGATCATAGGGAGAGATAAATGTTAAATGCTTTTAAATAAATAATATTATGTATAAATAGTAGAGTTAATAAATTTGGAATGTTTTCTAATTGCCTGCTTATTTTTCAAAATACTTGCTGTTTTATATTGACTTTTCACTAGAGTGGTACAAAGAGGTAATGTAAAGATAGCAAAGCAGAAGATAATTGACGTTTTAGACCTCTGTAATAAACCACTGTAATTTGGTTGGTTTAGAACAGGTAATCTAACTTTAAAAGTCTTATGGCTTAAAATGTGCTCTGTTATTAAACAGAATCACAGAATCATGGAATGGTTTGGGTTCGAAGGGACCTCAAAGATCATCTAGTTCCAACCCCCCCTGCTGCGCGCAGGGACACCCTCCACTAGACCAGGTTGCCCAAAGCCTCATCCAACCTGGCCTTGAACACTGCCAGGGAAGGGGCCTCCACAACCTCTCTGGGCAACCCGTTCCAGTGCCTCACCACTCTAACAGTAAAGAATTTCTTTCTAACATCTAATCTGAATCGACTCTTCTTCAGCTTGAACCCATTCCCCCTTGTCCTGTCACTACACTCCCTGATAAACAATCCCTCACCATCTTTCCTGTAGGCCCCTTCAGGTACTGGTAAGCCGCAATTAGATCTCCCCAGAGCCGCCTTTTCTGCAGGCTGAACAATCCCAACTCTCTCAGCCTGTCCTTATAGGAGAGGTGCTCCAGCCCTCTGATCAGCTTCGTGGCCCTCCTCTGGACTCTCTCCAACAGCTCGATGTCTTTCTTGTACTGAGGCCCCCAGAGCTGGATGCAGTACTCCAGGTGGGGTGTCACAGAAGCAGAGTAGAGGGGCAGGATCACCTCCCTCGACCTGCTGGTCACGCCTCTTTCAATGCAGCCCAGGACATGGTTGGCTTTCTGGGCTGCAAGCGCACACTGACAGCTCATGTTGAGCTTCTCATCAATCAGTAGTCCTTCTCCTCAGTGCTGCTTTCAATGCATTCCCCGCCCAGCCTATAGTTGTGCTTGGGATTGCACCGACCCACGTGCAGGACCTTGCACTTGGCCTTGTTGAACTTCATGCGGTTTGCACGGGCCCACCTCTCCCGCCTGTCAAGGTCCCTCTGGATGGTGTCCCTTTCCTCTAGCATGTCAACCACACCCACAGCTTGGTGTCATCGGCAAACTTGCTGAGGGTGCACTCGATCCCACTGTCCATGTCGCCGACAAAGATGTTAAACAGTGCTGGTCCCAGTACTGACCCCTGAAGAACGCCACTTGTCACTGTTCTCCACTTGGATATTGAGCCGTTGACCACATCTCTTTGAGTGAGACCATCCAGCTAATTCCTCATCCACCGAGTGGTCCATCCATCAAATCCATGTCTCTCCAATTTAGAGACAAGGATGTCGTGCAGGACAGTGTCAAATGCCTTGCACAAGTCCAGGTAGATGATGTCAGTTGCTCTTCCCTTGTCCACCAACACTGTAACCCCATCATAGAAGGCCACCAAATCTGTCAGGCACAATTTGCCCTTAGTGAAGCCCTGCTGGCTGTCACCAATCACCTCCTTATTTTCCATGTGCCTGAGCGTAGTCTCCAGGAGGATCTGCTCCATGATCTTGCCAGGCACAGAGCTGAGACTGACTGGCCTGTAGTTCCCTGGGTCTTCCTTTTTTCCCTTCTTAAAAATGGGGGTTATATTTCCCCTTTTCCAGTCAGTGAGAACTTCTCCAGACTGCCAGGACTTCTCAAATATGATGGCGAGTGGCCTGGCCACTTCATCTGCCAGTTCCCTCAGGACCCGCGGGTGCATCTCATCAAGTCCCATGGACCTGATGCATCTCCTCAGGTCCCATGCACCTTCAGGTTCCTTAGATATTCTCGAACATTCTCCTACAATGGGCGGTTCTTCATTCTCCCAGTCCCTGCCTTTGCCTTCTGTGACCTGGGCAGTGTGGCTCAAGCACTTGCCAGTGAAGACTGAGGCAAAGAAGTTGTTGAGTACCTCAGCCTTCTCCATGTCCTGGGTAACCAGGTCACCTGTTTCATTCCGGAGGGGACCCACATTTTCCCTCATCCTCCTTTTATCACTAACATACCTATAGAAACTTTTCTTGTTGTTTTTAACGTCCCTGGCCAGATTTAATTCTATCAGGGCTTTGGCTTTCCTAACCTGATCCCTGGCTACTCGGACAGTTTCTCTGTACTCCTCCCAGGCCGCCTGTCCCTGCTTCCACCCTCTGTAGGCTTCCTTTTTTTGTTTGACTTTGCCCAGGAGCTCCTTGTTCATCCATGCGGGCCTCTTGGTGTTTTTGCCTAACTTCCTCTTTGTTGGGATGCATTGCTTCTGAGCTTGGAGGCTCATACATACATACAGCTTTAGTCTATGAAGGCATAACAACAGGTTCAGTAAAAATATTCAAGTCTAAAACAGAGATTGACCTTTTGTAATGTCTTTCGGATACTCATATTCTGTGCCCAGAGCACAAAGAAGTTTGCCAGGTTGTTCTGCTGCCATTAAAAACCCAATTGTGTGCTGACATCTGGTGATGGCAATGACGCACAGCAATTTGCTTTCCCTTTATTTTTTTTAACATCTTCCTGTAACACATAGCTGTTCAAATAGTGTTGAGACCTCTCAGCTGTACTGAACTTTCCAGCATTTCACTAGTTTTCAGGTCCTGACAGTGTTCTGATCTGCTCCTGAATGCTTTTATTTGTGATATAATGCCACTTTGCATTGTTCCTCTATGAGAAAGTGTTTCCTGCTTCAGACAGTGCAGGCCTACAGTTAATACAAGCTCTTTGTAAACTAACTGGTATTACTGTATATTCCCATATATCTTTATCTATATATGAAATGTATATGCATGATTTGTTTTAATAGATGTTGTATTCTTTAACCAATACTTTTTAAAACATCTGTAGTTCTGGTCTAACCCTTTTCCTGACCTCCTGTCCTTTCCTTTAACTTCTTTCTTTTCTGTCTATGCTCAAATCTTTTCCGCTATATGCAATTCTCTTTAAGCTTGCCTCAGATTCAGCTTTCACCATGTGTAGGCTTTGAGAAATCATTGACCATGCTCATTATACACTTAACCTGTAGATTCATGCCCTGTTACCTGCCCCAAGTTGTCCTCAAATCATGATTTGTGTCTTAATATTACCAGAACTTGAGACAAACTGCATTGCAAAACACTTGCCATCAGGACCAGGACCATTTTGTGGGTACAGGAGAAAACTCTGAAGAGTTGGTAGAGGAAAGAAAGGTAAGTTCATCTGATTTCGCCTATCATAAGAGAAAATTAAGCAAAAGCCATCACCAAACCAATTTATTGGGTAAAAAGAGGACAGATTGAATGCAGAAATTTAAGATGATGATTTAAGAAAAGGAGAATTGAGGGTGTTATTTAAAAATGTTTGCAAGCAATGAGAGATAGAAATCAGGTAAGGAAAGTAAGAAATGGAATTTTACATTAATCTTAGAAAATTTACTATCTTTTTCAGGCCTTTATTTCCAGATCGGAATGCTATCACCCCACCTAAAAGAGCTAAGAATACTGTTCCATGGAATCCCTCTTCCAGATGGCACCAGGTCACTTTTATACCATGATCCTCTAGTCGTTTCTTGTACAGCAGTCCATCATCTCTAAGCACATCAAATTCACAGGTCAAAATGAAAGCCTCAGGAAGTCGAGCAATAACACTGTCTTCAGCTAGCAGTGGTGAAAAAACAGTGTCAAACACAGGCTTGATCAGTGTATAGACTTCTTTGGAGAATGGATGTGTTGTACTTGGTTGGTAGCCTCTTGTTTTAAACTCATGAGGTATGTAGTCAGGACTCACCCATTGCTGGTACTTGAGTTGCAAATCTTCTGGAACATGAGAACCGTTACATACTGCTTCCATGACTGACAAGTCTTTATTAAGATACTTCAAACCCAGAGCAAGGGTTCGTTCCTTTAACAAAATGGGGACTCTATCATTCTGCTGATAAGAAGGCAAATTCAGGTCCACACACTGGAGAAAAGGATATATTAGGATTTGTGCTCTCAGCTTTGGGAGATCTCTTCTGTTCACCAGTGCTTGTGCAACAGCAGCAGTGAGTGTACCTCCACTACTATCTCCACAGATGATAATGCGAGCAGGGTCCACTCCATAATCTTGTGCAGTCCTCATAAAGTGTATGGTGGCAGTGAGACAATCCTCAAACTGGGCTGGATACGGATGCTCAGGAGCTAAGCGATACCTAAATAGGAGTGAAAGTGTATTAACAGAGTCGTATCTAGTGAACGGTCCCATTGTCATCTTTTCGTTCATCTATTTCTTTCTGAAGATAGGAGAATATTCTGAGATTATTATTACAGCAATAGAATTTATCATAATTACTGCTTTTGATGTATTATTTGCTACTATTGTTAATGTTTGGGGGAGTCAGTACACTATTCTATCTTTGCAAAATAGTTCTTTACCTATCTTTTAGGTGACTGAAGGCACGTGCTGAGTTATTGTAGAAATAGGTGGCAAGGCACGTATGTATGAATCGGTTATTAGCAATTCTAGTTAGAAATTGAAGTGAACATTTCCCAACAAATTCTTAGAGAATATGATCATAGAAAATTGACAATGAAAATATGAAAAGTTTTCAGTGGTTTTCTATAAGCTCAATTCTTCATAAACAGAATCAATAAGAGTTAATGATTCTTCAAGTATTTTAGGATGTAAATAGTAATCAGTGCAATTTTAATCAATTTCCAAGACATCAACTCTTTTCCTGAACTTTTAGAAACTGGTTCTTTTAAAAATGCATTACCCCATTAATGCATTTTAAAAATGCTCATCAGAAAAATACTTTGAATGTTCATCTCAGGTTGATTGCAAGTTAAATGTGTGTACCCCTCCCCTAGTTTTTCAGAACTACTACTAAAATGAGTATTTAGTAGTCTGGGCAGCTGTGTTTTTCACAGAAACAGTTACACATCAGAGTGTTGGCTTTCAACCTAACGTGGTTTGGATATGGCTTTAGGAAACAAAAACATCCTCACCTTTTAGTGGTGGCTACAAATTAGAAAATTATTATAATAGATTTTATTTGGAAATAAGCAAGTGGGAATTAGTTGAATAATTCTTCCTAAGAGTAATTAGTGCTGGTGAAACACATGTGATCATTAAATATAAGTATTGCATGCACTTTACAAGGAACTTGGCTTGCGGTGACTGTGCATTAAAGACTTAGAACCCTAGAAGGCGGCAGGAATGGCTGTCGTATAGTGTGTCTGGATTGACTCCACTTACCCAACAGACACAACCACGGAATTGGTTTTTCTAGCGAAATAGCGGCATGTTCTTTCATAGGCTCCTGTAAAACAAAATGGTTCAATGGATTTGTAACTTGCTTTAAAAGTAAGTTGGATGAAAATATTCTGAAATTCTTATCTTTATTCTGTGATTAATGTTATACTGTAATTCTCTTATGGCATGGTCTAATCTGGACATTGCTCGCAATTTCATTATATCTGTGGGAATCTTCTTGCCAGTAAGAAACCTGGAATTTACACCAGTGCATTGTTTCAGTCTCCTCTTTGAAAAGTTAGTTAATAGAAAGCACCACTGCTGCCACTTCTAAAGTGGTATTGAAGATGAGAAGTTATTTTAAAAAAAAAATCAACCAAACACAAAAACCCCTACAAAACCTAGTACAAGAATTTTTCCTGTGCATGAGCCACCATCTAATCTCTTCTGCCTTTCCATTTCAAATGCCAGAATGTGGGGCTTTTTTCCTTGTTTTGCTACTATAAAGACACACAGCAGTATACACACATGCACACAAGCTTGCACACACATGTGAACACAAAGTGGGTTCCTTAAGAAATAAAATTCTAATGAGATTTTCAACTTTTCTCGTAAGCATGAGGGAGAAGGAAGAAAACCGGTATTATAAATGATCAGAGAATAAAAGTTCTAGATATACAACCTGTGTAAAAACAATTTAACATGATGCCTACTGCATGTAAATAAAATTTTTCTACTGTCCTGAAATTAATTTTGTTATTGATAATGCTTAAGCTAATAACTCTTCTTGTCATTTAAGAAATACCATGTCGGATCAGAAACTACATAGTATTTGTAGTTATAGCTCATATCATATATATTACTTACGAATGCTTCCAAACCGTCCAACTCCTCCATGAAAATAAAGGATTCCTCTTCTTTGGCCAGTGGTTGACATTTTTGGCTGGTAAATTCTTACTTTAACCTTTTCAAACCTTAAGTCCTTGATAAAAAGATGTTTATCTTTCAGTGGTGGTATTCCATCCATTGCAGTCCTGAGGACATAGACCTCTGAGGTGATACCTACTTTTTCCAAAAATTTTGCCTGTTAATAAAGGGAAAAAACCCACAAATTAGTGCAAATTTCCATCTTACCTGAAGATTGATCATGACAAATTGAAAATTCCATGGTCAATTCAAACTTTGTCTCCTGATGGTTCTTATGGTGAAATGGCCAGTTATGATGATGATTTGGATACATCTTCATTGTAATGTAATACCTACCAAAATTTGAAATTCAAAGAGCAATAGATTTGAGGGGAATAGATGAACTTATCTTCTTTGAGCCAGTGGAAAAGCCTGCCTGAGAGTTGCATTAACTTGGCCCATTAATACCATCTTGCATCTCTGGCCAAAATGTTAGCAGTGCTATATAGCAGAACATGTAGCTTTGGATTAGCTTTGGTGGTAATTTCTAGATTATATTAGAAATATTAGATGAGAACATGGTGTTTCTCGATTTATTTCATTCTTCAGTGGTGAAATCCTGGCTTGGTTTTTATCAGTAGGAAAAAAATCGAACTATTAATAGTAGATAAAAGAAGGTGTCAAATACTTCAACTTGTCAAGTGTTTAAGTAGCCATGTGCCTGAACAAAATGAGGAGAGAGTAGTTACAGCATTTTCAACTTCAGCTTCGGACAAAGAATGTGGCTAATACTTTAGTTTCCCAAACATGCTACTTTTTAACTTGCAGGAAAAAAATCTGTAGCATCTACCACAGCTGGCCTCCTAAACAAGAATAGCTTTGAACCTTAGCTTGATCTTCTCACAGCTCAGCGATTCTTACTTAAAAACTCAGGCTGAAGACTCTTATGTCACTCTGAGCTAGTCTACTTCACTGCATCTTGATGGCTTTAAGCTGTTTCAGTTGTAGTCTGCTCTAGTCTATTCCTGCTCAAGATGAAAAATATGAGGCAGTATAACTGTATTTCCACTATACTGGATTAAATTTTGTACTTTTCCTCTTCAGCAGTAGAGTTCTCTAATGAGTAATTTATTTTGTTGTTCATGCATATGTATTTCAAAAAAATTGCATATACAAAAGTATATGCTGCATATATCTTAAAAACCAACAATGAGTCTTGTGGCTTTCACCTCACATTTCACAGACGTAATATAGCTCAATAACGTGGTCCCGTTAGATGTGACATAGGTATCCTATTCTAGGCCATTTGAGGAGCCGATTCCATCATCTAGTGGCCAAGTTTTAGTCTTGTAATAATTCCTTCTACAGAACTCCTGTATGATGTCCATGGGAAAATAGTTTTGTTTCCTTAATCCCCCAATTCCCTCCAGTATTTTCTTTCCTCACACTAATACTTTTGTAACAATAAAAGTTAAACCTGTAATTAGCAATGTTGTTTGTATATAATATAGAGATCATCTTTGTCTTGGAAGTACTAAAAATAAATAGGAGTCCTTATCAACCACTGTGTTTAGTGTTGGCCGTATAACATCTCATTTTTGTTAAACCTGCAGTAGTTTCACGGGTCAGCTTTCATAGGGATTGGCATTCATTCATATTGCTCTTAGTCACTTCACTATTAGCTGTGAGTATCTTCTATGGGTTACCTGCAACAAGGTACAGTTATGGCAGACATCTGTGATTAGTATCATCACGTCTAATCTTCATAGTTATTTCTGTTAATCTTGTGGTGTTGTTTTAAATTATACAGTTCCTGTGAACAGAAGTTATACAAGAACCCGCAGAATTTGCATTTTTGCTTTCTTTTCTGATTCAAGTCCTTTTTTTTTGTATATATGGCTCACTCACAGTGAGGTACAGGGTTTTGGCCTAGAGTTTCTGGAAAAAAGTGATCACTTGCATGACAGCTGCAAGATGGGGCTACGTGTACGTAAAGGTACATTTAGAGTGTATCTAAACTGTGCATCACTGATTTCTTTATTACCACAAATGCCACTTTCAGGATCTTCATGTTCATGAAGCTTGTTCTTTTGCAGGTGATTACCCAAGTTAGTCAAACATGACCTACATTTTAACATTTGTAAATAAGTGCAACTGCTTAGTAGTATAATTTGTAGACCAGTAATTGGACAGTTTGTTTATATATTGATTAAGGCTCTTCTAACACTATAGCTGACATGACAGCTCAAAAATTAGTGAAAACTTACAGGTAGCATAAGACTACAAAGTACAGGACTAGAGATCCGCGACCTCGTTTGAAGCATTGTCTGACTCAGCCTCTGCAGTCACACCGAGTGCAAGTGTCTGGCATTCACAGCGAAATACTGAAAAACTGATCCCACTGGCAACAACCAGCGTGGAGATTTCCATGCACCGGGAGAAAAGCTGTGTAAGAGCTGAGTTAGCTTAGAAGTGGGAGTCCAGATACGTGTTCAAGCAAAGGACTAGGCCCTGCAGCAACACGTGTGTGGTAATGTCTGTGGGAGGGATGTGACAGAGCTGTGCTCTCCGTGGTGTTAGGGTCCTTTGTCCTCTTTACACCATTACAAAGGCCTTCTGTGTACATCCCAGAAGACATCTGAATTGCACTTTGTGCCAGCCCTTCTACCTAAATGGTTACTAGAATAAATTGGGTACAAGAAGCTTACAGAACTATTAACACAGTAGGTAGCATAATTTAATCAGCCCCTCTATTTCCTAGACAGGATCAGTCAGTTAAGTCCCCTGGCTATTGTTTAGCTTTACTGATATATCATTTTTTTTTCTTATAGACTGAATCATAGATGAAAAAATAAAGGATGAGTTAATAGATTTTTCAGTGAAGAAGTTTTATTAACATTAAGATATAGCTCTTTTATTTAAATATATCCTCATAGGTGAATTGAGACATTTCTTCATAAAATCTATTAGATTGGGCACAACTACTTCAAACTGGTTTGTCTTCAGTGACTACACATGTATCTTTTGTCCCAGCTGAATACCAGATATGATAGTAAACTTTAATTTTCCCTGCAGTTTTGACATTATGGGTTGCCATCCCTCGAAAGGATTTGGCTACTTTGGCGTAAGTAATTGCCCTAATGGCAATATCAAGTTGCTACGTGACTCAGACGTTACATGCATTTAAACTTTTGTATAACCATACGTTAATATTCTTATCTTTCTGCTCCTTTGAGGTGATGTGGTACAGTGCTTTTGCTTGGCCTCTCACTGGTCAGCAGAAATGATACAAAATTATAAGATCAGAAGTTAAAAACTACATTAATCACCAGTAAGTTTCTAAATTCTGCACTTTAGCTTCTTACATATGAGTTACAGAAAGATAAAAGTTTGATGGATAAAGAGTATATAAAGAGTGTTTTGACAATGTGGAAGTCCACATCTTGCATAATAGATGTAAGAAAATTTAACTTTACTTCTATTGCTATCCTATTTTATTGTGTGGCTTTACTATCACAGCAGTGTTCAGGCCTGGGTGGGGCACTTCTCAAGGGACATGATGAGTCAGGTTCTTAGGAGCTTGCTGGTTCACTTCAAACAAAAGTTAATAAGCAATGTAGCAGGAAAAGGGAGGAAGAAATAATAACATTAGAACATGGAACTGAAGTGAAATGTAATGCACAAGCCAAAGAAACCAAAGGGTTTCTTTCATAATTTAAACAACTAAAAGAAAAGCAGCTTGATTTAGGTATCACAGAAGAGTGTTCTTAAGATGACAGAGGCAAAAATTAATTCAGGAAAGGATAACTGATGAAACAGAAAGACAAGCAGTAGTCATATTTTAAAGAGAAACAAGGATGAAAAACAGGAGGATCAAAAATGTGCCAAAAACAATGAGACAGAAAGACAGCTTTAATATTATGCGTAGTATCTCAAAAAAAAGAAAGTCATATAGGCATATTGAAAGGCAAAAGATGATGAATGTGGCAGCTGTCTTTCAGATAGCTCAGATGTAGAGTGATACAGTTGTAGAAGAGAACTGAGATCACGGACGTCATTTAGTTGCTTACTCTCTAAATAAGCACTGTGTAATACAGAGCAGAAGTTCCACATACACTGCAGTAAGCTTCTTAAGCCTTCCAGCACTATATTGAGGCAACAGGATTAAGAAGCTAAAATATAAGCCATCAGAAAAAAAGTGGGTATTATGCAGTCAGAAGTTTTTTCCGTATTGTTACCTTTGGTGCTATATAGCAAGCAGCAGAGTCTATTATACCCAGCTGAGCTGAAGGTATCTGCAGTGATGCTCACATCACCTAATTAATCCAGTTGCATATTTGTAATATATTTAAACATCAATTCTAAAAAACCTCACCAACCCATTACCCCCCTATCAGAAATTAAATTTAAAACTCCAGCTTTAATCAAGTTTTACTTACCAGACCAAACCCGAAGTTCAGGATGTAATGAAAAACATAAAGCTTTTGGCGCTGACTAAATCCATGAGGGATTTCTGCCTTAGGGTGTTCATAATAGAATGCCATTGCCACAAAGACAGTCAAAACAGCAAGAAAAATTGCTAGGAGGAGTTCCATCTCACCGTACTGCTAGGAGCCAAATGGAAGAACCAGCTGTGGCTTCCTTCCCCCTCTGACTTTTGAAGTATTTCTGAAAGTAAAGATGCAGGATTCTTTTCATATCCCATCATCCAGCTTTTAAAAATGCCAATAAGAAGGTGAAAACATGTGGCAATCAAACCATACAATTAAACAGACAGTAACAATTAATCGTGGGAGAGGCTTGCATAAGCAGTTTTCCATGTTGGCAGCTAACATGTTTTGAGTCTGTGCCCATCACCATAGAACCAGAGCTTGATACATCATTTGTAGCGTCAGTGTTATGAGAAGACAATAACTTGTTATGTCTCTCCCTGTTTCTTGAATGCAGTCAAGTCTGTATTATTTCTGAGTTACTGTGAGTTCCCGTGGAACGGGATTTCTTAGTAATCATCTTCAGAGCTGCACCGTTTTGTGATTTATTGTGTCTCCACACCTTACTTCTTCAGACTTTTAGTGAAATCAAGGTTTCAGTGTCGCAAACACATTTCATCATGTTTGATGACTGATTTTGTACACTGCTGTCCTGTTGCATCTTTGAGTCTAATGGAACCAGAAGCAGCTGCAGCCTGAAGTGTCAGTGCTTTGCATCTTGCTTGGTCCTCCTTGATAGCTTTCTCCAGCAGGTGAAAGCCTGTACCAACTGTTGTGTTTGGTTTTTTAACAGCCTCTTGGTTGAGCCTTGCAGTACTGCAGTCTGTCTTCTCAGGAATATGTTACTTACAGGTGTCATTCCAGGTAGAAAAATGGTTCCAGCTGATGAAGACTAGACTTGGACTTGATGTTTTCAGTGCCAGTAGCAATGACTAGACATCAGTAGCCTGCTCTCCTCTATATACTCTGTGATCACCTTTATGATCTGTGCCTTCCTCTGGAACTAACATATTTTTCAGTATGCAAATCATTAGTGATAAGATTTAACTTGAAACAAAAAATCCATAAAGCAAAGCTTTTTCAGCTCATATGATGTCACCTTTGGGAACAGTGTCTTCTTACCAGTCTGCTCAAACTGTGATGGCAACAGATTCTCTCTCTGAAAATTAGCAGTATGGGTAAAATGAAAAATGAATATGTAAAATTTTTCCTTAAATTAAAAAAAAAAAAAAAAATGAGGGATGAGCTGACCTTGAGAGGTATATTAAAATGAAACTAAATGCAGAGAACCCCAGAACTTTAGAATGCATAATCCATGACCTGCATAGAAAAGAAGACGTCGGACTTGATTCCTGACTTTAGAAACTGAGTATTAATTATTTAGAATAAACAGGAAAGAACTTAATTTTCAAGTCTGGTGATACACTGAGAACAAACCCAGTCCAATCCTCTGCCCAAACTGTTTCTTCATTTTATCCAACAACTCTTTGTGGACTTTCATTTCCCAATGTCCCGGTTCCCTCTCCCTCCCTTGCCAGAAGGTCATTTACATGCTAAGTATAAAATCAGGTTCCTTTTGGTTTATTCTTCCTTGTGGCATTTGATACAGTCACCCAGCTTGATAAGGGATGTTGCTGAAAGGCACATTGCCTGGTGATTGGGACACTCTCTTGGGAAATGGAAGTGGTGAATTCAAACCCGACAGGACTGAGGTGCGTGTAGGGTTCAGATTTCTTATAGCTTCTACAAGATCATTAGGAAATACTGTTACACAAAACATGGTTGCAGCTCCCTTCTTTAGCATTTAATAGTGAAAGTAGTTAATCAGCTTCGTGCTAATCTGTGCTCCCAATGAGTTAGGTGTGGTCTAAGTATGCTTATCAGATTTGGCCCCTCTGGGGATCTAAGAAGCCTTCTGACATTTGTGACAGATCCTTTGTACTAAGGTTCTGACCAGCTATTGTTCATCTGTTTTCTAAATCTTTTTGGTAGCCAGTTTACCAACAGCCGGTAGGTCTTGGACTCTTGGGCATGTTAACTAGGTCCAGACATCACAGCACCCCCCCAACCCCGGAGGCTCCACACGAAGACTGGATGTGCAGGAATCTGGTATTAGCTGTAGAAGAAACAAACTAGTTGATTTCTGAAGTAATGAACTGTTTTTTGCTTTGGGCATTGGAGGTACACAGAGTAGTACTTAATATTTTATAAGCGTAGATTCAGCAATTTACAAGCTTGCTTGTGTCTCAGGGTGGCGAACCATTCCCTAAATAATCTTTCAAATGTATGCTCTCTCTAGCTTCTGATTTTTTAACCTTATCTCTTGCTCCTGTAGGATAGCCCAGAGAAATTGGTCCCTGACGCCCAAAATCCCATTTTCTCCTACCCCAGGAACTCATTTTCTTATTAATTTCCAGCGAAGAGCTAAATGTCTGTGCTGAACTCTTGTCAATACTGGGCCGGCATCCTTAAGCTTTTTCTCTGTTGTGTAGCTGCACATGCTAGGAGTGACAGACCGAGCCACTTGCAACGTAGCCTTCAGGCTGATGAGGTGGCAACTAGGTACTCACCTGCTTGGTCTGGGACACACCAAGTGTGAGTGGATGTCTGTGCTGGGACACCGGGAAACCTTCCCAGAGGAGGTGGCTGCTTGACCCCAGCAGCTCCTTCGGAGTTCTGCGGAGCGTGAGAGCCATCTGGTGCCTGACATCTGGAAACGGAGCTAGCCTAGCCAAGTCCTCACCAACACACTGCCATTAGCTGTAAACTGCTCTGGAAAGCACTGACAGGATCTGTCAATGAGTCATTTTACACGATAACCGGTGTGTGCACACTTGTATCTGTGATTATTTCTCTGTATGCATAATTATTTCTTGTGGAAAGACGTTGGTGTGCAGAATTCTGTAGGTGCACTGCAAGTTTGTGCTTGATTGTGTTTTAAGTACTTGGCTGTAGCTCATTGAATGTGCAGGCAGTGAGGTGAACATGCTGACAGGAAGTGTCTGTGTAAAGAGGCTAGTAAAAATTATTTGGTATCTTTCCCTAGAAAAAAGAAAAATCTTTAAATGAGTGATAATGTTGAAAACTAATTCCACACTGGAAACTATAAAATAGCTTCAAAATAACAATCATTCTATCTTGGCAATGCAAGACAAATAGCAGATCTGTAATTAATTAAAATAAAACAGAGGACAGGAAATTCCATGGAGACAATTAGATCTTGCGACTTGCTAAATTTTAGAAAATCTGGGAGTTGCTACTAAAAAAGGAATACATTGTTTCAGCACTTGCTGTTCTCTACTTATCCATCTGCACTACCATGGCTATAACCCTCAATACAGATTAAAATGCATGTGTTCAAGAGAGCTAATAATTCTGCTCACAGATTATAAAGATAAATTTATTAATATCTGTAGTAAATGAAGACCTACAGATAAAGGAGCATGGAAAATTCTGAGGAGTAGACCAGTATAGAGTTTGGACGTTGGCCCATAAATGAGGCATAAGACCAGAGGTTGAATAATGAAAAGAAAACAAGTATTGGAATGCTGAACTGACAATACATGCTGCACTGAATGAGATGTGTGTAGAATAGTATGTGATCATCTCATAACTTGAAACATAGGAAGTGGAATTAATGGACAACCTTAATTGTGGCACTTCCAACCATCTCTGTACCTGCAAAGAATCATCAAAAGAAGCAGCCTGGATAGACATGGATTAACCGCTCAAATATTACCCAGCTTTTTGCGTAGTTTTTACACCAGATACCAACTCTGCTGGCCTAGCTTCAGCTACCGACATGTGAGGTGGTAAGCCAGCCGTCATCTTGAGATCAGAAACCAACATGAATCCACAATTTCACATCAGGTTGCATAGCCAAGGCAAGTCCTGTAATCCTCAGACGGTGGAATATTTGGAACTTTATTTACTTCTGGAAGAATTTCTGTGCTTGAAGAGTAAATCACTGATACCTGCAATAGGAAAAATGCAACAAAATATCTGTTGTGTCACTAGAGCATGAAGAAACATAATTTCATTGTGCTGAGAGGGACTGGAGAGCAAGGACTCACAAGTACCAACTTGTTGCTCCATAGATTTGTAACTGCTAACTTGTCACATATTTAATTTTTGTGGTGTCAAGGTGGAGAATTTAACCCACCATTTTCTTCCTACTCACAGTTTGGGTGGCAGAGAATGAAGATACATAGTAACCTCTTTCCACACTTGTGTGTGCATAGATACTACAAGTGCAAGGTGGTTGCATCACAATGATGAAATACTTTACAATTCTAGGCATTGTGTGGCCAGCTGTTTTGACATGCAATGGCAATTACCTTGGCATCTGTGTTTAGCAAAGGTGGATCTGTCCTAATAAGCAATGTAACAATTGAGCTGAGATTAATTTTTTTCCTTCGTGTTTTGGATAGTCACAGAAATTATTTTGGCAGCTTCCGTGCTGTTTACATACTTTCTCCCCAGATTCGGAGTAAACAAGTTGATTATTTATCTGATTACAAAAAGGCGAAACCTACTATGTCTCTGTCTTCCCTGAATACAACCAAATGCTTCTCAGAGAGGAACTATAGAATATCGCTAAGAAGACATTCAGTTATGTTTGTGCGGTTCTCCCTCACTCCATCTGCGTTGCCAGTCCCGGATCCTTGCAGGCTGCCATCTTGTGCAGTTCACATTTCTGTACCTCCCTCTGTGTCAGGCATTTCCCTTTAACACCAGATTTGTAAGTACACCTAATTCCCTCCTACAGATTTTACAACCAAGTCCAAAGCTACTGCTTGCCTATGCACATAGCCTGATGGTGATTATTACTCATCTCAGAAATACTGAAAATGCCTTCAGTCTTGGGGGTGGTGGTGGGGATTTTATCTGTGTTATCATGCTGATTTGGTGTGTATTATGGGGATATGCATATTGGTGATTACTCATATATTGCATGCTTTAAAATGTTTTTTGCTATGGTGAGGTTTTATTTTTTGATGTAAAAAGAGAAGAAAAATACTACAAAGAGACGAACAAAACAAGGGTAGCAATTAATGTGTTTGGTTTTTTTAAAAAGGAAGATGAAAAACACATCATCTTCCCAAGTAATAGCAATTGAAAATCAGAATTCAGCAGACCACGCTAATCTTAACTTAGTATTTCTTGCCTAGATTCTAATGTATTAATAGCTAGGAAATAGTTAATTGAAATACACTCTGCATACCAGTTCACTGTATTCACGAAAATATTTTAATAGCCCTTTATGAAGTTTACAGTGTGGTTCACTATTTTACTTGATGATGGAAAAGAGAAAATACCATAACCAAAAAATCCCAGTGTGCAGTGGAAGCCTTTTTCCATGTGGTACCAGGTCACTTTTACATTGTTGTCCTCTAACCGTCTCTTGTACAACAATCCATCATCTCTGAGTACATCATGCTCACATGTAATCATACAGGTATCAGGTAGGCGGCAAACAACAGCATCTTCTGCTAAGAGTGGGGAAAATCTTGTCTCAAACAGTTCTTTTGTTTCTTCATGGACGTGAGGTAAAAACAAAGTGGGTAAAGGTGCTTTATAGCTCAGCTTAAATACCTCTGGGATAAGATCTGGATTTATCCATTTCCTATATTTCAAATTCATACTCTCTGGAACATGAGAACCTGCCAAAACAGCTTCCTTCATAGAGCAATCCTTTTTCAAGTATTTCAGAATAAAATGGACTGCACGTTCCCGGGTCAAGAAGGCAGTGAAAGCATTTTTCTGATGAGATGGCAGACTAAAGTTCAATGCTTGGAGAAGTGGATAGATCAGTACCTGGGCACATATCTTTGGGATATCCTGTCTATTTACCAGTTGTTGGCAAACACTAGCAGTAAAAGTGCCCCCTGCACTATCCCCACAAACAATAATCCGATCAGGATCCACCCCATAGTTTTCTGCAGTCTTCAAAAAGTGTACAGTAGCAGTGAGACAGTCCAAAGGTTGGGCTGGATAGTTATGCTCAGGAGATAAATGATACCTGAAATGTACAAAAGACAGCTATTATTACAAATACATGTATTTGTAAATAGCTTGAAAGTGTCATCTTAAACGCATCCCGTGCATTTGCAAAAACTCACCAAACCCAGTATTACTTATTTAGTTTAAAGTTTTGCATGCTGAGGCAAACCGGAACAGCTTCCCCTCCCATTTCTGTCAAAATACAGACCCCATTGATCACTGAAGTTTATTCCAGCATATTTAAGAGCATGAGGTCTTGCGTAGTGTGGTCCAATCACCCACATTATTCAAAGCCACACATTTACTCAATTCCTGGTCTGAGTGCACCTGCCTGGGACCAAAATTCATGCCAGCAGGGAAATCTGCAGTTCTCTCATTTGGACTGACCTTGCATGTATGTACAGCTATGAGTCAATCCTGCTTACCCACAGGATTCAACCACGTTCTGGCTCCTGGGGGCACTGATTGTTGTATTATTATATAGTAGTACTGTGTTGTATATTATTATTACATTTAAATATAAAAAGAATAATTAAATAATATATTATAGTATAAAACACCATGCAGTAAATGTACTGTGGTGACAAAATAGCCTCCTGGAGACAATGCTTTGTTTATTTTGTTAACTAGAACAAGTGAATTACAGAGGAGTGATGTTAAAGTAACAATCTCTTTGTTTATTTCTTAACTAACAACTTACTTTCATATGATGCAAAGCAAGGCAGGCATAACAGTCAGATACCCAGTCAAGCTAAAATGTTGTAATTTGATTCCAATTACATGTAAGACTACTTTGAGTACTACATTTTTAACAGCCATGGCTCTTTACTCTCTGCATTCGTGATCTTAGGGCTTTCTGGAGAAGATTAAGTTTAATAAGGAAAAGATAAATACTACAAAGGTAACAGTGCACGTGTTCTCTCTTAACCTTTCACTCTTTGCTGAGGCACGTTGCTTCTACTTTTCTGGTTTTTCACTATTCTGTGAAATTAATTCAATGGATTCATAAAGTAAACATCCTAATAACCAGGGAATAAAAGGGTATCAATATCTTATTTCAGAGTCACTTTAAACATGTCATGACTTACCCAGACAAGATACGGAATATCCAATTCATTCTCAGAACCAATTCCTCCCAACTTAATAAAATTCTTTACTAATGAATTTTTTCATGGAAGAATTTGATGGAAACTAAAGTTTCTTCATACTATTAGCTATTTTTCATAAGGAAAACATCTTTAAAAGGAAGCAGTAGTCCAGGCAGTTTTAAACTTTATAAACCTGTATCAGGTATTTCTCATTGTCATCTCATGGCACATGCTTGCTCACACATATGAACAACATAAGAGTAGACAACACTAGAGCTCAGTTTCTTTTCTTATATTCAAAGAAATGTAAGTAGAGAATGGACATTGTTCAGGTGGGGGAAGCAGGGAGGGAAGCAGTGGAACTACCTAATTCTGGGAGTAACATTGGGTGGAGCTCACTTACTTACCCAACAGACACAACCACTGAATCAGATTTTCTGGCTAGGTACCGGCATATTCTTTCATAACTTCCTGAAGAACAAATGTTAATGTAATTAATACCTTAGAATACTTCAAGCAATATCATCCCTTATTTTTTTATGACATATTGCCATGATTGAGTGTGGGCCTCTTGCCTATTTAGTGAGCTACCCAAATTTTCTCTAGGATAAAAGTAATCTAGACTTTCAATCATCAGGAGACACTGTAAAGTTCATACATTTAGGGAGACTGTTGGTCTGTAAGGAAAATAAGGAATGGTTTTAAACTGAGACACAGTAGAATTAGATTGGATATAAGGAAGACTTTTTTATGATGAGCTTGGTGAGGCCCTGGCACAGGTTGCCCAGAGAAGCTGTGGCTGCCCCTGGCTCCCTGGCAGTGTTCAAGGCCAGGCTGGATGGGGCTTTGGGCAACCTGGGCTAGTGGAGGGTGTCCCTGCCCATGGCAGGGGGGTGGAACTAGATGGGCTTTAAGGTCCCTTCCAACCCAAACCATTCTATGATTATTATGCACAATTGCTTAGAGTAGTTGTAAGGGGTAAACCAGCTTGAGATCTTTGCAAAAGCTTATTATATTCTTTTAAGTAACTGTGAGTCTGAGACTGACTTAGGTAGGTCATATCATTTTGCTGTGGAAATGCTAATTATAGTACTATAGCTAAGTCTAAATGCATTTTGTATTTGAAGCAGAGATTTGACTATTTTCTGAAGAATGAATGGTGCAGCTGGTATGCCCCTTGTGAAATCAGTATATTTCTGTGTGGCTAATTCAGGCAGAAATCTAAGGCATCCAAACTGTGTTACAGTAAATTGTCTAATTATATAATTATTCCATGGTAAGGCTGTGGGCAGAAATATGCCTCTTTAATGTATTTGAAGATACATTGATTTTTCCTTCAACCTTAATTCTAAATTTACTGCATTTAGAAGATTTTTTTTACCAATATTTGCTCAGTGATGTGTTCTTGCAATTACAGAATTCTAACGCCATTTAATATGTGTGCATATTAATATGTGTGCATATTTCTACTGCCTGTAGAAACAGTATCTTTTAGAACTTTTTAAAATTACATGTTTGCAATTATCTGCTTTCTCTAATAAATTGAACTGAAAAAAAAAAAAGACAACATAACTAAAGCACATGCATCATGGACACACATTTTAAAATGGCTGTTATAGGCCACTTGAATTGCCATGAACACTGTTTATAGAAGGCCCCATAAACATGCTGCAGTTAGAGACCAAAGGGAGGAATATAGTCATTAATAACTTCTGTCAGGTTTTCAGACAAAAAAAGAATTTATTTCTTTAGCAGCACCACTTACTGTAAGGAATATATATGCCATAAAGAGTGCTATATCCTATAAAAATAATTTAGATACTAAATAAGGGCAGATTAGAAAGTTTAAAAAGTAAAAATAAACATTAAGTGCTTTCTGTCTCTCGCTCTCTCATACTAAGCTTCAGTCACTTCTTAAGTTCAGGAGAGTTTTTAAAAATATATAGTTAACAATCCTAAATAATCATATTTTCTCTTTCAGTTCCTTACTGATGCTTCCGAACATCCCACATCCTCCATGGAAGAAGACGACTCCTCTCCGTTTGCTTGCAGATGGTGCTCTTGGGGTGTAAATCCTCACTGGCACCTCATCAAAATGCAGATCCTTTATGCAGAGCTTTGAATCGCTGCATGCCGGCAGTCCACCAACAATCAGCCTTATAAGTATGTGCTCCTCAAAAATCCCCAAACTTTCTAAGTTCTTTGCCTAGGTAGATATAACAGGAAAAATGAGACGTGAGTATAGGGACTTCAAGTCTTCCCACACGTTAAAGGCCACAAGCCACCTTTTTCTATCCTATAATTAGCATAATTGTATTGGTTATTTGCTACTTTATAAGATTACCACAAATAACTCCAGTGGCTTTGTGATTTCAGTTATGAAAGCGAAAATGTACATCTTTATGATTTGAGGTACCATTATTTCTGGAAGAATGTTGTAAGACTTGTTCCATGAAATGTATTATACAAATACTTTTTAATTTGTGATCTGGATTTACCAGAAGTAACATCAGGCATTTGCTTAGGTATGGAAGTTAGGAGTCATGAGGCCTGAGGCTCCTTTTCTAATCAGTGAAGAGAAAGATGCATTTCTTGAGGACAGTTTCAATTTCAGGTGTATTAACTCATGCTCTGGAGTTGTTTGTTCATCTCCGTTGATTATAACAGATGCCTCAGTTACAGTATTTAGGGTTAGGTGAGATGAAAATGTCCCCAGCAGGACAGCATTTAGTATACTGGGAGAAAAAGACTCATGCCAGCTTGTGTGCAAGATGCTGTAACTTACTGGTCTTTGGTCATCTCCATGCCACAGGGTCAGTGAGAACAAGCTTTAAGAAAATCATTACTGCCTATAATCAATGATGAAGGTCTGCTGGCCTAAATGAAGAAATAATGAAAATGGTTCTGAGTCTTATCTCCTTCTTCATCAGTGAAATTGTTGCTTTTATGAAGATCTCACAGGTAATCATGAAATGGCTCTGCAGTCAGTTTCTTACACCTAATCAGGAAAAACAAATATTCTGAAGATAGGGGAGGTTTGTTAAATAAAACATTTTCTCATCCAAGGCCAGTCAACTGCTGATAATTAAGTTAGCCTGAAGATCACACTGGAATCCTCCTGTATTTTGAGCACATGTTGTAATGGATGCGTTTCCTGCTAGGGATATTTCCCATGCCATTAAATGGTGTCTTAACTTCCCTCTATGGACTATTATAATTCTTTCTTCTGGAATGATGATAATCATCACAAGCAACTTGTAAATTGCATTGTTCTTTTCTGAGCAACAGGCGTCTCTGTGTACACTGCTGTATCAATGGCTTATAAACTAATGGCCAGCTGTGCTTTTGTAAGTTGTTCTTTCCAATCTTATATATCTGGCCTTTATTTTAGATCTGCCCTGTCTAACTCAGAGACAATTCGAATATTGACCTTAAATAGTAATTTTGCTGTGAAAGAATGACAAAGAGGCAGAACTTTATTAGGTGCATGGTCCCAGCTATCATGTACATAGGAAGACAAATCTCATGTAGTTCAAGGGTGTTGCAACACCCAGTTCTTCACCAAGGCCTTTCTGAAACAACATAAATTCTTTCTTCCTAATAATCTAGACCAGGCTGCAATAAACAAGTTGGGTGAGAAGTAACAAAAGAAACCACCATGAGCATGGAAGGGAGAGAAAATAATTTAAAAACAAAATGGGAACCCAGAGATCTGGAGTTTTTTCATAATACTGTGTGCCACAACTGCCAGCAGTGCTTGGGGTGTTTCAAGGCCCAGTTCCTAGAGATGGATAGATATAGTTCTTGCCTTACATTTGAAAATGCATATTTTTAGGTATCATGGCAAAGAGGAAAATGAATATAAGAGCCAAGGCAATCATGGCAGAACCCACAGGGGCAATATAACCTTCCCTAAACAGCAATTTTCAAAAAATCTCATGACTCTTAAGTCAGTCTTTTTGTCAGAGTTAGGATCTTGGAATGCTTGAAGTTGGCAGAATTGCCATACCATGCTTATTTAATCTCATCTGTACTTTCCAACATCCTTGAGTTTTTACAGAACTTTCAGATGACAGATAGTAATATATATGATAAACGTGGTATCAGAGCATTCTGCCTAAATATCCTCTTTCCTTTCCTTATCTTAGGAGCTCCTGACATCACAAAGGCATCTTCAAATTCAGGGAAAATGCTGTCATGAAGGAGAATGAGGAATATGGTATGTATTCTGTTGAAAAACTTCTTGATCGATAATTACAAAATACTTCAGAATCAATAACAATACAATCAGAAAATAAAAGGTGTGACTATTCCGAGACAGATGTGATCAGTGTTAGTAGGTGAAACATATTATATAAGACAGGTTCTAAAATGTGTATATGGGTAAGAAAAAGAGGACCCAGATCCGCATGTCAGCATACCTTTTCTTGTGAAATGGGAAAAGATGGAATGTGGAAGATCATATGGGGACCAGATTTTTTAAAAATAATTATGAAATCACATACCAACTAGCAAAAGCCACTCGATTTGAGCTTCATGGACTTTAAGGCTACATTAGACAGTCTTTCTGTCAGTCACTTTGAAGTGTTACACTTTGACAGCCAAAATAATTATCGTCAAAGCTTTATATCACAGTGCAATACACACAGTCTAAGTGCAAATCTGTATGAATGAATTAAAACAAAAGCTAGGATGTCAGCTAGGAGGTTTTCTCTCATCTCTTCCATTTAGGACTGATTTCTTCATGACAGAGTACGTGGATAGATGCAGCAGGAGCATCGTATGTATGACACCTATGCTGTAGAAGGTACACATTTAACTATCGATACAGCTTTCCTAAGACATATTGCAAGTAAGGTGGAAGAAAAGAGGAAAAGACTGTTCTGTATTGCAGAAAAAAAGGGTCTTTACTGCAACATACAGTACAAACAGACACATCACTGGCACAAGAAGAGCAGCATTCATCAGAATGAGCAGGGTATGTTCATTGCACATGTGCAATGCACAAAGCATCATGCACTTTATGAGAGACCTGCGATGTCCTCGCTGTGAGGGCTACTTCTGTGAGTATAAACATAAACCTAGAAACTCACCAAAAGTACCAGCAGATGTCTAAAGGTTTTCAAAAGAAAATTAGGTATTGAATGGATTCAATGCCTAGCAAATGGCGGAATATATCTTTTGTATGGTGAAAACTATCCAGAAAAAGGAAGATGAAATTTCTGGAACATATTTTCAATGAAGACGGAATATGTACTATTGCGTAACAGCCACTTAGAAGCTGTAAAAGCAGGTTAAAAGAATAATCTGAAAGAATCTTTTCATCCAAGCAAGTATAGAAACATAGAGAACTTAGTAACATACAGTCATATTATTACATCATGGTCACATTGTTATATTGTTTATATATAGCTCCATATGAAAAGCAGCCTGAGATACGTAAGGACAGCAGACTCTTCTTTCATGCCAGACAATGCAGAAATGGGGCCTAGGCCATTGGAGAACCAGGGACAATTACTGGCTTTGGTGAATGCTGCTGTGTAAGTTCAAGCAAGCCACATAAGTCTTTAATACATTATAGTGCCCCAAATCACCTTTCAGGATGTGAGCCTTAGTTACTACGTTCATTATATATAACTAGGGGATTAGAGAATACCTTTACATGAGATGAGCTCCATACAGACATTAATGAAACCAGTCTGTGATTTTCCCGCAGGCTTTCTTTTGACGTGTTATATGCCAGACGTGACAGGGCTTAGTCTGCTTTTATGTACTCCTGTTGCCTTCTTTGGAAGCTTTTTGGGCAAAAGCTGTTTCTTTCTCTGATGGCAAAGCACACAGCACAGTGAGTCTGGCTCACAAGTACTTCAATAATAAGCGATAACAGGTCTTGCTGAACCTGCTTTGGCCAGGTTAGATTAGATGACCTCTGGAGGTGCCTTCCAACCTGCATGATTCTACAGTATTTCACTAAGACACAGTAATTCAGTCACTGCAGAAATAAGTACAGAATCATGGGTAAGAAGATTACTGCAGATAGATAGTTCAAAATTTAAGAAATTACCTTAAATATATCAAAGTGCATTGAGATACAGAAGGTTTGGTTGTTCTTATTCATGTAAATGATATCCATAGCCCTCCTGTCATTCACAGGTTCAATCATTCCATTATAGAAGGCAATCAAATTACAATTGTGGCATAAGAATGCATATCTCAGTATTTAAAAGAACTCACCTCATACTGACTGCTTTTATATACAGTAATAGAATACCAGATCAAACTTTGGCCTTTATCTTTAAATCTGTGTAACTGTGTGGTTCCCATTACACATAGTTGCAATATTTAGATGCGTATCTTCATAGTTCTACTCAAATTTTTCCTTTCCTGAAAATCACAACATCACAGAGCATGATAAACTCACCAGAATTTCCATCAGAGTATATATGCAATGATAGAAGCGGAGCTTTGCTGGCTGGTCAACATCAGGAGGAATCTCTGCCTTGAAGGAATTATGATAAGTGGCAATTAAAACCAGTAATACAAAAGCAACTAGAATTCCTGCTATTAAAGCCAGAGCATAAAAGGATTCCATTTTTCTTTGGTGGGAATACTTTATTAGAGAACTGTTTGATACAATTCAGTCAATATTTATATCCTCCAGACTGACTCCATGGAGAAGTAATTTGCATACCAAAATTGCTCCACCCTCCTCCTGCAGATAAGGCTGCCAGATGCTAGAAGCAGACAAACATCCGGCTATTACAACTTTATTTAGCATGGTCAGAGTTAATACATGGAAGACTCACATCCAGGAAATGGCAATGTTTCATATATTCCAAAATTGCAGATGAACTTTATTTTTTATCTGGTGTAACTGAATTCTACTTTATGGGCCTGAAAAGCTATGTGTGTGATTTTTGCAAGTGTACTAGTTAGTGTAATGAAAGATACTACCTCTCTTTCAGAACCCATGGAAGACTGGCAATGCTGAACTCCAGTCTCCATGTTCAGGAACTGTAATGGTTCTGCTCTTGGCATAGGTCTGAAGTATGATTCTAAGGCTTTTTGCTTAGTCTTGGTCTTTTTTCCCCCTGCTATACTGCTGAGGGAGACAGCTGGCTAGAACTTAGAACAGACATTCTGAAGTACATCGAAAGGAATTTTACTTTTAGAGATTCATTCAGAGCTGTCAGTTATTTGGAAGCTCCCTACCTGAGTGTGCAGCAAGGGTCTCTCGGCTCACCAATGGCCCAGTGAGATCAGAGGGAAACTTCCCCTTCATTTGAGAACTTTGGCCCTAACGCTCTATTCTGATTCATTCTAAAGAAAGGATTCTGATGTCTTTACAACTTCATAGTTTGCTGGGTTTTGCCAAAACAACTCTACATTATCCTTTGTTGTAATTAGGCTGTGATTAGACCATATGGCTAGCCAAATGTTTGTACCAATAGAGGTGATAATAGTGAAGGAACGAGTGACTGGGTGCAACTCCATGTATTTCTGTCCACCACATGACTGGACAAAACTTATTTGGGTAAAAGTAAAAAGCAAACAAACATCAGCTCAGCTTGACATAATCTGTACAACCTATGCTTATCCCCTGAAGACTCTGAAATAGTTCATCTCCACTAATCTCACAGATATTCCATTTTAAAACCCTTATAAAAGCTAGTAATTGTGGTCGTAGGATAGAAATACTCCTTTTTATGAGCCATAAGAGTCTGCATTTGGCTAATAAACCTGTAGTGGTATTTCCTCAGAAAGTGGGATCTTGACTAAAAAAAGGTGAGTCCTTCTAGCTTTTCTTATACCCTTAAAAGAAGCAGATTAAATATATCTGCTTAGAAAAATGCCGTTTATGCAAAATATGCATTACAGGAAAGAGGAGAAACTTTAATGTGAATTAGTCAATAGGGTAAACAAATATTTAGCTGTGTGGAATGACAACATGAGTCATAAGAGATAAAGTACCGGATGATAAGAGTGACCAGACTTAAGAGAATAGTTCTAATCGTTAACCTCAGTGGAAGTCAGCAAGTATAACTGAATTCTGTGGTTTAAATTTTAAATAGGTAAATAAATAAGTGGTAAGGGTAAGAAAGCCATGAAATCCATGCAAGTTATAATATGGAACTTTCGGCTTAACTCAGCAAGCCTGGAACTTGTGATCATAGTAGGCATCTTTCCAATACTGACTCAAATTATTTGACTAAGCTGTGGAATAATTCATCTCTTCCATCACTGTGAGGTGCAGGACGCTTAACTGAGCCCCTCCCAACTTCTTACTCCATCCAGACCTGTGGGGGTACACTAACTTGAATGATTTTTTTTTTTTTTTTTAAAGCCAACATAAATTAAAGCAAAAATTCAGACTACTTTTGTATTCTGAGAACAAATATCTAGTTTGGGGTTTAATGAATTTTACTAGTCCATCCTAAAATTAATAGGTTTTAAGTTCTGAATGTCCCCATATAAACATACTTTTAAATATGACGAGTGAAACTTCAAAAACATTTCTTCTTTATTAATTCTCTTTGTGGTGGATATTATCATCTGAGGAGATCATGGAATATCCAGATTTCCCCTCATAAAATCTGGATGTCAAAATACCAATTACGTTCTGCCAAATCACTTTGGAGCTGCCAATAGACATGTTTTTTTCAGATGATATCAAGACTTTCAGACCAGCAACCAAGTATATAATGAGAGATTGGAGGGGAGGTGGGAGTCCGATGAAGGGGGGGTCTTGGACTTTGGGATGGGTTGGTTTAGGGGATTTTTTTTTTATCAAATCATGTTGGACAAAATTTAATTGGAGGGCAGAGATGAGTGTTCTGAAAAGGCAGAATTAATTATTTTACAGGTCAGATTCTAGGAAACATCTGGATTTATGCATGCTACTGTTATAACGGATCTTTCTTCCTCCAGAGAATCAGCTGATCCTCACTGCTCTGTGCCATTGTGCATATCAGGAAAGATAAAATAATTTCTAAAAAGGCAGCAGTCCCCATAAATGAGTTAAACGGATCAGTTGGCCTTTGGAAGCCCTGTGTTGTTTACCCCATGTATCATTTCCCCCAATGTCCTCCTCCAGAACTGCTCTTCCCTTAAAAAGATTAGTGATTCCAATTTGTAGGGGTAGTAACAGTGATTCAGCAAGAATGAGCACATAGACTTTTGCTGACAGTGGGTGAAGCTCTGGAAATATCCAGATAAATTATTAAAAATCCAAACCTTATCCTTGCTCAGACCATCATCAAAAATGCTGTGGGTTCTATTTGAATGAATAACCCAGCATCCCTCTGTGCCTTCTCTTAGTTCAACCGAATCTCTCCAGAGACCTTATTTCCCCATCATCGATTTATAATGTGATCTTATTCCCCCACATCAATTTATACACCTGAAGCTGATCCATCCTAGCCTTCCAACCAAAAAAATTTGCCTTTGACAACCACATTCTCTTCCTAACTTTCCTCCTCTTTTTGGCTTCCTTTCTAGAATTGTCAATTTTGAAGAAGCTTATGACAGTTAGAGGACTTGAATTATTTCAAGTATGTACTAGAGAACCACTAGCTGTGAAAAGAAATTATAGCTGCATGTAATGAATTCTTTTTAAAAGACATTGTTAGAAAGGATTCAGGGAACATTTTATCTAGAGATTTTTTCCTAAGCTAGTTTACAAGCTTCCAGTGCAAACTTATTACAAGCATTAGCCTACTGTTCTGTTTTTGTCAAAATCCATATCACACGTTGGTTTAGTAGGATTTCAGTTCAGACTTTCAAAACAATAAGATTCTCTAATTTTGAGAGCTTATGGACTTAATTCTTCTGCCTCCTTAGTTCCTTATGTGTCTTGGAAGTTCTGTTGGGACTGAGAAATTAGTCAGAAGGAATGGTAAATATTGACTGGTGTAAAAGTGAGGTAAATGTACTAAAGAGAACATAAAGATGAGTTGATCAGTTTAACAAAATCTAGTCACTCTGTTCCTGCTTACATTTCGTACTTTTTCACTGTTCTCCCAATATGAAGACGCAGGCTAAAAGATTGAGACAGATTTGGCTTCTAATTAAAGATAGGTGAGAAAAAAGAAGGGCCGTTAGTACAATTGACAAAATCTAACATGTACTAAAATGACTAAGCAATTGACAGAAATACCATATTCTTGATGTTGCACCCCTTTGTCCGAATTCCAGGTAGTACCTACGTACACTTTGAAAACGCTGTCCTTCTGCTTATAAAAACAATTATATTTTTACACATATTCAGTCTAGAAAGGGATGTCATCTAGAATTACGAATTACTCAGTGAGGCGTTTGTTATATCTTTGTTCATGATACTGATTTGTTGTGAGACCCTGGGAAAGCAGTAAGACATCCAAATGCAGCTTTTCGCACAAGGCTGGACACAGACTGTTTTCTGTCAAGGCTGGAAGTTAAACAGAAACCTGGTCCCTTTGAGCTTAGTCCATGGCAAAACTCCACTTACAAGGCAACAGTATCAGACTTTTAATACTTAATAGCATATAGAAGGACAGTGTGAAATCATAGAACCACTGGGACACATTTCAAATGGAAAATGTGAACTCAAGGGAAGAATGAAATCAAGAAGCACAAAAATTTAGCTCTTGATTTATCCAAATCTGACAGCAGTGCTTCACGTAACAAAAAACAGATCAGCTTGGCAAAAGGTTTTCATTTTTTAAAGGAGGTTTAGTTTTAATCTGTGATCGTGATAGATTGTCCATGGTCAAGAACAGCACTGATGTAAAAAACTGGTATTACTTGACACCCTAGTAACACAGACTTTCCATTGTGTAACAGTGCTATTCTGTGTTCCACATCTGCTTTCCAATGTACTGTATATATTTGGGTGGGTTTTTTTAAGTTGAAAACACAGAATTGTTAGCCCAAATGGCTTTCAGACATGCCTTGAGCATGATTTTAATTTCCAGCTCCTTTTCCTTTCAAAAGTTCTTGCAGTTTAGCAACTTCATTTGCACGAACAGACTTTTGAGCTTGCTAGGAACTTGGCTGCAAAGGCCCTATGAACAAATTTAGAGTTCTGCCAATATATATATAGGTGCAACATCAAGATCAAATCATTCAGACACTCTACCTGAGCCTCTTCATAGATCCACGTAACACTGTTCTGCAAAAATGGACCTTAGTTATGCAAGAGTATAGAGAGTGTATCAACTTGTTTTGGAAGTAAAAGTTGCTTTTTCACTGCTGTTTATTTGTTCAAGACAGGGCAAGTAAGAAAAAGTAGGTTTCTATGGCTGTCATTGAGAGTATATCTACACTAACTACAATCCAAAAGCTGGGTTTCAGCTACTACAGGCCTTCCTAACCTACCTGTACATTAGCTAGCCTAAATATGAACAGTAGGTTTAGTTTTAAGCTGGACTATTACAGTTAGGCACCATTGTGGTTACATATTCGGAAAGCATAAACACATCTTTTGAGCTATGCTTCCAGGAATGGGTAATTCAGGCATGATCTACATTTAAACCTATTAATTCAGAATCAATTCATAAAACTGTATTACAGCCATCTTCCTTTACACTTCTGTTAAGAAGTACAAACCCAGAAATTTAAACAGACAAGTGGAAGCCATAACTGAATGAGTTACCACTGAGATGAATTACATGGCTACCTTCTTGGTCTTGTTGCAAACTGGAATAAAATATAGTCTAAAGTGACATGAAAATGGCTTAAACCAAATTGTTGGGGTTTTCTTTTGCAGTTTATACGTTGCTATGAATGTCTGTATAGGAAACAAATAGTTCAATTTGCAACTGTCAACTATCTGTGCAAGTAGCTGTGCAACTATCCAAAATGCAAAATTAATTCTGCAACTAAGTGATAGCATTAGCAACTGATGCAATTTTACAAAATTAACAGGACTGCCTAGTGAACACTCCGGTTCACTGAGTAAGGACTTCTGAGTAGAAACATGGAAGGATTCACTTTGGGACAGCTTTTAACTTATGATTAGGAACAACTGCTGTGATGTGACGGATCCTTGTTACCATCAACAAAGGTATGTACTAAGTGTCTGTTTGCACCTATAGACATTTAGTGAAAGCAGTTGGGATAATCAAATCTACGTGAAGGTTTAGGAGTTTAGGAGGTTTCACTAACAGAGATGAATTTTTGAACAAAAGCACATGTTGGTTTTGTAAAGGTGACAGTTTGGAAAAAGGCCTCTTGCCAAAAAAGAGCACAATGGTTACTATATGACAATCAGATGAAATCCCATAATACTACCTTTTTGCCACTTTTCAGAGTGGAACTGCAATTAAATGGGACAAACCTCAGCTGTTCTCAGTGTTCTATATAGTATGTATAGAATTTAAAGCTATTTGACTTTTTGGTTGAATTAGGTGAATTTTAAAATAATTTGCATATATTTTTCACCATATTTATTACAGGCAAGATGCAGTTACTTCAGTTTTACTTTAAGTCTGCTTTTGCTTCTTGCTTTTGTACATTTGTACAATGTGGTAACTACTGGTTTTCACTACTTCAAGGTAAATCTAAAGTAAAGTAGTAAAGAAGTACAATAGTTCATACTTTCATGGAATTTGAAGAGCAGGTTAGGAAAATTTTAAATATCTAGAACTGTCTTTTTACTCCCACTCCAAATTTGGTAGCAACTTGGCACATAGATCAATAAACTGAAATCATAATGAATTAAAAAAAAGCCACTTCCAATACATTTTAGAATATTATTCAAGCTGGAAACAGATACATGAAATCAATATTCACAAGATTATTCCATTCCCACTGGCTTCAAAGGACCTGCAAATGTTTTAAATTAATAATGAATTTTGGTTTTAATCTGAACAGGTTAACTGTGTAATGTTGCTGACTTTTCTATTTTAAATGTGGTGATTTATGCATAAAGAGACTGAACTCAGGAGTCAAAAAATCAAATTTGATGAACTTCATATACTTTCATTTTTAACACTGGTCCCTATTTCCATACCAGAAGGTTGTTATATTTGTTTCCAGTCCAGACACTGAGTCATTCTTGTTTAAACCAGACACTAGGCCCTCTGTGTAATTCCTCTCTCCCCTTCAGAGTTTTTGGACTGAGAGGAAAATTGTAATGCCAGGTGCCTCCCTGAGCTCCATTTCTAAAGGTATTACTATAAAAACACACAGAGGTGCTAAATGCTGCCAAGTGGCAATGGAAATTCTCTGAGCTCTGGTTATTTCAGATGCAGCTAAGTTAGGGAATACCACCTGAATCTGACAGTCTGCACAGACGTACATTTCTAGTTAGAATGCTGCTGCTGCTTCTCTCCAAGAACCTCTCTCCTGACACTTTGCGATGATGCAGTGATAGTCATATGGCTTATTTCATATGAGGTAACCTGGCATTTAAAGGTAAGAACTCTGCAAGTTTCTTTCTACGTTTTACTTTCTTTTTTTTCTGAAAACTTTTGTGGAACTTTTAACAGAGCTGAAAGTCAAGGATTTAGATATTGTTCGTGTTAAACACACTATGTGTGATAAAGGTTTTAGATGTGAGTGGCACCAGAATCTCGGTTGCTCTTCTATTTGCAAACAAATAACCCCTGAACATTCTGTTACCATATGGCCTCTTTGAACAATGCCTGTTTTCGAAAACAGGTGTTTGATTCTAAAGCATAAAATTGAATTTATTTTCAAAGAGATTCGGCTTCCTAACTCACTTCTATTGGTTGTGTAATATAACTTGGCTACCTGTGTGTAGATGCTTAGACTCATACACTTTCATTGCAGTGGTGCTTTAGTAACTATAGTTGTAAAGAAGTTTGAGACTCTTTCAAATTTGTCATTTTTCAGTAATTCTAGTTGTTACCACTAGATGGCTTCCCAGGATAGTGGATATAGATCCAGACCTCCTGAATTAACATGTGGGACTGGATTCATTTTGGCACATTCTTAATAATACATACAGTCATAAAAACGAAGTTCTTTCCAGCTCAACTATGAAGACAGCAACGTGAGGCTTGACATCCTTGAGCCTCTTTTGACACTCTCAAAGCTTTGCATAGTAGCATGTTTCTGATTGCTGACACAACTACTAACTGCACAGATGGCTCTCAGTTCAAACGTGCATTTAGATCCCCCTCAGAAATGCTTAATCAGTACAACTGAAAACATAACTTACCTGCCTAATGCTTAACAGTGCAAACAACCAAGTTGGAGGACCTAGTTGCAATCCACTTTGCCCTTTCTCCTATTACAACATAGTTTAAAGCGCTGCGGAGACCTTCTCGTGTTGCAACTATGCCCTCATAACTGGACAAAAACGTCTTGGAAAAGGGGAGAAAAAACCAACACCCATTGTTGTGAGAAAGTGAGTCTCCCTCCTTCATTCAGAGCCTGCCTTTTTATTGCCCCGCTACTAAATCAGAAGTTTTCAGCAATGCAAACACCTTCCAGCTTGGAAAATCCATGAGTTGTCGTGTTGTCCACAAAAACATTGGTCCAACAGTAATAGATTTTGATGATTATCAGGCTAGGCTGGATTCAGCCTGGCAATCTAGGGCTGAAAGAAGTTTTCCCGTCCACACCAGCTTATCTTGGGCAAGCAGTTCTCTCTGTAAGGCAGAGATGGCTCCCTTGAACTCAGCCTTAACCCTGACTGTTCCTGGAACTGCTTTTTTCCTGGGCTCCAGTCAGACCACAGCACCTTCTTTCTGGTGTGGGTAGGTTAGGGAGGAGGCAGGGGTTGCCTGGCTTGGTTCCAGCGTACTTCAGTTCCAGCAGCAAGCCCGACGTGGCATGCAACGAGCCCGACGTGGCATGCAACAAGCCCGACGTGGCATGCAGCAAGCCCTAGCTTGCAGGCTGCAGCTCAGCAGCGAGCAGTACGCCTCAGCCTGCCTGCATGTGTGAGTTTATGTGCGGTGGCTCCGAGATAGCTCTGGGGGAGGGGAGAGCAAAGCCAGCCACTCACAGAAACAGTAGTGAAATCTCCCCAACACTTTAACTGTCAATCAGGCTTAATGGGGTATAAAAACTCCCCAGCGCCGCGGCTGTGATAGGCAGAGAGAGCAATAGGGAGAAATGAGTAAGAGCCAGAGCTGAAATAGTGTACGGCATAATTCCTGCTCTGTGATCACAGATCCTCCAAGTGAAAAAAAACAGGAGAGGGGGCAGAGAGAGGCGGTTATCAGCTCAACCTTTGCAACAAGCTCAGGACAGAACGCCTATAAGATATTTATAGATATTAAAACAAAAACAACAACCTTACCCTGAATACAGCCTTTCTTAAAAAGAAGGTCCTGGCAATTCTGTCTTATTTAAGCAATTTCCTGAGTCTAAGAATAGAAATGAGCTGCCTGGAAGGCACTGCAGGCTGAAATTTGGAGACATAGCCTGCTTTATTTTATTTTTCCAAATATAAAAGCCTTCCATTTGGATGCTGGATTTTTATGTCGGTCTTTGAAGCGGAGGGATGTATGGCTACTTTTAATTTTACTTTTTTCTCTCTCTTTTAATTAAAAAAAAAAAAACCAACTGTCTTCCAGTTAAAAAGCAAGGAAACTGTTTTACCTGCATGTGACAATCCCAGAGGACACCGATCAAGAAACAGGGGAGTGACTTGGTCTTCTGCACTACTTTACTCCTACCCCAATTTTTTTAGGGGAGAGAAGGATTTTTCCAGTCCAAGAATCTCTTGCCCCCAAGTTTTGGAAGGGGGCTGAAGACTTGTCACCCATCTGGGGGTGCATGAAGGGTATTGGTTTTCTTTCTCTGTTAACTTGGTTTTGTGAAGGGTTGGAAGAGAATTTTGCCTTCCTGACTTGCCTGGAACAAGAGGATGATTTGGAAATGGCTGGGCGCGTTGCTGCTTTTCCCCGTACGGATGGTTTATTTGGTGGTGAAAGCTGCCGTGTGCATGGTGCTGCCGCCCAAGCTCCGAGACCTGTCCGGGGAGAACGTGCTCATCACCGGAGGGGGCAGAGGCATCGGTCGCCATCTGGCCAGGGAGTTTGCCAAGCGAGGAGCCAGAAAGGTGAGCACCAGCGTGAAGGGCAAGGGGAGGAAGCTCCCACCTGCTGCTCTACTGGGGAGTCCTCCGACTCGGAGGCTTTTAAAGCCTTTTCCCTCACCTCTGGGTGGGATTGATGGTATCACTTTGTAAAGGTGAGAGGGGAGAAGGGGCACTGATTTTGCAAAGCCCTGGCATGCTGAGCCATTACGTTGACTTACATTTCGGAAGTTGCCCACTCCTCCTTCCCTGCATCCTGTCTCTCCCCATCTCATCTAAGAAAATGTGAAGATGAGAAAGGGGACCCCTCACGAATTCTCCTCTGCTGACAAAGGAGAGGTTTTTGCTCCAGCCCAGGTTTCCTGTGGCAGTGAGAGGAGAGCTGTGTGATTCCCATGCACGAAGCCAGTGCTCACTTCTGTTTACTGGGCTGCTTCCTGGCAGTCCTGCCTGCCGGGACCGTGTACAAACAGCGAGGGGGGCAGCTGCCGGCTGGCGCCAGCCTTTTGGGCTGAGCACACCTCCAGTTCTTCTCAGGCACAGCCAGGCTGCCGCTGCCACGCATGTCACCCCAAAGGAGAGGGGCTTCACTCGGAAGGGGGCAAACGGGGTGTGCAGGAGGGCTCTGGCTCTTGTTCCCAGTAACGCGTGCTCTTGGGAAAGTGGGGAGAAGGGTGCAGTTTCACCTCGATGGTTTTCCATTTGTGAAATTCATTTCTTGTGCTTTCTGAAGTCCCTTCCATGTATTTTGCTTTTTGCCAGCCCAGAGCTGTTTCAAAGGTAAGATGAATGAGAACCCAGCAAGGAAGAAAAGCACAACATGAGTAGGAGCTGTGAGACTCTTTGCACGTCTGCTTTAGGAAAGAGGGAAAGGGAGAGAGGCAGAGAGACTGCTCTGTCTGCACAACAGCCTAGAAATGCCAGTGTAGCTGGTGTTTCCATTCTCTCTAGCTAGGAACTGGTGGTTTACCTTGAAACTTTGTGTTTTCATAAGTACAGGTGTCTCTATATGTGTGAATGAATCAGGAATACAAAAAACCACACACCCACCCTGAAATAAGGCTCAAGATTTAAAGTTTCATTCCCCTTCTTTATGGGTAATGAAAGAGAGGAATTGTGAAATTAGACAGCTGCATAAATACTTCTCCGTATGAGAGTAAATAGAGATTAAGAGGAAGAAAAATACAGAATGAGAGTATATTTAAAGAAAAATTTGCATTTAGTTTGGGATAGTGTTTTGTCACTTTCTTACACATGAACTACAGTTTTCTATGTGTGGTATAGAGCTATTTTGGCATACAACTTTGAGGTGTAAAATATGTCAGCATTGAACTTTGATGTTTGTATATGCTTGTGTTTAAACATCATGTTGAGATTTACAAATTCTTGGAGACAGAGCAAACAAGTTGACTGACCTTTAGACCCAAGCAATTTGCTGAAAGTGTATTTATATTATCTGTTAGAACACCATGCTTCATTATTTATTTATTTAGTCCGCCTGGTTGCTATGCTAAGCTCTGGTATTAAAGTACCACCATTTCTACAGCTAATTCAAGAGCTGCTTAGCTGCAGTTCAGCTAGAAGCTGAACAATGGCAGTCAGCACTAATGAGCCAGGTGACATGGGCCTAAAGGGGAGGGGAGCTGCTTAAGCTATAGAGCTGAGGATGAAATTACTGTAAACAGATATAGACTGAGGTTCGTTTGTACGTCTTATCTATAAAATCGCTACATATCTTAGAAGCAAAGATAAATGAGAGTAATTGTTGGGAACCTTTGTACTTGCCTCATATGATGTTGTGAAATGTTGTGTGGTTGCTAGTTATTGCTTAGAACTTTGGGGGCTTTTGCCTTAGGAGTTTTTTTCATGTCTGTCATCAAGGTGTCTCAGTTGTTGCTTTTACTGAATTTGAATTAGATTCTCCTTTCAATTATACCACGGCTATCCAGTAAGTCAAATATGGCACTCAACAAGTTTTGATCCTCTCTGGTAGTGGCACTGCCCTTCTGCCTTTGGTAGTGGCACATTTTCCCTGCAACACTAAAGTAAGATTATTCTTTTATTCCTTAACATTTTTAATGACAATTTTACCTAGATGTGGTAGTTTCCATTCCCTTTGCTCTGACATTTCATTTCTTTCCTGCCTTCTGTGCTCAACCCTGACTTTGTGAACTTAATGCACTCTCCATGTAGAATGCAAGACCTCTGTTTGGCACACTTTTGATTCTATGCTTTGCCTTTGACAATCAAAAAGAAACAAAAAAGACTTGCAGTGTCTGGCAAGTCATCTTTCAAGAAGGCTTGTGAAAATTAACTATTCTGTTGTCTGCTACGCAGTTAACTGTTGTACAATTATATGCAAAGCTTGAATTATTGATCATAATTAATAATTTATAACAGATTCTGATTATCAGAGGGTGTAGTCACAATATTCCTAGTTTAGAAAAACACTTCCACCAAAGACGTGAAATTCTGAGGCCAAGCACAGTGTTACATAGAGGTGAACAGAAACAGTAACATATAGTTTCAGATTCTAATAGTGGGTGTGCAGTATATCTTGAAAAAGTCATCCCAGCACTTGCGCACGCAGACATAGTGGCGGAGTTTTGGAGGTAGGCGGCGATATATAACCATATTTTTGAGATTAGAATCTTCTGAAAGATAGTTTAGTTGAGACTGTTAGCATATGAAATTTCCTCTGATAATTAGGCTGGATTAGATTTCATGTTTATTTTCAGAGGTTGGTTTTGTTAATCACGAATGAGATGTATCTGAGCAGTTTTCACATAAGACAAGTGTTGTATCTCACTAAGATTATAAATTTTTGCATTTGCAACTTTTGGACTGTAAAATTTGATCTTGCATTTAAAGCTATGAAGATGGCAAGAAGTAAATCAAAAAAGAGTTTATGCAAATGGAAATACAGTGTCTTCTACTTGATAGATGAGCATGGAGACTGAAATTCTCAATCCAACAGAATGGAAGTCTCTTGGGCATGATCATGTAAATCCATCCTGATTCCCATTCTCTACCCGCATTCTTTTAAGTCCATTGCTCTACCTTTGTGCCTCAAATATGACTTGGACAGACAAATGTCTAGGAGATATTTCCTTCTAAGGTGAGGTTTCTTTGCTCAAGGTTGTTCATTGGCCTCTGATGAAATGGCCACTTAAGGGACAAAGCAGTGTTAGTTGTATTTTCAGGTTCAGAAGTGTGTATATCTTCTGTTTTTTTCAATTAAGACTACCAGTGATTTTTAGGCAATCAGAGACTTTAATCATTAGATCATCCTTGTTCAGATGTATACTAAGAGGTCAAAGGATCCATACTCCATTGTTACTTTCGGGTAGAAGTTTTCAAAAACTACTTGATCGTCGGAGGCACTGTGTATTTAAATGCTTCCTGTAGCACTTCTGGAAAAAACCAAAAGCATGTAAATTTGCTGTATGCAGAGAAAGAGTGGTTTACAGATGATATGGGACATGTTAGTGTTATTATGAGGGATGAATAGCATTGACTTTTCTCCGGAAGTTCTCAAGTATTGTAATTCAACTTTCATGCTGTTCCCCAGAGATGTGTCCAGATTCAGAAGTGCTGGCTGAGGAGTTACTTTACTGTGGCTGAATTGCTGGAGAAATGTACTTTTTTGCTTTCAGTTCCTTCTTGGTTGCTTGCAAAATTCAAAATTTTCACTATTGTTGGCTTTAACTCTTGAGAAGTTTGACTGCACCTTAAAAGTATTTGACCAATAGAGCATCACCTATGCCTCAGTCTTACACACTGGTAGCTTTGCTAAGGCTCTTTGCTTTTGATATTCTATGGTTAGCCAAAGTGGTGCATATATCTGTGTTAATGAAAAGGGAGAAAGAGATATTTTTATGAGTTTATGATTTAACCTGTGACATAAAAATCCACTTCCAAAGCCTTATGGTGTTTTGCAAAGAATATACTGTATAATCGAGTTCACATTGGGAAGACTGGCCCCTTTGAACAACGTTTCTTGTGTGGAAGAACAGCCTTCTACAGATGTGAGTAGTCAGGGGGATGTAGGGGCTGAATGGGTTTATTCACTGGTGGTTAGAGTTGGAAAATGCTTCTGGTTTCCTCTAAGCCATTTGCTTTTCCTGCAGTATTTTCCAATATAGTGCCCTTGCCAGAGACTTGTCAGCCCTGGTTTTGATGATGTCCAGTGATCAAGTTTTGATTTGTATGTCATTTATATGTCTTGCTCTTTGTTAAGTTTTCTTTTAGGCCATTTTCTTGATGTCTAAAAATTTTCCTTTTAATTTTAATTTACTTTGTTCACAGATTATTTAATCTGAGATCTGATTGAACAGGAAAGAGATGCTTGGTTCTTAGGCATTCTTGATTATTAAATGTCACCAAAACCTAATAAAAGTAACAGAGAAAGATATAATTATAGGATTGTCCTGGTTTTGGCTGGGATAGAGTTAATTTTCTTCCTAGCAACTGATATAGTGCTGTGTTTTGGATTTAGGATGAGAATAATGTTGATAACACACTGATATTTTGGTTGTTACTGGGCAATGTTTACACCAAGTCAAGGACTTTTCAGCTTCTTGTACTGCCCCACCAACGAGGAGGCTGGGGGTGCACAAGAACTTGGGAGGAGATATGACCAGGACAGCTGACCCCACTTGTGATCATTTCTGTGATCTCAGTTTCTTTCAAAGTATGTACATTTTGTCCTCCTATGTTTGCTGCATTTTTTTTTCTTTTCCTCCAGCTGTGATATGTTTGCCTTTTTGGTAGCTGTAGCTATTGATGAATGAACAAGAGGGCTTCTAGGGAATCAGGGGTGTTTTGGCATGAGAGATGTCTCCAAAATACCAGATGGATCAGGGGCAGCCCTGGCCTTGTGTTAGTGTGACAGTACTGCAGAGAAGAGTTGAACAATTCCTATTAACCTTGTTGAGAGTTCTTCACATTCATCACTGTGCAAGAAATGACCTCGTAAATACACTGAAAGATCTCTCCTTTCACTGTTTTGTCCTCTGGATGTTCGCTTCCTGTATTGCAGGAGACTATGTGACTCAAAGGGTTTGCATGCCTGTGCAGCAGATGAGGTAAGCAGTCTGGAATATCAGGAAGACAAGAGCCCTTACTAGATGGCAAGGAGCTAGTATCACCAACAAAAACAAGAAACGGAAACTTTGCTCTTGCATGGAATGTACTGCTTGATAGCCATGACCTCTCGCTGTCAGCACTGGAGTCTAGACAATTATGTCTGCAAGTCTGCAAGGTACTTTTAACAGAATGGCAACATGATGGGCAGCTGGAGAATGCCACAAACACAATAATATAGGGATTATTTTGGGATAGTAAACAAAGATCTTGAAGGTGCCACTTGAAAACTTTTGCTTTGAAAAGTGATCAGAGATTGTTGTTGTTGTTTTGGTTTGTATTTTGCTTATAGCACTCCTGATTTTCTTCAGGCTACTAAAATAGCCTGAAATTTCAACTGTTCTGTCATTGCTTTCACAACATTTTCAAAGTCAGGCCTTAATATCTTCATTTAAGAAGATACCTCGTCATTTGAGTCTGCTATCCTCTTTCAGTTCAATTGCAATTGGGATGGTAGTAAGAAGTCAGTGGAGGAAGGAGCACTGAGGAAGGGATGAGAGCTATGCAAGCCTGCACTGCTGCTGAAACCTGGAGCTGGTTTCCCTCAATATTCCATTGAATTCAACAGAATTCAAACCTCAGAGGAATTGCAGGTGCTTGAGAGCCTTGTATAACTGGAGAGTTTTATCTGAGTGAGATTTTGGGGCAATAAATTCTGTTTAGGATTAGAATATTGCAGAATATAAAGAATGGTGTCAGGTCTTAGAATTTAGCCTTGTATTCCCAGTAATGGAAAATTTGGCAAGTTTTGAAATTAGTTTCTACAATGGCATGGTCCTCCCACAAACTGCATCTACACAAACGGTATCTGTAGTTCTATGAATATTTCACTTTGGTCTTTATTATTGTCCTGATTTGTACAAATTAGTATATACCTTTTAAAACCTTCTTTATAACATATACCAGTCCTATATGATAAAAGATTAAGTGCATTGTGACTGCAGCTGGAAATGAAATTAATACTAATCTCTTGAAGTGAGGGCAAAATACTGAGACTGATGCTAAAAGTCATTCAGAGCTGTGACCTTTTTTAAGGTGTGGGACAAAAGCTATTAGTATCTCACATGGATTTCAGTAAAGTTCTTAATCTAAAATGTCTTTTAAATATTGGTTATTCTCAAACATTCATCTCTGATTTCACTTTCAGAACCTGTATAATGTTCTTACTAAACTGTATTTGAGAGTTAGCTCTTGCCTAAAAAAGAACCTGACATCAAATTCTTAACGCACAGGAATTTTAATCTGCCATGGAGTTCCACCCACATGGGCTGTAGTATTCCAAACCTGAAAACATTTCTTTTGTCATTTACAAAGGTGTATGATTTCTCATAATGTAATGGAGGAGTCGGGAAGGGATGAGACAGCATACCTGAAGTAAACTCAGTAAGTCCTTCTGCTTGCCGTCTATCAGTTTTTAAATCCACTGCGGCTGGGCCAGTCATCAAGACGACAGTTGTATTCTGCAAGTAATAACTGATTTCTGACATGTATCTTCAATTCACTCAGAGTTCAGAACATGAATAGACCTGATCTGGCCACCCCGAGGAGATTAGTTCTGATATAAGGAAAAGAGCTGATTTAAAATTACAGAATTTCAGAGCTGAGAGGAACTGGTTTTCCGTAGAATATGATTAATCACCATGTATGTGTTTTTAACAGGCACCATGATCTAACATAATGAAATAATAAAGCCTTTAAAATGGTGTTTATAAAAGCAGTGGACTCAGTCCTGACGTATTTCACCCAATGCCAATGCAGTGTGCAAACAGTGCACAAACAGATGTTAAGTTGGCCTGGTGTATAATAATTTGTAAAAGGCTCAGTGTAACATTTACATATATATTTTTAGATTCCAGTACTAACACAATATTGTTAAGAGACCATCTGTCCATATACCAAATGCTTTTTATGCCCTGTGGAGATACCAGAATGACATATAGTCCATGTATCTAATGGATTTCTCTGTAGTAGTTTAGCAATGCAAATAAGTAACCAGCCATTTCAAAAACAAATCTGACATGTCTCAAAGTGAAAAAGATAATGTAATCTAAAAGGAAATTTTGCATTTTCTATGTTGTAGCTATTTTAGAATCATGAGAATTTTTACCCATAGTGCAAATATCATGTTTGAGGTAATTAATCTCTCCCGTTGTGTGTGTGGTTGAAAAAAAACATAGCGACTGAACAGTTTCAGGCATATTTTTAATGGTGGTTACTTTAATCTTATTTAAATTTAAGCACTTAATCTTATAGTGAACTGTTAGAGCATGTCATAACTTACCAGTAACCAGAAGTACATGAAAAGAATTGGGGAGTGAATGTTTTCCATATCACACAAAATAATATATTAATTGGGAACTTTGTTAAACTATGAGAGCACAGATTTGATTGAGTTGCTTTATGGTCTCTAGAAAGGCTTTCTTTCTATAAAGATTATATACTGACAGCAACTTTATTTAATGGCTTCCTGCTGGCAGCTCACTTCCTTGTTGATTGAATTTAAGGATGGGCAGAAGAACCCTTGTTTCAAGTGCCAGGCTTAGATGGCGTTACGCCTGTTGTGTGTGCTAGTGCCAAGGCCAGCAGTTTGAATAACATGCTGAATAAGTGTCTCTGGTTGGCAAGCACAGCCGGAATTTATCAGATACTGGATCTGTTGATGTCTGTGAAGCAGCGTTCTGGCTGGAGCTGTTTTAGCTAATAATTTAGAACATACCTGTCTTTTGTTACTGAGTATGTTGTAAAGAGAATAAATAATGTTAACAAGAAGTGGAACTTGCAAAGTAACAGGCTTGTCATCTCACATCAGGATAGGGTGATGTCATGGGAAAATATTGGCCCAGGGAAACGGTGCTGTGTTAGCACATCAAAATCCAGCACCTTTTAAAATGCTGAAGGACTGGCATCAAGACAGTTAAATGAGGCTTCCCACAAAATATAAGGACTGTGTCAATGCTGTAAGAAATCTTGAGGTAAGTTTTTAAAGATGAAGTTATATATTGATGTTGTTGTAGTTCCTCAGAAACCCACTCATGCACCAGAAATTATTTAGCATAAAGATGCTAAATGTGCTGTATGAAGACAACAGAAAAAAATGATGCCTACCTCAGGGTTTGCAATGTAGATATAAACCAAAGGGCAACAGCTGAATACAAACACAGAAGTCTGTACTGATGGGGATTGTAAAGCAAGTGATTTCAGCACCACTCATTTAGCCATTTTTAAGTTTTTGGCAAGGCGTCACAGCAGAGGAGGTTTTAAAGCGAGATTTGAAGAACAACAATAAGAGTTTTGGGGAATGTTTACAGAGGTGCAGACACTGTGGTTGAAAACACAAAGGTGGTTTGAAAAGTTAATGCTGGGGGGTAAAGGCTGCAATAGGAGCTCTAATGCTAACTGAAAGGTGATCAGTAACATGGGGAGAGCAGCCTTGAAAGAGAATACAGAAGCTTAGATCTGGAAAGCTTGAAGAGGAGGCAGTGAAATTCAAAATGAGAGTTGACCTGGTCAAAGCGGTAGACTAGGTACACAATCCTGAACAGGGAGGCTGGACCAGGTGTGCTCCAGAGGTCCCGTCCAGCCTCAACCATTCTGTGATTCCGTGATCTTAGTCTGTTTGTACCAAAGAAAGGAAGAAGGCTGCTTTTCTGAATCTCATGGCTGACATGGTTTTGATCTATGATGCTTCACCTTACTTATCTGAAGTGATTTATCCCTGTTCTATTTGCATGGTTTCAAGACCTACAGTGACTTGTAAATGTGCTGCTGTGTATTTCTGTTGCATTTATGTCATGAGTCTGGCACATGCTAGGAAGAGGTTGTCTCAGATTTGTAGGACTATTTCCATCTGAAGTACTGACATATATAGGTAGTTTTTACTGCATTATAAAATGAATTAAGTATGCTGTTGAATGAATGTCTGATTAGTCTGATACAGCAATTTGCTTTAACAGTGACCATAAGCCCTGCATACATTTCAAAGCATTCTGACTAAAAAGTTTAGAAGGAACCAAAGATTTTTTTTTATTATTATTATTTTTACCCTGCTGTAGAAACCTGTCTTGATAGGGTGATACTATGCAGTGGATAGTAAAAATATGTAGGTGGAACTTAGAAAACTCTGAAGAGACTCTGAATTACATTCCGCAAACAGATCAGCAACATTCAAAGAGAACATACGCAAAGTTAGTACATCAAGAACTAGCTGATTTTACATCATTCTACCATACCCAGACCCTTGGTCTGATAGTAACCTGAGAGGTATGGAAGTATTATGACAATTTTTCCAAGAAAAGAACTAGGACAAAGAGATGATGATTAACTCCAGAGAAGCAGCCAGTTAATTCTACAGGAACTATGGGGAGAAGACAAAAAGACAACAGTTCTCTTTATTTCCTTCCCATAGACTTGGACAAGTGTGTAGAAATTCTGTACCTTTATTTCTGGATGGTTTGGAAATGTCAGCTAATGGTAACTGATTTTGAGTTTTTGTTTTAAAATCCATTAACAAATGTCAGTTAGTTGTTAATGTTTATTTTTTTCACTTTGATTTCTGGACTGAATTGAAGATACAAATCTAATACCATTGCTGCTTTAAGGTATTGTGTAGGAAAGGGAGACTGAAAAGGAAAAATCTTAAAGACAGAGAACAACAGCCTCAGAGCTGACCACCGAGAGAGAACAAGGTCTGGAATTTTTAAACCTGTGTGCTTATCAGGAATATAAAGCAGAAATTATTAGAGAGATCTTTTTAGCTGGGCCCAGACTCTGTTCTTCAAAGCATCATGTCAACATGCTGAAGAGTCGAACAAGTCAGACCCAGGCACTGCCAGATCCATTGGCTGATAACACTGACGCCAGCAGAAAAGGGTCAAATACATGTTGTTTGACCTTTATCCCAGTGGGGATTAAATTGATTCTAATTAATAGACTTGGGAATAGATGGGTACCTTGGCAGAGTTTGTAACTAATTTAAATTGTTCATCCTATTAGTTTAGCCATAAACTATGCATAATTACAAAGGGATTTTGTGGACAGCCACCCTTATGTTGCCACCATCTTAATTACAATTTATTGAATACAGTGCTACAGAGCTGACTTGTTTTGATTAACATAGGGATTTCTGTTGTCTAACACTGCCTGAGCAAATGTGTCAGTGCTCCACTTACGGCAATAAAACAGTGTTTGAAAGCACAAATGCAGCTCTGCTGAAATCAGTTATGCTTTATGTATGTGACTATGAGATAAATCTGGCTCTCAGTATGTAATCAGTGGCAGCTGTACCTCTGAGTACACGTAAACAACTTAAAATTATACATATTTTGAGGTGGTATAAAAACAATGCCTGGAAAGATTCTGGGCTGCGATTATCCTGTAGTATGACATATTTGTAGCGACAGGTTAGAAAGAGTTTATGTAAAGGTGAGGTGGCAGTTGGTATGACCTGGCTAATATATTTCATCCCTTATCTAAATGAAACAATCATTTAAAATAGGTGCAAATGGAGTTCAAGCTTGACTTCTCATTCAGTCAGTGTTCCTGCTCTTGGTCAGCACAGGTATCAGCTCGCACCAGTTGTATAGATAGGTAATGTCTGTCTTTTAGATACGTCCTCTTTCCCAGTAAGTCCTGGACTGGAACTCTAGCTAAGTTTCTATGAGTGCTGACTTGTATCAGAAAGTAAAAACTTCAGACACTGAACAAAATCTTATTTCAGTGTTTCTTAGAAGCTTCACTGTGCAGCAAATGTCTCCTGTATAGCTAGGCCTGTGTTAACAAATCAGGAGATACCACTCAAAACAAGCATGATATTTTAAATATTTATAATTGGTTTTTTTGTTCTGTTTGCCCTTTGAATCACTGGGTACACCCACATTACATTTTCAAGATTTTCTTCATATCAGAGGAGTGGACAAACTTGCACCACTTTAACTGAAAGCAGAAAATGTTAGATAATCTTTTAACTCTGGGTGCTGGACCTTAAGAAAAACCTCAAATATACTAGACTTAACATAAATTAAAGGGAGTGGAAGATCTTGTTGTAAAGACTCTGCACAGTTCACCTTTCTGTGCCCTTAAAAAGAATGGATCAACAATAACAGTGGGCAATCAGATATCTTCTACATGAAGATTAAATTAGTGTTTGTCTTAGATCTGTCATTTTAATCTCCTTGCCAGTAGTAAACAGAGACACCTTGTCTCTCTGATCAGTACATTCACTGGGCGAGACTTGGCTGTGGTCGTTTGGGGAGGGAATGGGAAATCCTGACATCTGCTTTCAGCAGCTTGGTTTTATGTTGACTACAAACTCAAATTCCCTGTGCCCTACCTCCTAACAAAACCTTACTAGTGAGGACAAAACTCAACTTACTGCCTTGAAGAGAAGAGGTCATGCTTCCAAGTTGAATATTAAAGATATCCAGCTGGTACAAATACTTCTTTCCCAAAGTGGTAATAGAGCAGGGCTGGCTCTGACTACAGTGAGCTGTCAGAAATGATGTAAGAACATTTCCAAGACTCTTGGGAAACACAGGAGTCCAGTCTCACTGAACTCAGTTATTTGATTTTGGGTTTTGAGATATGCTGATTGTGCAATGTTGTAGAGTGTTCTTTGTGTTGCTTGTTATTTGATTTTAATCCAGGCCCCTTAGAGAACATTGTCTATGTTGTGTTAATATTTGAATGTGTGCTTTATGGAAGCAAGAGCTTTGCCTCTTTAAAAGCAAAACATTTAAAGGGGTTTTTCAGGGTTTCATT